>NC_050583.1:31280932-31597182 GCF_013368585.1 Megalops cyprinoides
TTGTGGTAGGTCCCAAATCTAGCACAGCTGGGAATTAGATTACATGAATGGGAGAGGAATGAATGCATTTTCTAATTTAGGTATACACCTGGATGGGAAGCACCATGGACTAATACCAACAATTATGTCCAAGCTATGACTCAATATCGGTTCAGTATGTGCTGATGATATCATGCTTAAATATATTTCTTTGCATTGTCTGCTGTAGTCAGCTGATCTGGGAGACCTTCCCCAACACAATATCACCAAGCAAGAGGCAAAATATCTTTTCATATACATTGCATTAATGCTTCCATTTCTATTTCAATACATTGTGTAACAGACATTCAGGTGTGCTGATAAGTAAAAGGCCCTGAGAGTCCTCCCTTAGAATAACAGTTTGAATATGTGAGCAGAGGTGGCTCAGAGGCTTGAAATAGAGTAGTGAGAAATTTCACCTTTGAACTGATAATTTCTCTCAGCCTATTTTCCTGTTTTAAATCAGGCAATTAATGAACTTGAATAATCCGTACCCATCGGTTGGCTAATGCCCTCCATTTTAATTGCCTTGTGTTGAAGTGCTATTTTTCTTTACATCGCATAATTGGGCAGCATTTTAAAATTTGCATGGATTATTTGGCAGTGTGGATAGATTTACTCCTTCTTTTTTCATGTCCACAGCTAAGGAGTAATGTTCAAATAATCTGTGCTGCTTCCAGAGTTTAAATGCTGATAAAATGGACTGATTTTCTGCATGGAGACTGGTCAGTAGCCTTTGCTGTGCTTTACTCTCAAAAGTTTGTGATATACAGTTACAGTGAGATTTACCTGCTACCTGCTGTGTTTGTAATTATTCGGCTGATTTTAGTGTATTGAGCTGCAACTATGAGTAGTCGCCACGGTGATGTAAGGAAAAATAACTACCACATCACACACGATTAAGAAGAGGATCTGAGATGAGTTGTGTTAAAATGAGCCCATGTGGCCGTCTGATTTCTGCTTTGCAAGCATTGCAGCTCTCTCACTACGCCTGATGTGCTGGCATTCATGCTGTTCCTGTCTGCAGGCACTTCCTGTTCAGAAATCCACCAGTCTGGGGCCGTCTCAAAGCAGTCTGTGCACCAACGCTTCCGCCTGCCCCCTCGATGAGCGCTCACGGCCCACGAGGGACGCTTCCAGAGCCCTTGGTGATTCCACGTATGCTCCGTCGACACAGACACAGATGCAGCCGCCTCATGCACCACAAAGATCCTCCCACATCACAGGGTCAAGGTGATTCCCAGCCCACAAGGAAGACAGAGAGAGAAAGAGGGAAAAAAAGAGAGAAACCCACACTCCCAGATGGAGCACAAATGACAAACAAAATACCAAAATACCTGGCACATTCTCCCAGCTCATCATAGTTTAGTTTGAATGTTTTAACCAAATCTTTGCCAGCTGGAAACTATGCCTTGATGAGTATTTGAACGCAGTCCAGGATTCAGCGTCTGCCACAACCAATGTGAGTGGCTCTCTTCCTCTTTCTCTTTCTCTCTGATATTATAGTGATGATGCATAACAAATGATGCCATCTGTTCCAAAGCATTCACACAATGAGATAAAGGAAAAATAAATACTAGGAATGATGACCTGTATTTCTTTGTTTTTTTTTTTATTTTTTTGTGAAAGAGGCACACCTGAAGAAGGAAATTTGTCTGGACCATAATTTAAGGTAGAATTAAAATCCTGATTTCTGAGTTAGTGTTAAGAACAAACATGTTGCCAGTTGACATTGCAATCATCAAAAAAGAATTCAAATAGTGTTCTATTCCCTGCTATGAACTTCTACAAAATTTTGATGTGTATCAGGAGGTGAAAGAAAAAAAAAGTGAAATACTCCAGGTTTCCTTTCAAAAACTACTTAACATACTCATTTGAGCTGCTTCAGCAAATATCTGTAGGTTTAGGGCTGAAAGGCATTCTGGGAGTATCAATTTTATGGCTGCTCTCCACTTTGTACAGATAATCTTCACCTCTGATGAACCTGCACATGCTGGTGTCTGCCTAACTCAGCCATAATTACCTCATCCCCCCCTGCAGCTGTTCCCCAAAAATGCCTGCAGTCTTGGCATTAAGATAGCCCTTTGTTCCATTTCCAGGTTCAGCACACAATGTTATACTCTGTTTCCATTTTCCCCCCGCACGTTCATCCTCATTATGGATGCTTCAGCCACTGCTTTTGTTTTGATTGCTTTAACACAGTTCTCTAAAGGTGGGTCATCGGGAGGATTGTCTGCTGAGAAGGCCTCCAACTGAGCTCCAAGTTTAATCAAGATTCAATATTTCTATTAATCTCCCTCTGCAAATTCCCCATGAGCAGCTCAGGTTGAATAAGCATGATTCATTAAGACAGAAATTGCTTCATGATTTCCCATTAAGTTAACTTTCAGGCTTTTTTGGTGAATAATTATTCATCAATTTTAAAATTGTCAACTGAGAGGCAAACAAGCAAGGGTCTTTAAGTGTTACCTCAAATAATGACTTTTTAGTGACAAAACGTGTCACTTGATTGAATTGTTTTGTCTAAAATATAGCCAGCTGTACTGAACTGTATTTAATTTTCATGGGCCCAAATGTAACACTAAAATTTCCAAACCATCATTGTTTTCATTATATTGTTGAAACTGATTAAAGTACCCATATCACTGGTGAATAGTCTACTTAGACAATAATGAACAATGCAATGAAGAGGAGAACATATTTGAATTGTATGTTTTCTAAAGTAATATACAATTTTAAATTGCATTCTGGCCATATTAGAACTGCACACAAATAGAACACAAAGATTCATTTATGTTATTTGAGTTGAAACATGGACAATGTTGTCCTTACATGAAGACAATGCTCCCAGTTTCCAATTTAAATTTGCAGCAGATATTGACAGGTGTTTAATTGTGGGTGGCAGATGTCATATATGCCAGAAATAAGCATTCCTTGCGGGGCTAGTCTTATCTCAAAACACAGTTGTAAAGGCTGTAGACATGTTAGTCTATTTACAAAGAGCCACAAGGCTACTTGTGATTAGTGATGGCCTTTAGGTATGCAACCAATAAATGTATGGGACCCAAACTATTGAGCAGATGGTTTTTATCTTAATATGCAGTTAGCCTTCACATGTTTTTGTTCACTCAAGCCTCCCTTGAGACCCTTGTTTGGACATGGGGGCAAAACATCAAACAAAAATTAAATAAAAGTTTATAGTGTTCTTCACACAGGAATCAACTCAACTTGTCATCAACTCTTCACAGAGTGTATTACAGAAAAGCAATACACAATTTTACCAGATACAGCATGAACTGGAAACAAAATGTAATGATACATTGACAAAAAAGAAGAAAGGACTCAGTTCATTGTTACCTACCTATTACATTTTTACCACCCACATTTACATATAGCTAGACTGTGTTGTGTTGGCTTTGTGCAGTTCAGAATGGCTATTTGCAGCTGGCTTCAGGCCAACTTGAAAAAAAGACTGATACATGGAAACTGAAGGAGATACAATGATTATTGCTACTTCTTGTGTACATCATTTTACATACACCTATTAGGGGTATTTGTCTTTAATGAATTATTATCAAATTTTAGTTTATTCTAGTTCACCTGGCAACAGTGAAATTGCATATAATTACCACCTGAGGGTGGTCTGAAGTTAAAAAAAAGTCCATGCTCATTTGGCCAACGGTCATCTATTTATATCATTTGGAATTTCATGGATTGGAAATTACATTATTCCACAGACACATACCCCATACCCTCATTGACAGGAGTGCTTATGTTGTATTAAAATTCATATCTGCCATAACAACTTTGCTATAAAAGAAAAAAAAAACAAGCAACACAGAAGACATCCTGCTAATCAACAGAGCAACTAAATAGCAATTCTTCCATTATGCAGGCACTGTCCAGGCTTCTCTTTCCCTCCACTATAGGCACTAGTGCAGGTTTTATAACTGATTAGCAATCAGCCTAAGCTGGGCAGGTGCCTGTCCACTGCTGTCTCAGGTCCTTAACTCCTGCCCCACCCCTTCCGGTGTCACAGTAAGGAAACCTACTTATTTCAGCCTGTGCTGACATTTACCTGGAGGGAATGTGAACACATCAGAAACCCCAGCTATGTTGAGGAATACATGAATCAGTGCTAGTGTAAAGGATTAAGTTAAAAAAGATAAGTTGAGAGAGTAATGGGGACAGGGGGTCTTGTTAATGAGTTCTGAATACATTTACATGGCTGAAGAAGGGAAAAAAACTATATTAAAGGCCTGTGGCAGTAAGAGAAATTATAAAAGGAAGATGACCAAGTTTGTTTGAACAAAACATATAATGGAAAATTAGGCTGCAAGCAAAAGGAACTGGGCCATTGCCATTTCTGTTCAAATTTACATGATGATATTGTCATGTTTTGTTTGTTTTTTCCATATGTGAGGCTCTTTAAGAACATACTAACATTTCAGCGGGAAACAGAACACTCTCTAACGGATTTTTCCCTTGAAATCTCTGTCACTACATAAACAGATTAACAGCAACCAAACAAGTCTGTGATGCATTTTTATTGGCTTAGTAGTTATTATTGGCTTAACGGATAGTCTTACTCAGGCCAGTTTACAGTCCCTACTATTTTAATTCTCACATTCTGTAATTCTATGCACACATACAAGTTTTTACATGAGTAACGAAAGTAACTTGCTCAAGGATGCAACAGCATTTGTAAAGGTAGTGACACAAATCCTCAAATTGCTAAGAAGAAGAGTTTTATTGGGCAGAGGAGCTTGAGACAGCCTTTGCTAGGGAGTAGCTAGACTACACGGACATAGGAATCTAACAGTTAGTCTGGGCTGGATCATGCCAAATACGAGCAATTTGACCACAGAGTGATCAGCTAATTCATTTCCCCTGCTGTAACATATCATCTCTATGTCTCTGAGACATAAGACAATTCCTGGCCTCTATAGTACCCTCAACGCCTCTATTATTATTAAATTTTTGTTTGACAGAACTCCTCCAGGACAATTTACCAAGCATTGTAATTTTGTAACATTACAAGAGAAAAACAGTGAGCAGAGCACTAATAGCGAGCACAGTACAGAGGATTCAGTACAAATGCAGTGCACTGTACATTCCAATACAATACAATGCAAAAATACCAACTGAAACATTACAGGTACTGGACTGGAACTGATAAATAACTAACCTGCCCGGTAAACATCAAGACCAAACACAAACTGTTCAAGTTTTTCACAGAATAGAGAAAACAGCAACCAAACCACAGAGCAACCAGATATTCTTTGCCAGTTTTCTGTCTGCCCTTGTAAACAAAATGAGACTAAGCTTTTCATGTCACATCATGGATATGTTGCCTATTTCTCAGTTTTTTTTTTTTCTCTTGAGAAGTCACCACCCTCCATACCCATACATAGATCTGAACACTTTCATATAGTCATGCATTCCTGCTTATTGTGCTACACACATTACACTGGTTCATCACTTGTTTATTCTAGCTTTCTCTAGCCCCAGTGACATTTAGTACACATACACACAAGACAAATGATAAACAAGATCTCACTTATTTCTCTTGTTGCTGAATTATATTACTCATGTTAGAATCCAGGGGTAACTCACAAGTTGCCATATGGCTTAGTTCTATTTAAGTGTTTTCACCACACAATAGACCTTGCAGCAATTGAATTGAGTGTTATCACTATAATTGAAGCCCTGACATCCAGCAGTCACACTGTACTGTGATTGCTTGCAATTTCTCTAATGATTCTACCAGCTACAAGTAAAAACTTTAGCAAGATGAAGCACATACTGTAGAATGCTGCACTACTAAGAGTGTACTTTTGGTGGTCTTCTACAGTACAGCTCAGCTCTACTTGCAGCATTGTGTTGGAGAGGTCAGTAGCTCTAATCTAACATTGCTAACTCCATCTCTTCAACTATAATCACTGATTAATCCAATATATTAGGAATGGGTGAGTCTTAGCCATGGGCAAAGCAGACACACACAAAGCACTTAACTATTTAAGCCGATTGACTCATTTAAGATTGAATGATCTTAACCTATCAAAGCACTCTACTCTCATGCTTAAGTTCTGTGGCCAGGTTCAGTCTTCCAGTAAACACTCAAATGAGCATTAGCAGTTCAGTGACTTGGGAAGCCCCAGTTTGCCTAGCAACATGGGAGATTACAGTTACATTTCAATTAGCGGCAGTTTTACACACCAGTTACTTGGTGAGCTGATGTCCAATCCAAGTAATCACTTCAGTTATATACCTAAGAGCTGAGGCAGAATGATAACAAATTTTCTGAACCTAAATCAACCATAAAATGTACACATCCTTTGCTTTTGAATCTTGTGGAATGTGTTTGTAATGACTATGAATCTCCTGCAAAAATAGGTTAATACAATCCTCACACCAATGGGCAGTAATGACTACAAAAAAATACCTTAATTAAAATTGGTGCTACTGCGCTTTAGAGCTGTTTTGAGTGTTAGTTAAGGAACAGCTGCAGCTCTATCCTTCATGAGATCAAGTCTAGTATAAACTTGACTAAACAGCAGCTACTGTAATCGAGTTCCATTGTGTTTTAATTACGTAATAAGATTAAATGAGTTATTGATGATAATTACACTCTGAAAAATTATATCAAAATGAAAAATATTAATCAATAATGGTCATAATTCATAGTCTGCCTTGTAGACAGATACATAATATATGCTATTTCTCCGTCTTGATCACTCTATTTCAGTTTGACTTGGTACAGCACAGATTCCTGGTTCAGTTTTGAGGTGTTGCCTACCTGTGATAGGATGTTCCTCAGCCACAGCCCAACACAACCTCTAAACTATATTCCTTTCTGCTTTTCCCCACCCTTGCCTGGAGGCATATGTGGCAGAGAGGAAAATAACTATTCATATACCTTTGATAAAATAGTATGAGCAGTGTGCTGAAAGCCAAACATTAAGTGTTACCCTTTCCAGATGGGTGTCTTGACACATGACATTAACAATTTTGGCTACATAGTACCATCAGCTCTGTCATGACTGGATGAAAAACCTGCAATGCACAAATGAAAGACAAGCTTAAAGCTACTGATGAACAAATGCTATGCAATATGTACAAATAAACACTCTCTTGCAATACAGTCACATAACAATGCACACACCTTCAGGTGTTTAAACAGTGCCAAGGGCCATAATTAAAGGAAAGAAGCACATAGACCTCTGAAAAACAGGATAGTCAAAACTGTTCTCTGATTGTTCTCTGCTGCCCATAAGTTGTTTGCTTCATCAAGAGGTTTCCCAGATGGCACCATCAAAGGTGTTGATGATGTTATTAATGAAAATGCAATATATACTGATATGCCAGATGTCCTGTTTTTAACTTTCACAGCATAAGCCCTTAGAACTGTACTGCATATTCAATATGCTTTCTGTTTCCCTTATTGCAGGCAACAGCAACAATAACAAAAGTAATGAAGACATGCTCTCTAAGAACAGCGTAGGGATGAGGAAAAACAACATCAGACTATCCTCTAGAACCTTTGTCAGTCTTAAAATTTATATGGAAAGGCATTCCATTCCACCAGATTTCATTGTACATTCCACTCAGCATTCAATTCAATATTCAATATCCAGTGTGACACACCACCAAAATAAAGTTGATCACTGATGTCTTTTAGGACATTTATGCATAAATGTATTCATTTGCATTTATGTTGGTGTACACTACTCTGATCACAAAGAATCTATTCAAAGGTTATACATTAAAAGTTTCAGTGTTCATAAAGGGACTGTTTTATCAAGGTGAAGTCTATGATATCATGATGACAGAAATATTTTAAGGTAAAATGTGAACTTGGGCTCTTGTTACATAAATGGGAATCAAAATTGGCATATGCAAAGGGATGAATATGTTTTCATAGCTATTAAGAGGTTGATTGAATACAATTCAATATGCTGCTGTTCACAATTCAACTGCTGTCTAGCAGGTATGGCGTCAGAAAAATACAATAAGGAATAATAGGAATAATAACTCACTTGTGTAACAAATCACATGTGTAATACTTGTAAAACAGAAATTGATCCTTTAATTATTATTATTATAAGGCTGGGATGTCATTTCTACAGGTGTGTATATTTCTGAGACTTAGTGCAGTTAGTTATCTGCATTCACCTTATGACATTTGCTATAACCTTTCATGCTAAAATATTTTTTTTCTCATTCACTGCAATCCTAGATTTTTTACACCAATAAAAGTAGACAGAGCTTTCACTACAGTTCAAATGACCACACAGACCTTTAAGGTGGGAAAGAACTGTGCAGTCACCACAGTTTTGTAATTGCTGTGAAAATGACATTCATATGCAAAATAATTGGGAGGAGATTCAACAAGTTGTCTGTTGTGACCCTAAAAGAGGATCAAAGTCACGTGATTCACCAGCTAGTGGGCCAAATTTGAATTGTCATATGGGGGTAGCAACACCATTCACATTTGTTTTTGTATTTTGTACATGTGTAGTTTTTAACGTGCTCATGCATTTCTGGGATGTACTTGATGAAATGAGGAATTTTGCACACAAACATATATACATATTTATATATTCAGCAATAGAGATTTACAATGATTACATTGCCAGAAGAAATTAAAAAGGCCCTAATCCCAAAATTCTCATTTCCTGTCAGAAATTATGACCACACAACAGTGGATTCAACAGTCTGCATGATACTTCTTTTCAAAAGAGGTCTATTCAATGTGCAAATGCCCCAAGACAAGATACACTGTAAAGGCGTGAGGGATTTTTTTTAATATTACTGAGAAAACATACAAATGACATTTATGTGCAGGCGGTGTGTGTGATGCACAACAGATGATCGCAACATCATTGCCAAGCACCATGGATCTGTTTTAACTTCAGGAGCATCTCTACTGGATAATTATCAGCACACACTGCAGAGAATTCTGGCAGTCAGGTTGCTGGTTAAGCAGATCAGTATATTCTTTAAGTCAGTAATTTATCATTTTTCTCATTGTCACCTTTCTTATTTGTGGAGCTACCTGATCTTAAACACAAGGGAAAATGACTCACAAAGTGTTTCTTTGCCCCTCCTCCAACAATGAATAGTAACAGAACTGTTTTTATGTTGTGAACCTAAGGAAAAGCAGGGGCAGCCAAACTCAGCAGACATCATGCTAAGACAAGATGAACCAGTATGTTATTTTTGGTCCTTTAGCTTGTGAGATTCATGAAGGCTTGGTGCTTAAACTCACTCTTTCTGATTGTAGTGCTTACTAATTGAGACAAGTAGTAATTCTTTTGATTAACTACATGATTATCTGCTTTGACAAAAGACAAAATTGTTTCTCCACTGATAGTGGCTGCATCTGAGTAGCAAGAATATTTGCTGTCATCAATTAGGATTGATAATCATGTACATACTCACGGTGATGGTAGGCATTGGGCTGAAGTTGGTTTAACAGTCATCAGGCAATGAAATGGAAACACTATTGATGAGGAGGGTAGCAAATTATGGTAACATTAAATTGATAACCTACTGTAAATACAGGCAAGTAATGCATCTAATTGTTTCACAGATGCTCCCCAAAGGACCTAGCTAACTAAGTAATGACGTAAGAGAACATTAAATAGCTGTCAAGTTTCAAGCTGTAAAGCATTCATTCTGCAAAAGACAGTAAATACATACTAAAGTCAAGTTTCAAAACAATTTGGGCTACATCACCTCACAAGGTATAAAAAGCCACTATTCCAAAGCAATGCTTCCAAAATTCTTACATATATCTGACCACTGTGTTTTTTCGATGTAACACTGTTACTTACTGTGACTTATTGCATCCTATTTTAATTTATTCATCAATCACCAAAACAACAAACTACTTTCAATAAGATAGAAAGCAACACTTCAAATAAAAACAAAAAAGGTGAGCAATGGGACACACACCTGACACCTGGCCAACCGACCCTGCCCTGTATCAACCGTGGAGGGAAGGTAAGCCCATTTATTCTACCTCTGTAGACTTCATGGTCGTCCTCTGCTGATGACATGGCCAAGATCGTACCCAGGCCATAGGACTCAGTCTGTGCTTGAAAAAAGCACTTTTACCATCTGATCCACTCTGGGGCCTAATCACAAATATTTTTTTTATAATTTTGAATGGCAAGCAACTGATGAAACCCTCATACAAGAAGATAACTGGAGATAATGGCTATGAACCATAACTGAGTAGTGTAAGATTATAGTAACTTCTGACCAGACATGGTTCAGAATAAGAGAACTGTTGAACCTGACAGCCTTATTATCATAGTTACAAAGAAAGCTCCACACCTCTGGCGCCACGTTACAGTTGGAGCCGAGAGCAATTGATTAAGGCAGGCGACAGCCATCAATTGTAGAATACAACCAGGAGTAGGCAATAGGCAACCACCAGACAAAGAGGCCTTTAGCATCAACACCAAGATTCTGATTTGCATTGGGAGCATAGGTTGATGTTGCAACATTGTAAACCTATTATCTGTTGCCATGTGTTTCATGGTATAAAAGGCCGATCAGTAACAGTTCTCTGAGTTAAAGCTTCGCAGACAGAAATGCTGCCAGATTCCATCTCGACCAAATAAAGCCTTTCTCCAATAACGCTTTTGGTCCGGTTTGTTTACTCTTAAAATTATATAAAAATTCAGCAGTAGCTAGTTCACCAGCAGAAGTGAAAAGATGTTGCCATTACAAGAGATAGTGGCCCCCATACATCAAATGTTGTAAAATAGGGCAGAATTCAAAATGTGTACTGTACATGTTAAAAGAACTACTTCAAAGAAACAAATTGTCATTGTCTATAACTCTAGGGATATTCAGAATGTAAACAAAAGTATGAGAATGAAAGTATTGTGTTAATACAAGAAATGGCTTTTTCTGAGAGCTACAAACAGTGATTTTTATAAATGTTCTCACAGCAAAGTAGTTTAATCACACCATAACCCAAAGGATTTAATTAACCCTTAAATGTCAGCAGCGCAGCAATCATGCTGGCTCCATTATCATATTTAGATATGACACTGTTTAGATTTTGTCATTAACAAATGACAAAATACAGACCAAAATACTCCCCTTTTTCTAAGGTCCATTCTGAGTTTTTAAAGGGTAAAATCTTCAATGCCAAGCAGAAAAAATGACCTGTCAATAATTCTATACACTTACACTTTTGACTGAATATTTACATACAAAAGAATAATCACAGCTAAAAAAAAAACAATTAAAGAACCCTACAGTTGTTATGGACATTACTGCAATAAATTTAAACAAAGTCACTAAAATATAAATAATTATAACATTAAAACTGCGCTGACAGTGGTATTAACATTGACTTCAGAGTATTAATATTTACTACGAGTGTATTAAGACATCTTAGCTCTAAATTGAAAGATCAAAAGTGATAAATCATTCAGCAGCAGACATGCAACCACAGAATGGGATGTAACTATGAACATCATAAATAAAGGAAGATAGAACAAAGAGTAAAATATTTATAGGTGGGATTTACAGTCATATCTGGAGGATACAAGGTTACAACCTTGATGAAGAGATTCCACTGCTGAAGGGGGTCTTTTAAGTTGATATAGGTATAACTACAAAGGGTCCATAGACAGCATAGGGTTTAAATTGTCCCATTCCAAAAGAAGTTTGATCTGAAAGTTAATATGCAATTTAATAGTCACAATTAAATTCAATAGTCACAGAGGTCTGGCTCCTTAGCAAAATACAGTACTTCCACCTTGCTCTGAGCTATGTAAATCACCCTGGAGAACACACACACACACACACACACACACACACACACACACACAGATGTACACACACATGCGCACACACATGCACAGACATGCACAAACGCATACGTATTGTACATACAAAAGCAAATGTCTGTATCAATTGCTTTTTATTTACCCATATATCTCTTCACCCATTATGCGCCACAGTCAGACATTTATTGAATCATCTGAGATAATCTGAGATAATGCCTCAGGATTCAAACCCATAACCATCTGATTACAAGCCAGTATTTGTATATGTAAAAAGAGAAGTGCTAAGAGATATCCTGCAAAAGGTAATGGTGTCACTTATGACAAAGGCATTGTAATACACTGTGTGCATAATAATGTGAGATTTTTAGAAGTGGCTGTTTGGTGTTCCTAAAAGTACAAAAATGATAAGTTGGGAGAAGAACTAAATATTTATACTGTCAACTAAAAATGATAGACTCTGAGACAGGGCATGCTTTTAAGGCTGCATTTAAAATTCTGTCTGGTTCTGTCTCAACCAAATGTTTCTGTAAGCTTTGACCCAGAAAAAAAGGGGCCAGTGATTTTAGTTTGCTCAAGCATACTTAAATATTACTAAGATATAAATGCAATATTTACTACAAAGCTTTCAGAGGGAGCATGATTGGATACCAGAGAATTCTTGATGGTGGCACAGAACATATAATTTTTCTTAGGGTCAACAGAAAGTGTTGTGCAAAAGACTTAGAAATACATAAACATATGCAAAGATGCCTGGCCACAATTCAGCTTCACTCGAATTGTATTTCGATTTTTTTTTTGAAAAACTGAAATGCACTTTTTTGACTGGGGAAATAGGTTGGGGTTATATCATTAGCATTTGGCCTTGAGTGTCAGAGGTTAAAATTTCAGGTGTTGTACACACAATTTAGGTATCCTTTATCTCTATAATAATAATAATAATCATCATCATCATCATCATCATCGTCATCATCATCATAAACCCGCTGGTAAAACTGCAGTGTTTTTTGGCTTGCTGGCATCTGCTTTGTCAATTAATAATAATGATAATTATTTTTCATCCCTTTTTATCTCCTTCCCTCCTCTTCTGAAGACATCTTTATTTTCATGCTGAAATATACAGCTTAATTGTACAAATATTTTTCAAAAACAAAAATGAACAAATTTCAACATTTCTGTCCCCCAGTGAGCATCCTCCCTCCTTACCTCCCTCCCTCCATTTCTTCATCCCGCAAAAAAAGAAGAAAGAAAAATCCTCCTTATGATGTGATAGGCAGACCTGATTAAAACTACTTAATATCAGTTGGTTCTCTACCCATCCCACGATTGTTAGATATGGGCAGCAGTCAAATTTAAGCAGCGGTCAAATCCAAGTACTAGTTCTGTTGTGAAGGAGGCATGTTCAAATCACTTTTGGAATTTAAAGACAGTAACCTATGAAACTCAAATTGCTGGAAGGCTGGTAATAAGTCTGCAATGTGTTGAATGGTGTGATGAAAGTGTGACAGTGAAAGCCCAATCAGAACATTTGCCACATTACTTGCTAATTTGCAAGCACCTATGCACATTGCTATGTACATGCATAAATGACCTATTTAGTGTGTTACAATGACAATTTGTGAAATAACAGTTTAGACAAATTGTGAAGCAGTATAAAAAAGTATTCAAAAGCAACCAGACACCTGCTGGACAGTGCATAGAAAGCTGGCACATGCTGTCCTGGAGCAGTCTCAAAGTGCTTGGGATCACTAACAAACTGGTTAGCTAGTGGTCCAGTCCAGTCCATTAGCCTGACTGATTTCCACCCTAAAATGTTACAACCAGCCCTCCACCGCAACTGGATTTCTAGATTCCAGATCTGTAATTCTTAACGGTTTATATGATATTTTTGTTAAACCCATTGAAGTAAAGCTGAAAGTCTGCACTTCAATCACATCTTGGTGGCTTCATATCACATCCGTTTTGATGGCATACAGAGCCAAAATCATGAAAATTGTGCCTCTGTCCAAATACTTATGGACCTAACTGTAGTTGCAAACACAATATTACATTGATATAGAACAAATGTAGATATTCATTTTGCTTAAACAGTTTTAAATGGTAAAACTGTTCTAAATGTTTACAAGCTTGTCAAGTACTAAGAAAAGCAAAGAAGAAAATAGATATTTTGGTCCAACTGTCATTTACTGCTGTCTGCACTGTCCCAAAATACAAACACTACACTAGCTGCCTGAATCTGATCATTTAAGTCAAAAAAGAAGAAAAAAAAGAAATAATTCAATGGTA
This sequence comes from Megalops cyprinoides, assembly GCF_013368585.1. Lineage (NCBI taxonomy): Eukaryota > Metazoa > Chordata > Actinopteri > Elopiformes > Megalopidae > Megalops > Megalops cyprinoides. The sequence goes on from NC_050583.1 coordinate 31,295,050, forward strand.
ATTTTAGTGATACCAGTGTGGTTACACTATCATTGGAGGGGGAGCAGAGTTATCATTATGTCAATAATGTTTCAGTGTAGTCTACATGTGCATCATTTTCATTTGAGCACTTAGTGTGTTACAAAGCAAGCAAGTGCTATGACAAATTAACTGCACAATTTTACTAAGCAGGATATGTTTTTTTGTGTGTGCATATCTCTCCCTCTAATGACACAATACAGCTTACAGTGTTATCTTGGTCACTGATGCTCTCAAGGTCATAGTACAATGGGAAGATGGCATTTCAGTGAGATGTGCTGGCACCATTCTGAAGTCACATCACAGGGCTCGGCTCCTTTGTTTTCTTTACAATAGCAGAATTAAATGGTCACATGGCTCTGCCACAACCATTGCATTTCACCTCTTTTTTTATGGAAGGCAAAATTATATCACTTTGCCAATCATTGTGTGAGGATGAGAAAGTGCAGTGCGTTCTATACAAAATACCTCCCCCTTGCTAAAGGATGGAAATGTATCACAAATGTATAATGCACACATAGTGCCTTGCTAGCACTTACACTGTGAAAACTCTGCAACAGCCATTCACATAGGAGAAAATACATCCAAGATCAATAATCTTACACTTTATCCATTATATTAATAGCCGTATGTCAAAAGCATGACATAATCATTGAACACCTGCTTGTGTTAAAAGAGTCTTGAGGTTCATTGTACCTAACTGTACCTTGTATCTACATTGAAAATGTTTTATGGGAAATATTAAAGTTTTACAACAGGAGTGGACAAAACTCATAAAAAACCTTAACTATTCATGTATTTGTCTACAGTACCACATCCATTGTTATTAATAATGTAACTGTGATACAACTGAACTGTAACTGAGCTAAAGACCTGAAGACCTTCATTGTAGATAGCCCCAGTGACCAGCATGCATATGACAATGCTTGCTAGTCCCTCAGCTTCACCCTTTGTCACAGATAATTAATGTTTTATTTGGTGTGGTACTTGGATATAAGTGCACTGCATCCCATATCAAGCTACATGCCTTTCTCCTGCTCATTCTCTGTCATTTCAGCAGTCCTGATTTGGAGTCAGTGTGAAAGAGACAAGCTAAGGATTGATGGGCATTGTGAATGGGCAAAATCCTTACCCTTTTAAGAGGGCAGTCCCTCAGAGGAAGGGCTGAGGCATTTTTGGTATTGGAGTGTGGGGGAGGCAATATAACAGCTGTCAGTTATCTACCTGTTCTGTTGGCGCCTGCCTTTAGTCTCAGCTGAAGCCAGTCCACCAGCTCTTACTGGCATTTCAATTCACTGAATGTCAACCTGCTGGATCTGGAATAAAATCAGCTAGGCAGCACACCTCAACAACATGAAATAGGCTTGTATATTTCTTATATTCAAATCGTTGCATTAATAAGTAATGCAATTTCTGCTTATAGAACAGTGTAGTTGCCATTGATGGAAATTTACAGAAAATTCTAACCTACAATCCTAAATGTGCTGATTTGCAACCGCCAGTGCCAGTCTTGTTGAATATTTAATGGCTGGACAGTAATCTAGCACAGCCTCTAAAGACAACTGCTCTATTTTCATGGGGACAGATTTCATACTTATAATAATCAGTTTGCAAAGGAATGGGATTTGAGTTTAGCAGTATCAGCTTTGTTTTACATATCTTGGAGTAAGTGCTAGAATGATCAACCTAGATGACCTTAGTATAATAGTAAATTATATCTGTAGCACATTTATGAGAAACAAATAGACTTGTAATGATTTCCCTCATTAAAAGGTAAAGATTTGCTGTAAGGTCTGATCTCAGAGGATACTGCCAAAAGAGACTTTATATTCATCAAGACACTGCTGTGTTTTGACAGCCGTGTTTTATGGCTTAAAGGAAATTCAACAATTTCTATTCCAAAAAAGAAGATTCAATCTAGGCTATGTTATAAATTCAAGGATGGATGCGCACTCAGTGACTTTTAATAGTCTCTCCATTGCTTGGGGTCTTTTCTCTGTACAGTGGAAGGGCATTACCCGCATACTGCAGACCAGCTTCTCCAATGCCATAAGTGACTCTGTTGCTATGGTAAGTGTTGTGATTTACTCTGATGCACTGTCACCTCAGGGTCACAAGGTCATGGGACCAACACACATCTGGAATCTGTCAAAGAAGACATATGGTTTTATGGCAACTCCTCCTCCATGTCTCATGGACCTCACGGATTACACATACTTGAGAATAAATCTACTAGCTCACGGAAAGACAGCATATACAGACAGAACATGTGACAGACAGCATCAATAAAGGTTCTACACTGGCACACTAAGGTGTGTAGGTAGACACTGTTCATATCCAGGATTATCCGTGTTCAGACAACTCCTTAAACAAAAAAATCATTCACAGGCTTCCTAGTAGCTGAGCTAATGCTTGCTGTGTCACAGCAACAAGTGCCATAGACTAATTTAATGTAAAACAATATTTGAAGGTGTTGTCATGCATATCAAACTACTCAGAATTTCAGAAATCCATAGCTGCACTGTCTTGCTGTGGGGCCCTGGTATTTTAACAGCTGTGTAAGCATAAATGCCCATGGGCTGCCAGATAAACTGTGATTTTGTGGATCTTCAGTATTTATATATGCGTTTCTTGGCATCGCCAACCTCATCACATGTATCCAGAAAAAAAAAAAAAACAGATCTAAAACCCTGCCTGTGCTCTTTGCACTCTCATACACATGCCTTTTGCAGTGGACTGGCAAATGCTATGGAAGTGCTGGATGACGATGATATTTTAAGAATTTTTATCTTTCATGTTACTATGACTGTATCTAGGTTTTACTGTTTTTTATATGCAGAGGATTGTGTTACCATGAATTTGATACAAATCGAACCTTTGTCATAAAGACGCAGGCCTGATTCATGGATTTGCATTAAGGGAAAAAGGTACTCATTTACATTAAAAAAAACATGTAACAGCTTAGATTTATCAGTAATGAGTTGCTGTTTTGTCATTAAAAATAGCTACTTCAAGGACTGAAATTGCATTCACCACGGTACGACTATGTGGTCATATGTGGTTAGGTGGTACAATTCATGCACCATTAGTCACATCCTGAACTTTGTCCTCTTTCTCCACATAACAAAAATGTGACTAGAAATGTCTCAGTTGCAAATAAAAAATGGCATAGATCAACAGAGCTATTTTTAGTTTTTACAACCAGATGAATAACACACTTCAGGGAGTTCTGTGGCACTGCTAGCTGCAAGAAAAAAAAAAAAAAAACTTCAGATGACATTATGGAGTCAGGTGGCCACTTGCTGTATTCTATGTGACACCATGATGTACAATAACCAGCAGAAACGACCCTGTCAGGACTGCAGAGTTAAGTATGGTTTGTGTTTTCATCTGCTTTTCTATATTAGAAACTCCAGCTTCAGAGAGGCCAAACTCATAGTCTTTTAAGGGAATTAATGCTCAAAAATGTGCTGTCAAAAGATTAAAATTAAACTCCAAAAATCAAAAACTGTGAAAAACAGCATTTTTAGAAAAGTTTACTCAGTTACTCGGTTTATAAATGCATAGGTTTGGAGATATATATATATATACATATATTCTTTTTTTGAGAGTACCATCTGAATGTCACCAAAACAATAAATAAATAAAAAAAAGCTATAAAACAGCAAAAAGCAAAAAGGGAGACTGAACTGCTGACTGTCAGATTGTCTCTCATTGATAATTTTCCTCACTATTCCAGCACCGCTTTGTGTGAGTCATTCCTTGCAGCTATTGTGAAATACCACTTTTTAATTTGCCTTTCAAACATCCTCCCTCAGTCAGCGTTGCCATGCATTATATGGCCTGCAGCTGCAGTCTGTTTTCCTGAGAGACTCAATTTCCTATTCTGAATGCTGATATGTGGTGTTGAAGTCAATGCAGAAATCTGCTTAAGCAACACAAAATACAGTTTCATTCAGGTGAACTGCTGTCATAATTCCTTGCTCCCATTGTGTAGAATGACTTGTGTAGAACAAGAGCTCCTTTTCTCAGCTGTATCCCCCTATGATTTGCTGTCTGTATCATAAAGAATAGTGTACTAATATCCACTGTTTTTGCACAGTTGACAAATGTGCATTTTCACCACTACAATACCACTACAATAACTGAAACAGGAGAAAAAGTAAGCACAATGCCCTGAACTGATAGTTAGCTCCATGTGCAAGCACACAATACCCCTGTAGAGCAGAGCTTCATCCTGTTTCAAGACTTGCATTAGTGCACACATGTTCCACTCATGTGTGAAGAATAGGGCATATGGCGGCAGTCAGGGTACGAAGTCAGCTGAAAAGCCTATGAGGTGCTTGAGTGAATAAGGCATATTGAGTGCCATTCTCCTCTGAAGTATAAAAACAGCACTTCTCTTCATTATTTCCTCAATGCATGAGCCATCATTTTTTATCTGCAGTTGGCATGTATTGTCATTCCAAAAACCTGAGAGAATGTCTGTACTTATGTATATTCCTTTTCCATGCTTTTTTCCACAATTCAGTGGCACTATCTTTAGCAACTATTTTTGAAGATAATACTGATGTATATTTAGAAAGAATGTGCTATTTTGACACAGATCTGTTTGGTTGCCTTAGCACACATCACATAGTTCACTTGTTCATCTCCAAGTGCTGAGAACCATGGAAAAGAGATTAACCCCTATTTATTTTTGCTTTTCATCAGAACCTTACACAGACGCTGTGTGATAAATTAGCAGGATACAGCTTGTGCAGTATGATGTCATGTCTGCAGTTATATTTTATTTATCATTGTCACAGGAAATGAATCCCTCAGATTCAAGTGTGCCCACCAGCATCTTTGTTGGAAAGTTTTATAATGCCAGTCTGTACACAAGAACTGCCCAACAATAATAGAAAAGATATGACTGCCTGCAGCAGTTCTGACAATCAAGTAAACAGACACCCTGAAGTTCAAATTAAAGTGGTATTACCACTTTTACACCCACTACCTCCTATTAAATCCTTATCGTCATGCTACCAGGGTGGAAAAAACAACTGTCAATCAAAATTTGAAGAACTATTCTGAAAATCTGAACAGTTTCACTTGATTTAATGTGACCAGGGAACCGAAAACACATTTAGTGTAGGCTTAAGGGGATGGTAGATAGACGTGCCTTTCCAGAAGAGATTTGTATGAGCATTATATTTTCTTAAAAGTCTATTTTTTTTCAAAGTCACCCACCTCCTGGCATAACACAATCCTGTTTTGTATCCTCTGAGGACTCGGGCTAAATGATCAGTCTCCCGATAATGAGTATCATCATGGCTAAATCAGGTCGAAGTGAGAGACATGCTAAGTGAGGCCTTGCATTTCTCTGGGTGCCGGTTGTTCCTCTTGTCATATATCTGATTGCTCACAGCAATTTCCAGATCACCCTCAGGGCTGCCACACTCACTGGTACATATTTTCATGGTAATGTAGCTTTTAAAAATGTGAATAAGTTGATCTCCCTGATCAGCATTATTGCCTACAGTGTATACCTCAGCGTTCATGTTTTTTTTTCTTTTCTGGCACTGGCATGTACTGTCCAGAAAAGCTGTTGCTTTGCTACAGCAGTAACTAAGCAGGTATTCCAAATTAAAAAGGCAGAGATGAGATCTGCCTTTTGTTTTTGTATTCCAAACCTGCAGTGCTTCAACTAGTATTCATTCTGGTGTACTTGCATATTGAGGAGCCTCTTTGTTCTTTTTTATTCTCAGCCCAGGTGGTGTATGTTCAGTTTTGAATGGGTTAGCTCAAGTCAGTTCTATTTAAAATATATGTCCCAGTGATGCTAGCTATTAATTACTAATGATTTTGCCCTCTTGTAGGTGACACTCACTAGATAAAGCCAGACTCTTGTTCTCCCCATAACATTTACAGCAAGGCAATAGAAAATACACTTTGACCGACTAGTTGCACTTCAGTGTTCCATACAATAAACTGTGTACTGTACATTTTCTAATATTATTACTCATACAATTCCATCATTTGTCTCTGTACTACTGGATTTATACTAGATCATGACTCCAGAAGGTCTTCATACCCAATGGCAAATCTGTCAGGTGCAAATCTGTTCTTGACCTTTTATACCACTCAGGATAAGATAGTGATTTCAGATGTAGTTTTTAAAAGATACCATATGCAAGGCAGCCTTAAACTAAAGAAAGTGGGGCTCAACTGTAGTATAACTTTTCTCAGTTCTAGTTGCACTTCGATTTTACATTGCTTGTGATATGAATAGTTCATTTTGTAGATGCATAAATAGATAAGTGTTTACAGAGATTGATTTTTTTGTTTTTATTTCCATGTTCTGATTTGCATTTTTCCTTCCCTTCTGCTTTGAGCTTGTCATTCAGAAGTATTTCACTCACATGTTCCATTGCTGTGGTGACACTTGAAAGGAAGAGCAGGGAGAGATGTTGAAACGGATTAACAAAGACTGATGTGTTCCACAGAGTGTTGTACAATATTTTTCGGTCTGTCTGGTCAATGCAAAGTTGTTCTGTCTGATCAACAGCCATGTGGCAGAGGTACAAAGGACCAGCACTATCCATTTCAAAGAAGAATTATGCTTAAAAAAGTCTGTATCAGACCATAAAGCATAAGTATTCATAAATATGTAAATGGTTATTTCTAATACATGCAGAACAGCTTGTCCATTCTATGCCTCTGGCTCCCTGTTGACTGAATAAATGCATTCTGTTCTTTTACTCATGTCAATTAATGACAATGAAGTTGCCAAAATAAGTTTTAATCAGCTTATAAATAAATATCTCATTATAAGGAAATCATAGTTTGAAGTAACTTACATCCATTTCTAACTATTATCATTCTAATGTTACTTTCAACAACTCATTTTATCAGTAGACGTTATTAACTGCTGTTGAGTTTCATTATCATTCATACATTCATATCAAGGGTTTCAATTGATAAAATCACAGATGAGGAAAAAAAGGCAATACATACTCAACACCCCACTGAACTGTGAATATAATTTTAGAACTGAACCAGGGGGCTCTCACCAGCACATTATTTTAAACAGAAACAGCACATGCTATTAAAGTGCAGATTGCTCTGCACATACGGTAAGGACTCTCCACTCTGTCAGATCATTAATGTGGCTGGGGAGACAAACCTTCCAGGGTTGTGAGCATATAATCACTTCATCATGCTCCTCTCATTTGCATATAATCTAACTGTGCACTGTGCCATTAAGAAGTGGCTGAGAGGGCTGAGCTATGCCGTTGATGAGGATTGTGTGTAGACTGCATAACTGGGCAGGAAATTAATCAGTCAATCACCGGCTGTGAGAAGGGGACCGCAACTCACATTGGAGAACCAACCTGCGTGCCCGTACCGTGGGCTTTTCACCACTGACTGGCTTGTAATTTTCCGTTGGACAGGATTACGGCAACAGGTGGCGGGCTGCATGCACTGGGGGTTAAAGGGGACATGAGAATGTCACATGCAGAAAGTGCCTCTGGGCAACGGCAATGCAACAGGGCTACGGTGAACATTATGTGGAGGCTAGCCGTCAATGGGCCAGGCTGCGGGGTCTTACCACAGACAGCTGAGTGCATTAGCATATCGACCTTTCATCTCCACACAATCAAGCTGCAGTGGAATTGTGTTCAGCCTAGATTTAGTGACAGTGAACCCTGAAATACATTTTGCATGTACAAATTGGAGTGAGCTGTGTACCAGAAGGGGCTTGGACCAACTCCGTATGTACGTCACTGTGGACTGCTGAGAATTGTCCCTGAGAGAATGTTGCTGATGAGTGCATTATAAGCTGCTTGCTTCCACAAACTTCATTTCACCTATTCTTGACACTGTCAATGTAATACCTAAAGCTCCAGACCTCCATAAATACTCCAAACAGTCAATAACACAGAAATAAATTACAAAAAAAACTAAGCACCCGCTTGGGGGGTGGTTGTATATATGTACAGGGAAACATTTATAAACCCGTTCCCACATTGCTTTTAGATTAGATTATTTCATCCAGAAAAGTAAAAATGCTGATGTAAAAAATGTGAACTGTATCCAATACATGACCCTTTGATCAAACACACTGCTACAGTAAAATAATATTATGACTGAGAAAAATTAAATTTTAAATTCATCATAACAACATGTAATACAGAAAACAAATGTCTGAGATAAGCAACACACAAGCAATGACCAAAGAGGCATCTAGTCTCTTTTTTATGTTGGAATACATGAATACGGGGATACAACCTGGAGCATGCCCCTAGGCTTGTCTGAAACACTGAACAAAAGGGTATCATATCTTCTGCCATTACACCAAGAGTGCATTGAGCTTTCTGTATAGTATCTAACCCCTTGGGTGTCTAATTGTGAAATATGGATATTTCTACATCCAAAGTGAAGTTATCCAATATCCAGTGTGAAGCAGTTAACATTAGAATAACTGAAGGCCTAAAATCCTTAACAGGCAGTGTAAACTGCCACATCCTCTCTTCGAGCCCCAAGAGGTAAACATGACCACACTAATCCAACAACACTTCAAAGCCAGACAATAATTACTCTGACCCCTCTAACCTCTCAATGGGCTGAGTTAAAGAAAAGCTGTCTTCACTACTGCCTGCTAAATATTCCTAATTATTCCCATACAATCATTCTTTAATTATTCATTTGTTACAGCAAAAAATAGCAACTCACCATGGTGCACATCTCACATTAGCAGAGACACCACAGAATAATATGTCAAGCTTAACAAGGTACAATCAATACAACTACTGGAGCTGTGCTCCTATAAGTACTCCAGATGAAACATATAATTTGATATGTTACATATTTGGTAAACAAACTACAACTCAAAATTCCTAAAATGAACATTCATGATGTTGATTGCCAACAACCCATCCCTCTTCCTCCCAAAGATTTCAAAACATTTCTTTTAGATAGCCAAAACAATCATATTCATTATTTTTGTTTGACAGAGACAGATGGTGTGTCACCAATTAGGCCCTCTGTTTCGGATAATTGAAATTAGCTACTGGCATATGTACAAAAAATAAAACATAACTTTTCTTGCTCAAGAGGATCTGTGTTGCATGTTTATTTTTAATATCTCAGGATGTAAAACAGCCACACATCTTAATTTATACACTGCACTATAGCAGAAACAAATGTGGTAATCTACAACACAACACTGATTAGATGGACAATAATGTACACCCAGAACATAACATAAATGAATGTCGGTTAAGATCAGATAAAGCAGAAATCTGCTTTCTGAACAAAGAATGCACATAGACGATAAGGCAGTGATGGAACAATATTAAAAGGACTGTAAAATGAGCACAATAGGATTTTATTTACACCTTTATATAACGGACTACAAATTCGGTTAGCTATTTATATGTGTGTGTTTTGCCATAGTGTAAATAAGGCTGATTACCAAAAAGAGCAATCCCAGCATCATCATTCCAGCAAGAAAGCCTAGCTCACTACAGTATTAATAATTAAATCAAGTCATTTATAAAATAAACAAGACTTTTTTTGTTCCCCAGACTCCAGATAAGAACATCCAGTCAGTATACCGTACACCCCGAGACACATATGATAAGTCCACTTCTACAGGCTGGACAGTTGCCATTACACAAACAATGTCACAAATATTGTTAATCTCAAATATTTTATTTTCATCTTCATTAATTCACTTTAGACACTGACACATACAATACTATAATATAATAATACAATACTACATACAATGTAGTGCGTCAAGTGTTTGAGACAAATGTTCGGATATACAGTGCAGTCATATGTAAACATGAAATAATTGGGCTCTAGAACAGCTAGGTAAGAATCAAAGTAGTTCCCTGTCTTGGACAAACTCAATTCCATCTCACACTTTTCAGCAACATGTGAACACTAGTTATTAAGTAAGGGATGATTTAGCTAGTAAAACAGGGAGACGATATATTGTACACACATTCCTTGCATTCAAAAGATAAATAGTATTCTCTGGATGTATGCCATTATATGTTGTTATATCAGCTGTTCCACACATTGTGGAGCTCCCAGTATTCTGCTGTAAAGAACAGAAATATCACTAATCACAATGGCAACCAATGACCATGCAAAGACCATGATGATGATGGTGATGAAAAATGCAATGCTTGGGTAGTTCACAGCCCATATAGATATAGGGACAAGAGGTCATATCTCACATGTGGCAGAGCAATATTAATGAATGTATAAATGTTACATTGACTTTGTTTTTATCTCTTTTTCATAGGATGGGAAGGGGAAACATTTGGGGTGCTGAAAGAATTCTAGGTGACCTCTGCACCCCTGGGTTACCACCTGGCACTGTCTGTGCTTAGATAAATTAAGCATTTCAAACAAAAGAGGATGAATCCCAGCAGACCACTTGGCTGAATTTGAGTAAGTGATTCGGGGTGATGAGCCATGTACAAAATAACTGCAAATGACCATATTAGAAACACAGCTGTTTCCATGCAAAACAGCTGTAAGAACATTAATTAGAGCACATCTTAATTTCTTCACGGTCAAGTACACTAAACATAAAATATCAGTTGTATTTTGCATTCATCTGAGAGCTCCCGATGAGCAGATTTTTCCTGGTGTACGCAAATGTGAGGAGTAAGTGCTGTCCTCATCATTATCAAGAGGAGAAGCATGGCGGAAGTAACAGCGTTCATGCAGCTCTGAACTAATGAAAAGTGACACACACTGCCCAGCAATCTGAAATATGCTCTTCTTCTGCCATTATCTTCTGCTACAACAGAGAGTCGAGGCTGTTACGGCAGCTGAGAGTAATTAAAATAGATCTGACTTACTTGTTATAACCGCATTATTTTCAGCCTCAGCCTTCTGATCAAGACTGAGTCATGAAGGCAGTGTGTCTGAGGTACTGCCAGAGAATATAATGAAATATTAATTTCAGGACTGAACACAAACACAGATAAGCAGACATTGCACAGGCTTTCCACATGTCTTTGAAGAAAAACCTAAATGTCCTGTGAGTCTCAGGAGTTGAATTTTGATTTGAAACCTTTGTAAAGCTGACAGAGTGTCTTGACCTTATGGTTACCTTCTGCTTCTGTGTAAAAGGATGACTGTAATCAATGTAATTCTGTTGAGAAGTCTCACACTCGCTAAAAGCTGATAAATGTTGAAGAAATCAATTGATTTTGCAAATTACTTTCAGGGTAACCACTAAATTAATGAGGCATGCTGCGAGTATGTTCTTGTACCATGTGCTGTAGCTTGCTATTCAAGGGCTTGTTCTACAGTATTTGTTGTGTGTAAGGCACTATCTGCAACATTAAATCATGTTTTGGCTTTCTCTCGATAATCCTGTAATTCAGAATTGTAAAAATTATTTATTAATAATTTGAATCCCACAACAACTGGCTGTTTCTACAGTAGATTGCTTTTGCTATACATGGGACCCATGGTGAAATACTTCCCATCACAATCAGCATGTCATATTGTAGCTATGTTGTATGTTATCTATTGGATTCCTTCATTGACTACATTTAATGTCTGCAGGAAAAACACATAAAGATAATATCCTGGTGATTTTACAGACTATAGCCTGTAATAACCACTATGTCATACTACTACTCAGTTACATTTACATTTTTGTTAGTTGGCAGATGCTCTTATCTAGACAGACTTATTTAACAAAGTTTTTATTTTAACAAGGACATATATAACTTATAATCAAATTAACAGAAAGTTATTATGTTTTCTGTATCAATGTACGTGATAGCGTGATAGAATGACTCTGTTGACCTACAGTAACTGTTGTTACGGGTATGCCACATGACGTCAGGAAAAGGGTGCACGGAAGTAAGGTTTAGGGGTCACATGACGTCAGGGTCACGGGTGCACGAACTTGTGCACCTTGGGTAATTTAAATGTCTATGGCGGCAAGCACAGGCGGACGGAATTTGAGTGAGTACCAGCGTACTATATTGTGCGAATTTAGTGTTGTCTCACTTTGTGTTTAAGAGCCGCTTTATGTGTAAAGTTCGTAAGACGGTGGTGCAATTTTTGTCGAGTTTATTTTCTAGTTTTGTTTTGGTTGTTTTGGATAGGACGGTGGAGCCGGTCCGACGGTCTATTGCAGACTGGCCGGTCCCCACCGTTTTATTTCATTCTTTTGCGCACCAATCTCCAGATCTCCATACTTTTCTTTACTCCACATTACTTTCTTCCCTCTCTCTAAAACCACTCTTTCTAAAACTCCAGTGCACTGTTATCTCTCCAACCATCTGTTCTCCATTCTGTATAAATACTGTTCAACCCGTTCAACTGCGAAGCACTCGCCACTGCGTCTTCTGCCCGGCTGGACCAAACTCGGAAGAGTGAGTAGCCGGGAGTGTTATATTATTATGTGCGGAGTATTTGTCCTGCCAACTGCCCTGTGACTGCCTGTAGTCACCTTTGGTAGGAGTCTGGCCGTAACATAATTTGGGGGCTCGTCCGGGATTTGTTCTGTTTCAGTCGCGTTTTGGTGCGACTCAATGTCGAGTGTGCGGCATTAATTTTGTATTGCGGGTTTTGATTGTTGACGGGTGCTGACATTGAAAGTTGGGGCCGGATCTCAGTATTGTTGGGGTGTCGCCTGCATTTCTTTCTGAAATCTGTTACTTTTTTTCTGTTTCGAAAGTGTGCTTGCAGGAACGAAAATGGTTTTCGAACTTGGCGAGTTTGTTGCTAATCCGACAATCGAGGTGTTCGATAGTTGTTCAAAAGCGAACTTGTTCGAGATTGCGGAGTTTTATAAAATCAAAATAAACCGTGCTAAGACCAAAAAGGAAATCAAATCTAGCATTGCACAGGTGTTGGTGGAACGGGAGATATTACCGGCTGACGTTGTAAAATCTGAGGAACCTATAGCTATTGAGCAACTGAGATTACAGTTGGAGCTAAAGAAGGTTGCGTTAGCTGAAAAGGAAATTGAACTCCAGTTTAATGAAAAGAGGGAACAGAGGGAGAAAGAACTAGAGATACTCCGTTTGGAACAGGAGAAACTAAAACTGGAGCATGAGAAGGAGTTGCAAAGTAAGAAAATGGAGATGGAAATGACTTTGCGTATGCGAGAGCTGGAATTAGGCGTGAGAGCGCACGAATCCCCGTCCACTGGGTTTGATGTGAGTAGGCACGTCAGAATGGTTCCTCCTTTTGATGAAAAGGAGGTGGATAAATATTTTCAGCACTTTGAGAAGGTGGCTACCAGCTTGAAGTGGCCAAAGGATGTTTGGGCTCTATTGCTACAGTGTGTGCTTACTGGGAAAGCCCAGCGTGCATATTCTGCCTTACCTGCTGAGCAGAGCTTGAAATATGATGAGGTGAAAGCAGCCATTTTAAGAACATATCAGCTTGTGCCTGAAGCATATAGGCAGAAATTTAGAAACTATAGCAGACTGGAGGGCCAAACATTTGTGGAGTTTGCTAGGGAGAAAGAAACTCTCTTTGATAGATGGTGCGATTCTCAGGACATTCAGGCAGATTTTAAGAAACTCAGAGAAATGTTGTTAATGGAAGAATTTAAAAGATGCCTTCCTGAGGATCTTGCCACACATTTAAATGAGCAAAAGGTGCTGGAGGTGAGTCATGCTGCAGTTTTAGCTGACGAATATGTCCTTACTCACAAAGGGGGTTTTAGACAGTCCTCCCGAGAGTTAAAATTTGAGGCCAAAGGTGGACTTAAAAGTTCACCTAGCCAGGACAGGCCTGTAACGGTCTCAAACGCCACTGACAAGAGACCAGCTGAGGCTGGGTCAGTAGCAGGAGAGAAGGGCTTGGGGACAAAGCAGAAGCTTGTCTGTTTTTACTGTAAGAAGAAAGGCCACAAAATGGCTGACTGCTGGATCCTTCAGAAAAAGAATCAGTCCTCAAAAGGGGTTGCTCTTATAAATTCCCAAGCACCTGTAGTTGAGACGGTGGTTTCGACAGAGCTAGCTTCCTTTAAGAAGAGTCGGGTTCTGGGGGAATATGAGCCTTTTCTTACAGAAGGTTTTGTCTCTTTGGCTGGTGGAGGGGAGGCTGTTTGGTGCCCAGTTAAAATATTAAGAGACACTGGTGCGGCCCAGTCTTTCATTTTAGAGGGGATTTTGCCCCTGGGTGAGCAGACCATGACAGGCACTAGTGTACTGGTCCAGGGTTTTGACATGTGTTTTGTGGAAGTTCCTTTGCATGTCATTGAGCTCAAATCAGAGTTGGTGTCCGGACGCGTTGAAGTTGGTGTACGTTCCAACCTTCCAGTGCCAGGAGTGTCCTTCATTTTAGGAAATGATTTGGCTGGGGGTAAAGTTTTAGCAAACCCCAGGGTTTCAAGGGAACCAGTACATAGGGAAGTCCCTGAAAAAGTAGTGGAAAAATACCCTGAAATTTTTCCCACTTGTGCAGTAACGCGGGCAATGTCTAAGAGGTTTGGTGCCCCTACAGGTGATAAAAGAAATGGGTCTGTTCATGATTTGGATGATGTTGACCTTGGGGAAACATTTCTGGGTAGCATGGATGGACTTGCCCCAGTAGAATCACCCCCTCAGCTGGTTTGTCCCCAAGATGTGGATTGTGAGCAGAGTGAGAGTGGCTTCGCTTGGGCTACGGAGGGGTTGGGTACAAACTGTGTAGCGCGAGAGGAGTTAATTAGCCTGCAGAAGAGGGATGCAGATCTAGCACCCCTCTATGAAAAAGCCCTGACAGAAAAGGAAGCTGAGAAGGTTCCTGTGTGTTATTTTTTGAGGGATGCGGTGTTGATGAGAAAATGGAGGCCACCAGATGTTCCAGTTTCTGAGGAGTGGAACATTGTGGAACAAGTTGTGGTTCCACTATTGTACCGCAAACAAATCCTGAGTCTAGCTCATGATGGTACAATGGCGGGTCACCTAGGGGTTACGAAGACGTATGATCGGGTTTTGAGGCACTTCTTTTGGCCTGGCTTGAAAAGAGATGTGGTGTCATACTGCCGATCTTGTCATATTTGTCAAGTTAGTGGCAAGCCAAATCAGAGGGTAGACGTAGCCCCTTTGCAGCCCATTCCTGCTTTTGAGGAACCCTTCAGCAGAGTTATTGTGGACTGTGTTGGTCCTTTGCCCAGAACTAGCAGTGGTAATCAGTATCTGCTCACCATAATGTGTGCATCAACCAGGTTCCCTGAGGTTGTCCCCTTAAGAAAGATTACTGCTCAAGTGGTGGTGAAAGCCCTACTAAAATTTTTTTCTGTTTTTGGTCTTCCTACGTCCATTCAGTCAGACCAGGGGTCCAATTTTATGTCTGGAATTTTTAAACAGGTGATGCAGCAACTTGGCATCCAACAAATTACTTCCAGTGCATATCACCCAGAGTCCCAAGGGGCTCTGGAACGGTTTCACCAGACCCTGAAGTCAATGCTAAGAACTTACTGCTGTGGGTTTGAGAAGGACTGGGATGAGGGCATTCCTTTCTTGATGTTTGCAGTAAGGGAGGTGGTACAGGAGTCCTTAGGTTTCAGCCCAGCGGAGTTGGTGTTTGGTCACACTGTGCGTGGGCCGTTGAAACTTCTTAAAGAGAAGTGGTTATCTGACGATACCCCTGCTAATTTGCTGGACTATGTAAGCAAATTTCGGTTTAGGCTTACTAAGGCCTGTGAGATGGCACGGTCAAACTTGGAGTTGACCCAAAAAAGAATGAAGACCTGGTATGACCGTAAGGCTCGGTTGAGAACTTTCAGTCCAGGGGATCAGGTGCTGGTTTTGCTTCCTGTTCAAGGCTCTCCCCTGCAGGCTCACTACCAAGGTCCGTACCGGGTTGAGGAAAGGATTGGGTCTGTTGATTACCTGATTGCCACTCCTGATAGGAGAAAAAAGAGTAGGCTGTGCCATGTAAACATGTTGAAAGCTTACTGTCAGAGAGAGGAGAATGAACAAGAAAAATGTCCTGCTGTAAAGACTGTCGCTATATCCTCTGTAGTGATGGATGGTGGCATGGAGGAGCAAGAGCCTGCCCCGGTGGTTCAGGGAGGACCGGAGGGTCGGTTACGAAATTCAGAATATTTAAGTGACTTGGACACACAATTAAGACATTTAGGACGACGAGAACGCGTGGAGTTAGCAAATTTGATTTGTTCATACCGCGTGCTGTTTTCTGATGTCCCCAGCAGAACCACACTTATGTCCCATGACATTGATGTTGAGGGTGCCGTTCCTAAAAAACAACATCCATATAGAGTGGGCCCAGAAAAAGGGAAAAATCTTAGGAACGAATTGTCTTACATGCTTGAACATGGTATTGTGGAACCCAGTCACAGTAGCTGGAGCTCTCCATGTTTGTTGGTTCCCAAGCCAGATGGAACTTATAGGTTCTGCACAGACTATCGGCAGGTGAATGCGGTGACCAAAGCAGATTGTTATCCTCTACCCAGGTTGGATGACTGCATTGACCAGGTTGGCCCGGCTAAATATGTTAGCAAATTGGATCTCCTTAAAGGCTACTGGCAAGTTCCCCTAACGGATAGGGCAAAGGAGATCTCTGCATTTGTCACCTATGAGGGGCTATACCAATATACAGTTATGGCCTTTGGGATGCGAAATGCCCCAGCAACATTCCAGCGACTGATAAATCAGGTTTTGTGTGGGCTGGAGGGGTGTTCTGCATACCTGGATGACGTTGTGGTGTATAGTTCTACGTGGAAAGAACATGTTGAGCGAATGAAGGCTTTATTTGAGAGATTGGTGCAGGCCAATCTTACAGTGAACTTGGCGAAATGTGAATTTGGAAAGGCTACCGTCACCTATCTTGGTAAGGAGGTGGGCCAAGGTAAGGTCCGCCCAGTAAGAGCCAAGGTAGAGGCCATTGATCAGTTCCCTGTACCTAAAACCAGGAAAGAATTAATGAGATTCCTTGGCATGGTTGGGTATTATAGGGGTTTCTGCTGTAACTTTTCATCTGTGGTGGCCCCCTTGACAGATTTACTGAGTGCCAAGGTCAGTTTTGTATGGACCCAGGGGTGCCAGGAGGCTTTTGAAAGGGTCAAGGCGATCCTGAGTAGCTCTCCTGTGCTCTCAGCACCTCGTTTTGAGAAGGCCTTTAAACTTGCTGTAGATGCTAGTGATGCTGGTGCTGGTGCTGTCTTATTGCAAGAGGATGAGTTAGGAATTGACCATCCTGTTTGTTATTTTTCAAAAAAGTTTGACAAGCACCAGAGGAACTATTCCACTATTGAAAAGGAGACTCTTGCTCTGGTCAAAGCAATACAGCATTTTG
The DNA here is from genome assembly GCF_013368585.1 of Megalops cyprinoides. NCBI lineage: Eukaryota > Metazoa > Chordata > Actinopteri > Elopiformes > Megalopidae > Megalops > Megalops cyprinoides. The sequence goes on from NC_050583.1 coordinate 31,312,357, forward strand.
AGGTGTATGTAGGTGCTACTGTGCATCCAGTGGTTGTTTTTACAGACCATAACCCTCTAGTGTTTTTACAGCGCATGAAAAATAAAAATCAACGGTTGATGCGTTGGAGTTTGTTCCTCCAGGATTATAACCTGGAGATTAGGCACATTCGGGGTAAGGACAATATTATTGCTGATACCCTGTCACGTTGCCACATGTAGACAAATTTTAGATATGACAATAAATAACTAAGCTTGAGTTTGGAAATTTGTTTTCTTATTTATTTATTGTCTTAAGGGGGGTGGTGTTACGGGTATGCCACATGACGTCAGGAAAAGGGTGCACGGAAGTAAGGTTTAGGGGTCACATGACGTCAGGGTCACGGGTGCACGAACTTGTGCACCTTGGGTAATTTAAATGTCTATGGCGGCAAGCACAGGCGGACGGAATTTGAGTGAGTACCAGCGTACTATATTGTGCGAATTTAGTGTTGTCTCACTTTGTGTTTAAGAGCCGCTTTATGTGTAAAGTTCGTAAGACGGTGGTGCAATTTTTGTCGAGTTTATTTTCTAGTTTTGTTTTGGTTGTTTTGGATAGGACGGTGGAGCCGGTCCGACGGTCTATTGCAGACTGGCCGGTCCCCACCGTTTTATTTCATTCTTTTGCGCACCAATCTCCAGATCTCCATACTTTTCTTTACTCCACATTACTTTCTTCCCTCTCTCTAAAACCACTCTTTCTAAAACTCCAGTGCACTGTTATCTCTCCAACCATCTGTTCTCCATTCTGTATAAATACTGTTCAACCCGTTCAACTGCGAAGCACTCGCCACTGCGTCTTCTGCCCGGCTGGACCAAACTCGGAAGAGTGAGTAGCCGGGAGTGTTATATTATTATGTGCGGAGTATTTGTCCTGCCAACTGCCCTGTGACTGCCTGTAGTCACCTTTGGTAGGAGTCTGGCCGTAACACTGTGCACAGGTGAAGTCCCTGTAACTTCATGAAGAGCAGAACCAACAGCCCATTTGAAACTACCTCACAGTGTGCTGAAATGAATTGATGGCAAAGAAGGATGAGGCAGTTCTCATCTTTACAACAGATAGGGAACGAGGAACAGGGAAATGGGCTTAATACTGAGCCAACAACAAAGATTGGCCATCAATCAGATGGCCAGCTGCTCCTAATATTCCTACTGTGGAATCAAGAGGAAGCTATTCTAATTTTTTTCCTTGCTTATCTCCTTTGCAGTTACCCTTACTGAAGAACAAATGCATAATCCATTACTACAAAGGCAATACATGTTTAATTGAGGCACATCTCTTGATGAATCTTTCATCATCTAATAAGTTACACTTGATTCTTTCTTGGTTGCCAGTAATTGGTTATGAAACGATCACATGTTAATCTTAGGATTCAATTTTAGGTTCAAATAGATTCAAATAGTTAAAAACACTTTAGGTTGCTGTTGTAAATACGTGAAATTCTCTTCAGTTTGATTTCTGCATTGATTAAAATATTTGGTTTTCTGTTACAGGTACTAGAAACAGTTGCCAGCAATGAGCCAAAAAAGTTATGGTTAAATAAATGAACTGATGATTACTCTGAATTGGGAAACTGCCTGATATCCTTCTCTGAATGAATGATGGCAGACAGACTAAGTGCCTCTGAAATACAAAGAGCACTATGAATGAAGAACATAACCATAATAAACCTAGGACTGACCCAGCACACAATTGCTGCCCCCCCGCCCATCAGTGCTGTCGTAAATTGCTGTGCTTTTTAAATTGTGCTTTTAAATTGTCTCTTGTTGCCGCCTTTACCCTGACGCTCATTGCGCCGTTTGAAGTTGTTGAAGTTTGCTGTTTGAAAGTGTATCGTATTAGTTGCCCTATATGCTGTAATTGTACAAATCTAATAGTACTGTGTCCCCAAACAGACGTTGCTCTCAGCTGAGAACTGTCTCATTGTGGAACTGTACACATCCTGTCCCCGTACTGTCGCTATACTTGCTGTATGCACTTTTGTAAGTCGCTTTGGATAAAAGCGTCTGCTAAATAAATAAATGTAAATGTAAATAAAAGCTGCCACAAAAAAAGATGAACTGATGGTTAAAGCAATCTGAGGTCCTATACTGTGGCTTTAATGACGTACATGAGTCTTCATTTGGAATCAGGTAATTTGAACAATTGAATTAATGCTTAACTGATCTGAAAGACATACCATCATAGGACTGGTTTGGCCAAAGTACTCCATGGGGTACCATTTTTAAGAGCTGATGATCTAACAAATTATTGCCATATGGCAAAGCTTTAAAGTTAATTAACCAATAGTTAGACAATACCTCCTCTGTAGCAACTGTTGAGTGCAGCAATGGCTAAATTAAAATAGGAACCTTATGACCTTTCTGCAATAAAGCGCTTATTATGAATGCTTTCAAATTCTGAGGACGTTTCCAGAGATTACAGCAGGTCAGGGAGGTGAACCCATCTCTGAAAAGGAAGGCATTTAAAATGATAATTTCAGGAGGGAAAAAAAACATATTTTTCTATTTACATTTTTGACCATGATAAGCTGTGTCTGGCTGGTGTTAACCCCAGGTCCATAGTTACACCATGACCCATATATATTTTCAAGCCTGTCTACTTTTTAAGCCTAACCAAGACCAATCAAAATGCTTAGATACTGTGTGGAGAATAAAAACTTTAATGATACATATATATTTATACACTTTATTTTCCACATTCTGTGCTTCTCTTTAAAAAGCAGTCTTCTTAAAATGGCACGTGCAGTTAATTGTACTTAGATTTGATGGATTTATCAGATATCATTGTTAAGAACCAAACAGATGGATTGACACTTGTGCAATTGTGCAGTTGTGTTTGAGATTCAGAAAGGATTTTTATGACTAAACCACAAATCTATACAAATATGTATGCACTATCTGATAGGCTACATTTTTGCCAATTATAGCTTAAATTCCAGCAATGGTTTCTGATTTTTTAATGGGCTTGACAATTGTTTCTGTACAAAGACATACTCATCAGACTAGATTCAGTAGATTGCAACATCTATTACAACACATTCCCTAATATTCTAGGCATCAGTTGCATATGGATGATAGCAGAAGCAGCGTGGAGTGTTGCGGAAAAAAATGCTACAGAAAACACTTTTTAACTGATTTCACAGAGTTAGGGACAAACCTCAATCATAATGAAAGAACCAAATTCCAAGTGCCCTTTCTGTCAAAGTCTCAGGATTAAGGAGTCACACTTCTGTGAACAGGATTGGAGCCTGGTCCTTTTTCAAATCAATTTGAATGCTTGTGCTTACACAGTTGACCATCAAAGTTAACAGATTATCTGAAAACCTTGTTATTCAAGCTACTGTGGTCTCTCAGTTAAGACTCTGACATGCAAAATAACAATTTATATCTAACCTGGAGTCAAATATATTTGTAGGCTAAATGTTGAGCAGATGATTTTCTCATTACATACATGCCACTGGTCTGAAATATGACATGTGCCATAGTTCAACTGCTATCCAGGGGATGTCCAGACCTGTGTGATTGAAATCAGACAACATATTGCTACTTTGGCAAATTCAATGCTATCCTTCAGATCATCAACAAACCACTCATACTGGACTTGCACCAAAAAAAAAAAACATTCTCAGTCAGTCTCACTCTCAGTCAGAAAGTAGCTTAGTAGTTAACATGCTTGCTCTGCTTACAAGCTGAGTTTGTGGCCCAAATTCCATCTCAGCGGTGTCATCATCTGATGATGACCAGGAGCCCACAGTAGTGGAACAAACCAACTTTGTTCTGCCCGGGATAGGGCTATAGGTTGGGGTTGCCTGTCTTGCCACTCTCAGGCACCCTGTGGCTCACCAGGTGCCTGCAGTTTGCATGGATATCAGTGAAGCTGCAGCTACCGTAGTGCACTGGACAACAGTATTATCATACGATACATGCATATAAGCATGGCTTTCCTGTATAACAACAGTGATCATCATAGTGAGACAATGTCCAAGGGCACACTGCAAATAGCAATCTTATATTTTTCACAAATAATATTTCATAAACCCCCTGCCATGGAGTACACTACACAGAAGACACCTCCTGTAGAGTTTTATAAATGCATGGCACCTGTAAGGGGGTCATTTTGACCATTTTGAAAGTATTCCCCAAGGTCTTCAATTTTCTTTTTTTTAACATCAGTTCAAACCACAAATGTTTGATTGGACTGAGGTCTAGAACTTGATTGTGAGATGTCAACATTTATTTTGACTGAGTACCTTCACTGTTATGCTGGAGTGTCAATTTTCACTTCACCTGAGCATGAAACATGCTACTAATTGTCATTTCAGTATAGTTTGGCAAATTCAAGGTGCATGTTTTGTGGCATGCCTTCAAAACAGGCATCTTTGTTTGCAACCTGGGCTTGATTAAAACATTTATGCGTGCAGTTTTACATGGCTATTTTTGACACCTTAACCATGGTAATGCATGCTAATAAAGAATCTCCTCTGTGCGTTACCTCATTTTACACCACAGAAGGACTGAAAGTCTTTGGGTGCCTCGGGTATGATTCCAGAAGATTCTAATAAACTTCCAATAACCAGAATGTTGGTGTATATTTGCTTGAATAGATTCTATTTTAACATTTATTCACACTATTAAATCATAATATCATGAATGCCTGTTATCTCAATTGCATTTGAAATTACATTATCTGAAATCTAGGTGTACTACAACTGAGATTATATTATAGGATTAAAAAATAATGCTCATTTACTGTAGGTCAGACAAACAAGTTTTGCGCCCCCTTACCTGTCAGATATATACTCAGATCTGCATGAGTAATGTAAGTCAATGTTTTGGATAAAAATGGCTATGTTACAGGCTATAGTCTGGAAAATCACATATTCATTTATCTACATACAGCTGTAATGCAGTTTGGAGTTTTGATTCACATACCAAACAGACTGCATATCTGTTGTATTCCTCTAATAAATATTTGTTGCCTGATTTTAAACACAGTTTTTTGCATTCTTTGTACAGTATATGAACACTAAGAGTATTTATTTAAGTACATCTGCAAAGTATAGATTCAAACAGTAGTGAACCCTGGTAGTGCAAACTAAGCATATCAGTGACTGTCCCACCTTCAGAAAACAAAACTTTCTCATGCACTCATTCATCAAAAGAGTGAAAGGTGTCCTGGAAAGTATTGAAGTTTATGTGGAATCGACAGAGTATGAATCCATGCTTTTATTCTTACTAGTTTTCAGCATGTGAAACTTTCTTTCTTCATAACATGGATTCTTCCACTTGATGTAACGTAGTTCTTGAAATAAGTGCATGGCAAGCACTCACTTTCAAATCCATGCTTGTGCAGCAGGAAACTATAGACAATGGCTTATGCTGATTCCACTGTTTCGTCAAACTTTCCTATCTGTTAATGGATTAAGTAGGTTAGAAAAAAGGATGCATGTGATCATACCTTAAATCATGGTATTGGATTGCACAGATAATTAGTACATTCACAGTAATTAAGTACTCAGCTCCAATTCGAATTGAGAAATTGAGTCATCAATTCTTATCATTTTATTCCCTCAACATGACACATATGGCCCTGAAAATTGGAATAAAGTATACAAAGTAAGAGTTTCAAATATTTGTTGAGAAATGTATTTATGTAGGATTTATTAAAGTCAACTGATTTAAAACAGAGTTTAGGAAGAAATGGCAATCAATAAAGCTGCAATTAAAACTGATTCAGGCACAGATAGAGATATATCTGTCCTCTGAACACTGAATAATGTAACACTGAATAATGTAAGAGTAATGACTGTGTTCAGCCTTGTTCAAAAACTGAGCATTCCAGGTCAAAATAAATGAATTCCTGTCATTCCCTATAATAATAATAATAATAATAATAATAATAATAATAATAATAATAATAATAATTCAAGGACACATTTTCAGAATACTTTGAGGATACATTGGGAAAACCCATTCAAAACTAATTAAATCTTAAATGCTCAAAAATGCTAAATTGCAATTAAAAGGCAGCTAACAGATTACATAAAAACACATTTTAAAAAACTGCAATGCAATAACCATTCATAACAAAGTTTTCTGTTTGGTGGTAACAGCAAAGGAAGTGAAGAACTAAGCCTTTTTGCTGACAGCCTAAAATAAACTTCAAAATTAGATTTAATAATAAATTCAGAATTTCCTCTAGAGTTTGCAGGGCTGTCTGCTATGGTATGCAAGGCCCCCACATACAGCCATGACCCCAAGACCCCATTATTATGATAATGACAATAAATACTGTTTAGTGGTACCAACTGAGCTCAACTATGTGGGCTTTAATGGATACTCAATCATCTCATTTGGCAAACAAACTGCTGCTTCCTACGCTGTATGTAACAGAGCAATCAATACTTGAAAGTATCTGACTGCTCTTTCATTTTTGTCTGCAAATTGCTCCTTTGTACACAGGAAGGCCCAGTGACACAGCAGAAATGATGGGACAATATAAAATGGTATTAACTAACGAGATGTATGGTTCACTCCACCATAAGTATGATACATTAAAAATAGCTTATAAGGTTGGGATGTCATAATAAAAGAAACCAAGAATAAAAATAAAAATAAATCATCTGAACATCTATTGCTAACTGGAACTGTACACAATTTAAACAGGTACACCAGGAGCCATCAAACAAAAACAGTGCATCCAAGCTGTCAGATCACGCACACGTTTATTTTGGAAACTGTGAAACTCATTTTAGAAAGAAAGATAAAAACCACTAATACTTATACTAACAGCACTAATGCCCCATCTTTGTAATTTTCTCAGTGGTCACAAATTTTATGTATAACTTATAATGTTTCCAAAACATACAATACTTCCTCCAAGTATATTGATGTTAACTGTGAACCTCTGCTGAAGAGAACTGATTTTGCAGCAAATTTACAGATCACATGCAAGTTTCCGTGGATAAACAAGACAAGGAGTAAAGACAAATCAATAAAGGTAATCAGTCAGTGTAATTGTGTGAACCACTCAAAACCTGAACAACTCAGGAGCTCACAACATATTCTCTTTTTTTCTGCACCATCTCCTGGCATATTGGATATCATTAGAGTGGGAGGGGTGTTTAGTGTTTGTTTGAAAATTATATGGTGTGTACATCACTGGCTATCCAAAGCCTCATGACATCAGGAGCAATAGTTTAGTCTTACATGGTGGACTGTGACTTCCTGGTCTGGCAAAGATCAGAATGCTGAAAAGTTCTTGCTCCACAACTGCAAATGATCATTGTCATTATCAGTTATATTTGGAAACATATTTATTGTTTTTATTATTTTATTATACACATATACCTATTATTATTATTATTATTATTATTATTATTATTATTCTGACTGACACACACATTCCTGTGTTGTTATCCATGAAGGGGGACAGAGGACAATACCAATGGAACAAAAAATGTTGGGCTGAAAGTACACTTAACTTTTTGACAATATTAATTGAAGGTTACTACCATCATATTGAAGGAACAGAGCGCTGCCAAGAAGTCTTTCGCACATGACTCCCACAGAAAGCACGTACATATCCTTGCTTTTATTCCATTCCAAAATAATTTCATGCAATATAATTATTGTAGAAGGGATAAACAGACAACAATGTAACAAATAAAATTTCAGTTTATGTACTCTCAAAGAAAATATCAGCTGTGGCATAGGCCTCTTTCTATTTTCTTCTCTGCAGTATCTTGCAAAATCTGTATCCTTTTTGCATAAAATTTAGTTATGAAATGCAAAATTGCCAATCAGTAAACCTCCTCACAGTTGGTTTACTAATGTCCTTACTAATGTGAATGTTCCCTTTGGTTTTGCTTTGCATCAATCACAATAAAAGAGAAACAGCGCAGTGCAGCATTGCTTGAATTACAATGTCCCTTCCCAAGCAATGCACAACACTCCTTAATGGCAAGCTGATGTGTTTTCTGACATAATGAAATTAATGTGGAACATTTACCAAATCCAATCAGAGATGTTGCTCATGAGGGACTGCAGCAGAAAGATACTACACTCACTTTGAATCAGTGAATCCAATGATTTCTATGCATTTTACTTATGCATGGCATCCTTACTTCATGAAGAGATGACAAGAGATCCAGAGGATTGGCGTTGCGTGTTTCCCTTGCTGTACTCAGTTGTATAAAAGAAATATATATACTTTGCAAAGTGTTTATTAATTAGCTAGCTAACAAGAAGAATGGAAAAACATTCTTATGCACAGATTTGATCTTAGAATGTGCGTACGCTCAAATCCACGCCAAAGTTCAGATTTATAAAAACGGTCATTGACGTGGAAAAGTACTTAGCACCAGAGGTGGAAAACCGCGGCTTCAGAAAGTAAAAGTCCTGCCACGTATTTGTTCCACCCATGCACTACACCAGCTGAATTTAATTAGCACAACTCTTCAGCCAGGTAGATGAGCTAATCAGTGAAATCACCTTGTTTAGTGAATGGCTAGAACTAATACATGGTAGGACTTTTACTTTCTGAAGCCTGCTTAGCACCACGTCAGGTTCCAGTCAGGTCCAACTTGGCGTATGCACGTTTCCTTGTGTTGTGTTGACGTTGGAGTACTGCAAGTATTCGGAAATCTAAGAACGCCAACATGTCGTCTGCTGCCTACTTATTTCCTCACCATTATTATTAGTTATTAGGCCTACAGTGCCCCCCCCCCCCTTTATGTGGTATCACTTTCCACGGTTTCAGTTACCCGCGGTCAACCGCGATCCGAAAATATTAAGTGGAAAATTCCAGAAATAAACAATTATTAAGTTTTAAATTGCACGCCAGTCTGAGTGGCATGATGAAATCTTGCGCCGCCCCGCTCGGGACGTGAATCATCCCTTTGTCCAGTGTATCCACGCTGTATACGCTACATGCCCGTTAGACACATATGTATAGGGGGAAAAAAAAAAACATAGTATATATAGGGTTTGGTACTAACACACATTGGTTTTCCAAAACTACCCCTATTAGCATAATTGACACATCCTTGAAGGAAATTTATTTAATATACATATTATGGTTACACATGCGTGTAACCATAATATGTATATTAAATGTCACATGTATACATGCGGTCAATCCATAGGCTATAATATGTCCAATAATGCAGTGGTTTGCAAGAGGAAGAACGGCAGCATTGGCTCTTCTTGAAGATATCGCCAAACGTGCAGTAAGTTTTTACACGTCTTTGCGCATGATGACAAATGGCTGATAAGCAGGTATGGTTTGCCGAGCTGATTCGAGCTCCTTTGTATGCTAATGAATTAATTAGGAGGCGTTTACAAGGCGGAGATCTAAAACCATTCAGCTGCGCACAATTTCAAGATCATTTCTGATTTATAGATTTCACATCTGGGAGAGTGGCGTACGCACGTTTTTTTTGTGCGAACGTTCATTTTCTCAGAATCACACTTACCACATTTCAGAAACGATCTTAGACCAAATGTAGGATGGTTTCTACGCAACTTTTTTTATATATATAAATGAGGCCCCAGGCTAGATCCAGTCAGCCAGATGACGTTGGTTTCACATTCATATATAAGAGCCTTACATAGCTCTGACTCTTTTTTATGATTGACAATACCCTAGCCACAGCAATAAAAAAGATCTCGTTTAAGAGCCATAATCCCTCACCAACCTGCGCAGAAAGACAGTTTCAGGCTTTCCACATGACAAAGATCATCAATGATTTAACAAGTTATGTAAAAGTGAGAAATACCTAAAGATTCTGCTTTGTTTACTCCCCAATGTTACACCACTGATATTGTTTACACATTGTTTTTGGTGATTGTGGTGGTACTTGTCAGAGCCAATAGAAAGTGCATTAAATGGAACCAACAAGTCTTCAAAAGGCTGACCGATGACAATGGCAAGTCAGGGGCTGGAATCCAAGGACATACATAATAGGCTTGACTGAGGAGTCTTGATGTTTACAAGGGCAATTGAGTCGCATGAATTCTTGTCAAAACACTGTCCGCAATCGACATCTGAAACAAACAACTTCAAGATCAAACAAGAAAAATGAATTTTATTGGGACTGATGATATGATGATCAAGATATGATGATCAAGACATGATGAACACATTATGGAACCTGCTTTAATGGAACTCCTGCCTTACAAGGATTTAAAGCAGAGCAACACATGTCCGCCTGGTGGCAGCAGGGCAGGAGCATTAAATGGGGCACATGGGAGGACATGGGTACACTGTTAAAACTGCCCAAAGTGTTAAGCTTTTAATAAAATTAGACGAATTAGCCAGCAGTGACAGTGTGGAGGCATCTCATGATTTATTAACAGACACACTCACTAATTAACTTAGGCTCAATATCAGTTGCATAACAGGGTGAGATAATGATGGGGTAAGGGCAATGTCTGGTCAGCTCTCAGGGCTCCAAACAAGACTGAAGTAATCCTGAGGTTCAAAAGCAATTTATGTTCACTTTTGCACCCAGAATTTCAATTTAATTCTCATAGACACAGCATCATCATCTACAACTGGTACACATTTTTTCCAGGACTCTGGAAAGCTTTAAAGCTTTTTAACCTGAAGTTTGCTAAAGGATATAGTACTGGAGGAAGAGAAAGACAAAATCTGTGCCATTTTAAATTTAGACTCCAGGCACCACATGGGTATCTAGAAACCAGCCTATGGAGACAATGCTTCAGAGCTTGCCCGCTGTTATCCGTAAGTTTCCAGTTTCTTCTTTTCCATTCTCTGTTCTCGACTTGTGATCACGGAGAGGGCCAATTGCCGGTGCCTGTAAAATGTACCCTCTGGGTGAGGTCAACACCCTGTATTACCATATCTTAAAGAGCAGAAACAAACATTTTGCATAAAATGGCATCTTTGCAGATTTCAGGAAAAACATCATTTAGGAACGGTATAAGGCTTTCATAACTGGAATAAATGTAGGGTTCTTCAGAATATTTAATGCCTCACCCAGTCATCTCTGAGGAGAGGTGGCAGTCCCTGCACTGCTTCTTCCAATTGTTATCAAATCTTCATTGCAATGTGTAACTGCAGGTACATATATAGAGCTTTAAAGCAGACATGTGTACCGTATATTATAATATTTCTAGGTCTTTGTGACCCTAAATGTTAAAATGAAGCATTCTATATAACATACAATACTGAAGAATCTGAAGAAACATTATTTTGTAATCTGTAAAATGTATTCCATGTATTCAGAATGTATTCAGAATTTCCAAAACAATATACCACATCAAAAATGTTTGAAGAGGTAGCATGCAAATGAGACATCAGAGAGAATCTGTTAGTTCTGACTATTTTTTACTTTCTTGCCACTGGATACAAACCAGTTCTGAATGTAACTGTAGGATACTTTAGGTTGCTTTGTCATTCTGTCCCTTCACACAGTTATGGTTGTGGGATGAAGGATGCCTTTCTTATGCTGTGGTCTCATGACACCGGATCCTTGGTTCCTGATTACAGTTCATGCTATTGTTCTACTTGACGCAAAACAGATGGAATCTGAAGTTCAAATTTCAAACTGGATGAAACTGGAAGTGTCAAATGTACAATCTATAATTGGAAATCTCAAATTTTAAGAAACACATGGGCGGAGGCATTTCATTAGACCTAGATTAGCACTTAACAGGCTATGCAAAATAAGTATGACACCTGGCACTACACCAAAAAGTGGTCTTGTGACTTGGAGTCTAGGCTGCTTTGAAAACATCTCAATTCAAATTTATGATGACATTGAAAAATCCCTGGACTTGAATGCAGATCAACACCTCAGTATTAGCTCTGCTTCATAAACAAAAGACGTCTGAAAATATGAAGTACTCAGGGATAGAAACCAAAATAAAATATCATTGAAAACCATTCAAAGATTCAACGAAAGGACAGAAGAAAAGAAAAGCACAAGAAAAGCGTATTCTGCACTGACATTGACGTGGGTGAACCAGTCACAGACAATACAGATGTCATTGCAAATGCTTTCTTTTCTGCTGGACAGGGACATGTTTGCAAAGCATTTTGAGCAAAAGTCAGCCAACTTTGAAAAAAATGTCAAAATATGTGTAGTATTCAACCACTGTTTTTTTTTTCAAACCTGCTTTGCCGCAAAAAGTAAATAACGTGGCACAATAACACTAACAGCTGAAACTGTGGCTGATGAATTAGATACTTAGTAATTAATTTAAAAAACTGTTCAGTGACATTTACTCTGAGTGAACTTTGCACCAATCAGATCTTCCATCCTACTTTTCCAAACATGAGCATCGTGTATTGAATTTATTTGACCGTAACAATGAGCCGTGCAGAGCGGAGCTTCAGCTTTTGCAAAGCAATAAAGCCATAAACAATGCAGAGGCTCACTAAGTTTTAAACAGCAAAATATACGAACAAACAAAAGTTGCCTTTTAGTGCCTGAACTGGGTTGTCATACCCCCCCCCCACCACCACCACCACCACCACCGCCACCACCGCCACATTCATTTTCCAATATTTTAGTTTTGACACTGTCAGCTTGACCAGCCATATTTTTTGGAATCAGTTTGGATTATGTAAATGAAAATCGGTGGGTGTCTAAAATGGTGAACTACATGCAGGCAGTAGCAGACTGTGGATTTGAGGAAGCAGAATGAAGGACAATTGTACTCTAGTGTCCCACTCTGACCAAATCCAATAATGCCTCAGAGCCACATAGAATCCAGAGAAGTGTCCATGAGTCCACAAGGTGCTTTAATGACTTTATTGCAATGTCTGTGTCTCAAAAACTTTTACTTCCTTTCATAAAGGAGTTATGAAGTTGTACGTATAATAACACTTTTGATTTCCTTTCCAATATAACAGTGTGACTTCCATGAAGTAATCTAAATTAGTATCAGGTAACTCTACAAACAGAAAAGACACAATGGAGTGTTTATCCATTGTCTTCTGCCTTTCGCACATTATTACACCCCAAGACCAAAAGATGTTCCTGGGTGCCAAGCACTTTTTGCAGGGATGTACAGGGCCAAGTATCTTCAAAATCAACTTGGTGTCTCTACTCTGATAATATTGCTACCCTATTAACCATTTTCAAGACCACACATTCCACAATCATACAAACTTGGTTGTGCCCTCTTTATTATGGAATAATTTAATAATTGGATAAGATGTCACAGTTTTCATTATCTGGAGAATTTGGGTCTGTTTCCTTTAACACGCCTTATGACCTCTTATGTGTGTTTTGCGTATGACCTGTGACATGTACTTAAGTCACAAACAAAAGAATTTGCCAAGCATGGCTCCCTGGTAGCTAAATGGTCAAGGCCCTTGCCTTGAGCACAAATTGAGCTCTAGAGCCCCCAGGTTTGATCCCAGCTGTGTCATCAGCCGAGGATGACCAGGAATCTGTAGTGGCAGAACAAACTAGCATAGTTGCATTGGGCATAGGGGTGGTGGGTATGTCAGCAGGGGTTGTTTGCTCACACAATTTGTCAGGCACCTGTGAGTTACTTGGATGACATGCAGCAGTGCCCACTACGATCCACTAGCGTGAAAAATACATGCTGGCTGCATGCACTTGCATTGGAGCATTGAATTTGTCTTGTCTTATTCCATTAGCACATGTGCAGAGGTTGCCGTCGTGAGACAAGCCTACTATTGTATACAGTCAGTAATTCCAAAAAATAGATTTGTATTAAAGAGTAAAATCATAAAAAGTTGTAAAGCGGTGAGTCCATCTCATTGAAATGTTTGTATATTTTCAAATAATTGTTTTAAGAGGTTTTTCTTCCATTGTTTAATGCTATGAAATACATTTACCCTCAAATTAATCAAAGAACGCCACAAACTAAAGGGAGTGAGGACTCTCAAAATTTTTAAAGACCAATACAAAATATTTTTTACTGTTTTACAGTATACACACACACACACACCAAGTCGCTAACATAGTCTTGGTGTCACAGCCATATCTAACACCTACCACATCTACTGCATGCATGTGCTGGTCCCTACACTTCTGTACAATTATGAATTCCTATTTATTTACGGTGCTACACAGGGTCTATTAAAAGCGTTTTGAAATGATACTGCTAGCTAAATATAGTGAAGTAACTAAATTGCTGCCTATAAGATATTCTTTTGTGGTTCTTTGGCCACAGAATTCTTTCCTCTTGAGCTGAGTTACCGGCTCAATCTACGCCCCTGGCCCCCCGCCACCTCCTTTATGTAACATTAAATGAACATTTTTCAATTTTTTTCCCTGACTGGTGAGAGAATATATTGGTTAGACAGAATAAACAGATTGTAAAGTATGGAAGATGGCCTGGGTTTTAACTTTTGTTTTGATCACTTGACTAAATAATTTTTTTATAACAATAAATAACCAAAGTAACTGTTTCCAATCAGCTCTTAAAGTTAGTTAATAAACAATTTAAACCCTGCTCTTGAGCAATTAAGGGAACTGTTGCATGACTGCATCAAGAAAAAATTGGCCGCAATGGTTTCAAAGGTGCAGGTAATGTTTTAGAAATAAATGTGAATTGTATTATGATGTTTATCATTTGAGCTCTGATGTGTGGTCGACCAAAAAAATAGCATTAGTTTGGTAATCGTTTGTGAAACCTCATTTGACATGGTATTTTGAGAAAAAAAAGTCAGACTCCCCAGCATTGCTGCTGGAAGGTTGTGGTGAATTCCACTATCCATCTTGAGCACAACCGTCATTATACACATTCTTAAGCCACCTATATTCTGCCTGCAGCATTTCAGCATTTCTCCTCAGATGATATTAAGCTGGTAGATCATTCTTATTGCTTGACGCAATGTAGTCACTGACATTTTCCTCTTCGATTGGATTGGTAGCTGGTCCTCTCGGGAATATTCACAATGTGGGACATTCATATTTGCTAGCTTGTCCCACTCATGAATATTCATAATGTGGGATTGTTGGTGGATAATCGCCTTGATCCTTTGATATTACCAAGATGTTGGTGTGTGCTGTCATAATGTTTTGCTGCAGGTGAACAGCCTATAGTGTCCTCAGTGCTGAATTTGTGGAGAACTGAGCACATGTCAAAAAAAGCTCTACACTTATGAAACATACAGTACAACTACTGTGTACAAACTAGACATCATGGATGCTGTCTGGTTCTGTTATCTTGAGTTTATATCTTGGCTCTTTGAGCAGTCATAAAACCCTTGTGTGTTCCATAATTATGATGCATGGTAATTGAAGTAAGCAATGGTAATATTAGTAATCACTAGTGCTCATTCAATAATTCTTCAGAAACCAACTGCACCACCAAGGGAGACCTCAGCGTATACCTTCAGCAGGATTAATCCCATTACTGGCCTAAAAACTTTCACTTTAAAGGTAAGCATAGAAATGCTATATTCATACAGTATATCCAGTAAACACACGTATTTCATATGTAAACCGCAGTGACTGCATGCAGCTAATGTTAGAGCTCGTCGTTCTGACATGACATTACTTAACATGTTTCTCGTCACAGTAGAATGCAGGTTTATCACAATGGCAATTTTTAAGTTTTTTAATAGTTGTGCGCACAATTTAGAATTTGATAATGTTCAGTGTAATTTATTGTAAATGGAACAAAATTCAACTTGTTACATTCCATGGTCTAGGCGCACTGCACACACCCCTCCCATCCCAACCCCTTTACTAAAGTACAATAAATGGCATAGTAGGAACCATTTTAGGTCTTAAGCATAATTGTATGATCCATAAAAACCATACTTAATGCATCTAAAAATATCCATCTAAGAAAACAATCCTCAACTCTACAACATTTGAGGAAACTCACAGGAAGCTCCTATTGATTTGACGCAGAATGACCCCTGATGGCCATAACAACTTCATGAGCACTCAACTCCAAGTTAATTTAAGCTCTTTAAGGGTGACATTTTTGGAAAATCTCCAAGCAATTACAAATCAAATGAGGTACTATACATTGTTGACATCATTTAAATTCAGCCAACAGTGATTCCAAGGCCAGTACCTCCTGTGTAGGCTGACCTTTGCTTTACTAACAGCTTGAAGGTGAAAATGAAAAACATGATAAGTAAATAACCTGATTTCCCAAACTCAGCAATGTGAAGTGCCTCTGAGTAATAGCATAGTGCATCTGGTTATCATGGAAAGGGCTGCTGAACGCTGAACTGAGCAGTTTCAAATATTTCTATCAGGTTTCTTCATTTTTTTGTCCACATGATAAATAATTCATAAAAATATGGGACATCATTAACTCCTGAACCGCCAACATTATAATTAAATATGGCTGCTTGCGCTTTTAGAGTTAAACTTCAAAGACTCACAGATCCCATGAGGTACAACATTGTTGCTCACGCTTGATCATTTTCCACAGGGCTGCAGAGCTGCAGCATTTCCTTTTTGTCCTCATTCTCAATATGAACGTTTGCGTGGAAAGTTACAGTGAAGATGAGAAAATCAGAAAAAGGAAAGAAAGCAGCTACAAGAGATTTCTGACTGGTATGTTTTGAAGTGACTGCCACTTCATTAGTGCCACTGGCACAGTGATAAGGCCTATAGGGGACATTTGTGGCATAAATCTGCTGTATCCAGATGTCCCACACAGGTGACAGCTGTGTTTGTCAGGGGACAAGAACACACTCACTCCCTCAGGCCTTACCCACAGCAATACACAAAGAAAATTGCTATGAAAAAAAAACGCTGGATCCCCAGTCCTTTGAAGACTTTATCCTGCACATATGTGGTGCTTGGAGTGTAATTTGGCTTATTAAAGAAGAGAGACTGTCATTTTTCGAAGCCCAATTTGTCCATGATGTGCAATGATGTATTCAAAGCATGCAGACAAGCTTCCCGCTCTCTCACAACACTTACACTCTTATTCACAGAATACAATCATGTCTCAGAGAGAGATCTTTTTATGCAGTGTGCATAGATAACATCACTGAATTCATCATGCTGTCAATGAGCGGGCAATGTGAAAATGTGCAGTCTGCTCTAAAAGGTAGATTTTTGAAAAAGTAATAAAATCATATTTTTGCTCTATTATTATGAAGACCTTTGGTATTAGTAAACCTATTAAAAGGTGTTACACTTCATGTGCCATTTCTATTTTTTCTAAATTTCTGTGGGGTGTGTTTATACAGAGAAGTAGAAAGGTAATGATCATTTTGAACACATTGCTACATACATGAAAAAGCAATGTCTGGCTGTATTTTGAACTGTATAAAGTTCATTTGACATTCCAATGTGAATATCATTGTAATATGATCCACATTTTCCTGTAACAAGCAAAAATTATATTACAAGCCCACACTAGATAATATTCTGAAGGAAACAAATCAAACCATGCACACACCACCTCTGGCAGTAACACCCACACATATACTCAAAATAATTTATGATAAAGGTTCATTTCAGTTTTACAGATAGCTGAGATTACTGCCTCTTGGAAAGTGCTGCAAGATTAATATAAACATTTACTGGATTTTTATTTCAAATCATAATATTTGAGCTTCTCTGTAGCATAATTTTTACAAGTGCTGAAAGCAACACTGAAAGTTGTGCTACACACTCAAATTAGTTATTTTATCTAAAAGAAAGCGGTCTCACTAATTTCCTAGAGAAAGTGAGACAAAAGGGTTCACAAGATAAAAATGCAGAGGGAGGCAGACAGAAGAGTTGTACACAGTTTTATTTCAGTTTTACAATAATTTAGGTATATCCCCACTGTCAGCTAAAGCCTTATTACTGTCCAATTTTAATAACATGTTCCTTGAGGCTTTCAATGAGGGAGTGGTTATGTTGACAGTTTAATGCACTTCCAATAATTTCTTTCATTTTTTTCTGCAGGAATACGGCCCGGGAAATCTACTGAAACCAATTAAAACATGAACTAGATTAAACCCTATTTTATACCCTTTGGCAATGTTTAAGGTTTAACTCATACTAATCATTTTCAGAACAGACAATTGGATAGAATTTTTCTATTTTCCTTCTGGTGAGGGTCCCTGCCAAGGGGCAAAATAAATCACATAATGTAATCTTTATCTTTCTCTGACTCTTTTCACAAACAGTTTGACAATGGAATCTGTTTTAGAACATTCTCAGTTATCATTCCTCAAACTTCTGCCAAAAGTTCATTCCTCATCTATTATGGCTACTTCTAAATCTCCTCCACCTCAAATGCTCTCACACGTCCGCATTACTGAAAGTGGTGTTGTCAAAAAGGACTCAGTCTAAATAGCATCATCCAAGACTCACACATTCACATGCTGTCATTGAAAACAGTCCTCATCCCTCTAACAGCAGCTTTTTAAAACTGGTAAATAATAAACTAGCCTGCTAGTGAACCTAATGTTAGTAGCAGTTAGCTATATGCTCTCAAAATAATCACAATCACTTATAGCTAGTGAATTTGGATTACTAACTAGATAGCTTTAATACTTGGCTAGAAATTATTATTTAGCTTTATAGCTAGCTATAATTAGGTGTTATTTTAGGTGTGGTTGCAGGTAGATAGCTAGTTGTTACAGTACATAATGCAGTGATTGTCTTGCCAGCCATGTCACAGACAGCCACACAGGTTAAGTAATGTAAATCATCATCACTTTCGAGCAGAGCTATACAGCAGTAACAGAAGCACGGCTCATGTGAGTATTGGGGTTGTGGTCCTGCGTACCCAGCTTGTGTCAGAGCTGAGGCCTGTCAAACTTGGTAAAAGGCAACAGGTAGTCCTCTTGTCCTCTTTCTCTCTCCCCTATGAACCTATATTTAAAAGTGTATTTTGTGTATTTATATTATTTCTATATTGTGTATTTATGTTTTCTTAATAGGTTAATTTTATCACTGGCTATTGTAGGGGATATGGACACATATTTGCAACCAAAACCAAGTTTATTACAATGCTTACTCTCAACATCCTCAAAGTGTATATGGCCCTGGCCATCTGATAAGGTAAGGATTATCCTCTGCATGACTTCTTATCCTTAACAGGCCATAAAACAACACTATGCCATTTGTACAGGGACTTTGTGACACTGGTCATGATTTAAGACTAACACAAACATCTTGGTGCAGCCCCGCATGTGTGGTAGGTAACCCCTCTGAGGCACCTGGCACTTTAAAAGACAGCTCCAACTGGGGTCACCCAGAGTTTACTGGAGATTCTGAGGTCTTTGTCACGCAGTGTCTACATGGGCTCCCACTGTCTGATCAGATTGCGTGGCAGTTGGCAGTGTGAGTTTTCTACCAGTGACTCATGTGCTCACGTGCAGTATAACTTTTGAAGTGGCCCTATGCAAGTGCAGCTAGAAAAATGTCCATGGTTCCTCAGCTCCCCTCTGCTGTCTATTAGGTCCCATCTGAGGGTTTCCTCTTAGCTCCTCTCTGATGGCCTCACACCTCAGCTACCTCTGCTAAGGGATCCCTCCTTGCTCTGGAGTTTTTTTTACTTAGCTAGTTCTGGAAGAGGAAGACTCCTCGACCACAGATGCATCCTGAACTCACCTCCAGCTTTGGACAGCAAAGCTCTTTCCAACACACTCTGTTATGAATCCACAACCAGCTCTGGAAGCAAGACCCTCCACAATAAATGGTGCAACCTTGGAGTCCAAAATGCCCCAACATGAAGTTGGAGGTTGTCAGTAAAGAGAACTCTCTCATTGAATGCGAAGACGACTATATCTCTTTGTCATTCCCCTGTGTCAATGACATTTCTGCCTGGCAAGGATGCCAGAAGACCCAGCTGCAGGTAATATGTAGTGCTTTCCCTTATGCACAAATGCGACCCAACATGAAGTTGGAGGCTGTCAGGGAAGACAGCTCTTATGGATGCAAAGATGACTGGATAACTTCAACATCACCCACGTTGACAACGTGAGATGAGCAAGGAAGCCAGGCACACAGACGACAGACCTGGACACCATGTTTGATTCCCCTGACCTGGGCACTGCACTGTTCAGGATGGAAACCAACGATGGTTGTGCAACGGATCTCCCTTGCATGTCTCTCTCTGTCTCCTGTGACAAGCCCAGAAGCCCCCTGTGGAAAAAGGACTGTGGTCTCCCAAGTAGACCTACAACAAATTATCTGCCCTTCCTCACTAACTCAATGAGTATTTTTAATACTGGCCTCATAAGTAGCTTACCTCATTTCATCTTGTACAAGGTGTTTAGAGAGATCCCCACTGAGGTCCTGACCATGAGACTCAAAGCAGAACCAGAAAATCAAGTTGGATGGTCTCTTTGGTATGCTTCACAGTCAACAAACCCTGGTTCTACTGTAATGCTGAGGAAAGGAAAGCAATGCACTCAAGTCATTAAGACTGCATGAAATCCATAATATTCATCACCAGAATCACTCTAAAAGTCTCAGTTTGTTAAAAAAGAAAAAAGTGTGTGGTTGCAGAAGTTAAGATACCTTTTACATTGCCATCAATATCAATGGATGGTATAAGCTGACATGCAAAAGGGAAATGATGACACTAAGCAAAATTATTGATTAATATTATGTCAAGTTTTTATAAGAAACCAAAACATGAAAATACAACATGTGGGAATTTGCATGGGTTTCTACAGTAGTTCTGTTTTTGTGATGTATCTTTTAATAATAGGAAATCAATATTGTACAGGCTAATATCCAATGTGGACTGAACATCAGGCATTAAAATGCATGGCTGATATGATGTGATTGAATTTATTGAAAAGCTAACACACTCTGTCACACTAACTCAATTCAGCTTTGCGGATAATTTATGAGGGTTACTGCATTGTTTCCCAATAAACATGAAACACTTATTAAAAATGAAGCAGAGCATAAATCACAGTCAAATACTTCAACAGATATCTGGGTAGCATAAACTTCACTCAGTTCCCACTTTGTTTATTTTTGTCTATATGCCTGCTATGATTTCGAAAGTCTGACCTATAAAATATTTTATCATCTCATTTGCAATGGCTCCTAATGCATCCTTCCAAAAATTATTTTTTAATAATTGTCTACCTTCATCTCTTGAGTTATTCTGCAAATAATTATTCTGCATTCACTAAAGACAAAGAAGTTTCAGTTTCAGAAGATCAATAGAACATTGCACAAACACCAGTCTAAAATGGAAATTATACAGACACATTTAACTGCAAGCCTGAATCACAGTTAATTTTACAGAGCGCATCCATACTGATAGAACAGAATGCTGTCCACTCATAAGTGCTGCACAGTGTACTTTAAATGCCACAAAGATTATAAATAATTCTTTTAAATCACTGCATTTAATCTGTTGAGCTGCAGCTATCTGCAGGGAAAAACTCCAGTAATGTCCTGGTAACGTCAAAGTATCACAACTCGGTGACCACTGCAGTTTATGGTGACAAAGGCCAACGAACTAAAGGACATTATGCTGAGAAGAAAGCCCCTGCTATTGAGCTATCAGGGTTAGAACTTAAGTCTTTAAATGTAGAAAAAAATCCACATAATTAACTTTACCCAGGAAGCTCTTTTTTCCATTGTCAGCATTTTATCTATAAAACAGAGAAGAATTATTTCATGCAAGTCATGCCCTATCCCTTTGGGGTGCAAATATGCAAGTATAATTGTACTGATGTCTTCTGTTTCAAGGTTCTGGTGTGTTTGAGTCAAACTGAAATTCATATCCCGTGAAGCAGAATAAAAATGAATGCAATTGACAAAATGTATATACATCAAACCAAATGATGCATGCACCTCTTAAAGAAATTACTATGAAACCCAAATTATTCACTGTCACTGTCAAAGCATAACTGCATAACCCCAGGTAATTAATATGCATAGAGATCATGGTACTTATTACACTTTTCTGTTTCTGCCAACATACTACATAAATACAATATGGTTCTGATGAACTTGATTTGACTTGTGGTGTAAGACAAAAGGACACAGTTAAATGCATGTCATAGTCATTGTCATGCTTTTATTGAGTACCATGACACAATATATCTCACATTAAATGCCATGCTATTTTCCTGAACAAAAAAGTTCTTCCTGTTTAAGTAAGCCAAGTAGTTTGTATATAAGCACTTCCTTTTTCTGAATGATAAAAAGGTGCAGGCTAGGTCTGGGCAGTGTGTAATCATCTCTGAGACCCTCACAAATCACTCAACAGGGTGAGCCCAGGGTTAAATCATTTTATTACTTTACCCATTAGTTATTAGTTTGCAAACCTGTAGTTACATATTCAGCTGGATAATATTTTATGGCATGCTAGCTACTGTATATAAGGACTATATAAGGATATAAATTATAAGGACTATCCACTAAAATATCATTATTTATTTTACAGTCATAAAAAACACAGGCTTAACAGCACATTTTTCTCAATATGGAAGCTAATTCTGAATTATATGTATAGCTTGTGGTATGTATCTTAATTCATTTATTTTGTATTTGTGGTTGATCAAGAAACTTCATATTCCATCAACAAATAGATGACTGTTGTTCACAAAAATAACCAGGAATAGCCAGAGCCAAAACTTTATATCAGAACTAATGTGCCTCTGCTTATGGCTAACAGCTAAAGACTAGCAATCAGAGATTTCACTTGTCTTTAAATAAAATATAGTTTTTGTGTCGTGGTGGCACAGCCCACCATGGGATCAGCTACCCTCACTACCCATCTGAATCGCTGATGCCTCTGCAAGTAGGGTGAGTCTCAGAAGTGATTACACACAACCCAGAACTGGCATATGGGCATTCCCTCCTCTGCTGAGGAACTCTCTGTGGAAATCACTTTGGGAATTTGGTGTTCTATTTTCAAGAACAAACTGAGAGGGGAGAAGTATCTTAAATAACATGCCCTCTACATTAATTGTATCAGGGATTAGGTACTTTTAATGAGGTACACTAATAATGTTTAGACCCATACATGGTTGTAGCATGAATTTGGCAGAATATATTGGTAATCATTGTAATATTGGTAATCAGACCATTGTAGCAATCAATAAATGTAAAGAGAAAGACTAAACACATGAATTTGTGTTCCATTATCCAGTGTAAATTATTGCAGCTTAACATCTTGCAGTTCAGTGTCATATTTGAATATTTTGTGTGTAGCATCAAAAAATTCCCCAGCACTTAAGTCCCACAAAAAAGTTGACAAAATTAAAAGCCTATCATAACTTCTGTCAATAACATCTAAATACATTAATGCAAGTGCTCTTTCTATAATTATTTGTTACACTATCTATATTATATACAGCCTGAAAACAGATACAATATAAATTAAAATCATTCTACTGCTGTCCCTCTTTTAATACAAAACAAAGACATCTGACTAATTTAGGCAAAAATTGTGGAATATCACCTTCCCCAAGATGGCGACGCACTAGGTTGCAGCGGCCACTCCGGGTCCCAAACATGATTCTTTTTGTAAGCATTTATTGTTTTTTTCATAACTACCTCACTCTGCATACGACCTCCAAACTTACCATGGGTCCCAGGGAAACGTTATTTCAACCCCATCTTTGTATATGGGGATGGGCTGACAAAAAAATCTCACTTGATCTCTTGATTGATCTCTTGATAATTGATTTTCAGTATAGGTTCTGCTGATGTGTTTTTTTTTCATAAACTCCCTGTGTATATAGCCAAAACTGAAACTGAAATGTAACAAAAAAATAATAGTTCCTTAGTTGTGTGATTCATTAATAAAAAAATCAGACCCTAATTGAGATGAGTGCGATAAGATAGTGCTAATTTAGCCAATCCCCCAGTAATTCAGTACTACCTGGAACTTAACGTCTCTTGAAGTCCAGAGGCCTCTGAATATATACATTCGCACAGTACATTAAGTCAGCACACACCCTCAGACCTTCACCTGAATCCATTTGTCTGAGAAGCCTACTATCTGGCTTGAAATATCAGTGCTGTTCTCGAGGTGTTTTCCCATGCATGATGCAAAACATTGTATAAGAATTTGAAATGAAGCCTTTTGCACGCATTTGACAAGGTGTCTGCCAGACTTATTTTTCTCCAACGACTTTCGCACCAACTTATGATGAGGCAAGTGAAGTAGCCTTAGAATTGTGTTGTTGTAAGGATTCTGCCATTCTTTCTGACATACTGCATGGATAAGCTCACTTTGGAGTAAATTCAGTCTTAACCGCAGGACTGTGCTTTACCCTTTTTTCAATGGGATAAGGTGCAGATTTAAGACAATCATGGGTCACTACATACACACAAGTAATTTACCTTGCAATGCATTGATGGCACTCTCCACAAGTATAAAGTATAACATCTGACATATCAGTCAAATTTCACAAGGTAGTGATCCCAAGTACAAGATCCTCTGAGAGTCCAAGGCTAGCATTTCCCATACCAGCCCCACAATGGTAAACAACAGAGTCTGCTCAGCATCACTGGCCTCCCATCCAGCAATCAGCAATAGGCTCTCCAGCCCCAACATAACCCCCAGAGACTCCAAAACCAGCAGAATGGGCTTGCCAGAAGATGTCAAAGATGCCCCCATGCCAACAAGCTGAGGACATAAAGAACTACCTCCCAAAATGTGAGCACATGACTTGGAAGACTGATACTGAATATGGCACCTATTCCCAGGCATCATCACTGCACCACCTGCCCTCAAGTTGGAGTGACAATGCTATAACTGGCATAGCACTCAAAGGAATGAATCATATACTGTGGACTTCAGAGCACTTCCTCACAGGTGGAATTCATCATTTTTTGTTATTAACAAATCTGTTTTCTACTCTCTCGCAATTAGATGTACTAATTATGCAACAAAACTGAGGCCTTGGAAAATAAAAAGGTCAAAGAGTTATAGAAGGCCCTCTGAGACAGCCTCACTATGGTAGAGTTAAATGATTTAATCTCCATAATAATGTATTTGCATTCTGTTTTCAAAAGCATTCCACATTTTTGTGGGAATAATTTAAAAATATAACAAGAGTATTTCAAGGTGAGCCAATATTAGTAAGAACAAGAAGCCTGTCTAATTATATGATGTAGCGAGCAAGTTGTATGATATGGGTAGGCCATTATCAGTGATCTCTGGTGCGTGAACTTGGTGTCAGCCAATATGTGACCCCTCAAAGTAAGGAGCCTTTTCCAGAAATTGGAGACATTTATGATATTGAGGGCAAGGTCACCTCTTCCGTCAACAACCACATCAAATTATCAGTATGGTTTTGGATTTGATGCAAAGTCTGTGATACTCTTTTTTGTCTGTGAAACTCTTTTGAGAGGAGTTTCACCGAAGTCTAAAGCTTAAAATGGGAAAGTACTGCAAAAACAAGAGAAACCAGGTAAAATATTAAAGAATCTCATGAATCTCAATTTGTACAGAACGCTTAACAATCAACCATAAACAAGGTCACAGTATTCAAAGATCAATGTTGTTTTTTCCCACAAAAGCAGCACTTTATGAACTTCAGCATAAACCTCTGTTTGTCAAATTTGGGTTGAGAAGGTCAAACTGAATCACTGATCTAAAAATATCCTGTCCATGTTATCATGCTGTGTCTTACAAATCAGGGAGTGTAGTAAGTGAAATATTTCCATGACAACATATCACTATAAAGAATTAGCATATACTGTTTTGACATCTGACCCAGAATGCATGAACACTCCTCTGTTTGCTCACAGTAAAAGGCTTTACATGCACTTACAGGAAGTCAAATGACTGTGTGTATTTGCTCATATGTAAGTATATTGATCCGTTGCACCTGTGGATTTTTGGGCCTGGACCTGGGAATTTAAAGAAGGTAAAATAAATGTCAAGCTGAAGGAAAGCATTTGAATCTCATTACAAAAAGGCATGAGATAAGAAAGGTGGATGTCCTACTAGTGTCTCTAACATATGCAATATAGAAAGGTTAGCATTATTGCTATTAAGTGAATAGAACTGCATCCTGTATGATCTCATATAAGAGTAGTTGATGTTCATAAATACCGGACCTCACAGTTATAGTCGATTTGTATAAACAGAAGAAGTAGTACAATAAAAAAGAAAAATAAAATAAAAGCCACACAGGTTCTCTATGCAACACCAAGCACTAATTGCAGACATTCTCTGCCATGATAGCATTAACTTATATTTTCATTCTTGTATACATTATACTTATATACTTTTATAAGGATAGTGCAATCTTTCCACATTTACACATAAAATTCCTAATGTCAATATATCAAAATATACATACCTGAAGTAACAAACCATTTACTGAAGGACAATGCACTCACAAGTCAAAGAAATACAGGCTGATAGAAATGGCTATGAAAAATGGATTGAACCCACCCCATGATATATTTCTCTCAGACCACACTGACTAAATGTATTATGAAGATCTCATGCCCCAAAGACAATCCTGTAGTATTTTGCTCTCCCCTAGAGGGCAGCATGAAATATACAGACTATTGAAATTAGGACATAGAGATAGCATGCAAAGTTTGTGGTGTGACTAAAAAAAAGTCTATGGTTAGTTGGAAGTGAGATAAATGCCTAACCTAAACAGAGAGCATGCAAAACCACAATAAAAACAGCAATGGGTTTATTTCAGTTGTCACCACAAGATCATCTTGTAGTTGCTATGGTTAAAGAAATCCTAATCCCAGGGAAATCCTGTTGTTAGCAGATATGCTTAGATAAGGTGATTGCAATGGTCCGTTTAGTTGTGCGACAGCAAGTTAATGGAATTGTTTGCTAAACTCAATGTGAATTCCATCAGAAAAGATTGCTTCCCCCAGAGCTCAGAGGATGTTATGTCAGAGAACCAAGGAAAGACTTGGGTAAATGTTGTGACCCACACCGTGTTCAATACACTTTATGTGCACTTTAAGCAATAACTGTGAACGATGCTAAATTGAATCTCATACAATTGAGCAATGTGTAGTCATATAACAGCAGCAGTGACATGAGACATTTTCCACACAGAGTCATCCAATTTCTTTTTAAAACTTTATAGCAGCCCTCACAGTCCAGGTGAAAGGGTTTCATTTCATGTAACTGACTCCACCTTGATAATGTTCCACTGAGTGTATAATTCAGCCATCAAAAAGCAGCCCAGCATGAAATCGGTTATCAATAAAAAAACGAAAGTGGGACCTCTGTAACTTTGGAGTCTATAACTGATGAGCCAAAACATTATGACCACTCACAGGTGAACCAAATAACGTTGATTATCTCCAAACAAGGGCACATGTCAAGGTCTGGGTAGATTAGATGTTAAAAGCAAGCAATCAGTTCTCGTAGTCAATGTGTTGGATGCAGGAGAAATGGGCAGGAGTAAAGCCCAAGGCTCATTGATGTGTGAGGGCAACGAAAGCTATCCCATCTGGTCTGAGCCAACAGAAGGTCT
The DNA here is from genome assembly GCF_013368585.1 of Megalops cyprinoides. Taxonomy (NCBI): domain Eukaryota; kingdom Metazoa; phylum Chordata; class Actinopteri; order Elopiformes; family Megalopidae; genus Megalops; species Megalops cyprinoides. The sequence continues at coordinate 31,339,750 of NC_050583.1, forward strand.
ACTGTGGCACAAGTCACAGAAAATTTTAATGATGGTTACAGAAGGAATGTGTCACAACACACAGTGCATCACACCCTGCTGCGTATGGGGCTGCGTAGCCACAGACCGGTCAGAGTGCCCATGACGACTCCTGTCCACTGTCGAAAGCGCCTACAATGGGCACACGACCATCGGAACTGGACCATGGAGCAGGGGAAGAAGGTCGCCTGGTCTGACGAGTCCCGTTTTCTTCTACATCACGTGGATGGCCATGTATGTGTGCGCCATTTACCTGGAGAACTGATGGCACCAGGATGCACTGTGGGAAGACGACAAGCTGGTGAAGGGAGTGTGATGCTCTGGGCAATGTTCCCTGGGTCTGGCCATTCATGTGGACGTCAATACCTAAACATCGTTGCAGACCAGGTACACCCCTTCATGGCAATGGTTTCCCCTTTTGGCAGTGGCCTCTTTCAGCAGGATAATGCGCCCTGCCACACTGCACACATTGTTCTGGAATGGTTTGAGGAACATGATGAAGTGTTCAAGGTGTTACCCTGGCCTCCAAATTCTCCAGATCTCAATCCGACTGAGCATCTGTGGGATGTGCTGGACCAACAAGTCCGATCCACGGTGGCTCCACCTCGCAACTTACAGGACTGCTAATGTTTTGGTGCCAGATACCACAGGTCACCCTCAGGGGTCTTGTAGAGTCCATGCCTCTGCGGGTCGATGCTGTTTTGGTGGCACACGGAGGACCAACAGCATATTAGGCAGGTGGTCATAATGTTTTGGCTCATCAGTGTGAAAGGCCAATCAATGTGGTTGTCCCCTAGCTGGCCTCTAACCTGATTCTGATGAGAAAACTGTCTTTTTGACAGATGCATGATGAGTGACTCAATTGTCATGATAATACTCCCAACACAAATTTGGTAGAGCAAATCAATTCAAAGATATGTTTGTTTTTAACTTTAGCAGTTTTTAACTAACTTCCATTTTCACATTTAAACGGGTCAAAAATTCTGCACATTCCCAGAAGTTTTACCATCATGATCCCAAGAACACTGCAAAATAGATGATTTATTAACTAAGGGTGAGTATGAAAGGAATTTCATGAAATGGGTTTTTTTTCTGTGGAAATTTCAGCTCAACACTACCACAGACCCAGAATTACATGATTTAATAAAAGCAAACGTACAAATGTGTCTATTAGTATGATAAAGCTTCAGTGTTGAATCTGCACTGAACCAGCTGTCATCTGTTATATAATGTGGAAGGCAGCTACTTGTCTGTAGGTGTCAGCACAGGGAATCAGAAGAGGGAAATCTAAGGTAGCCAGCTCCCCAGCAGCTTGTCTTGGAGAGCACCTGGAATAGCTCCATGGTCCATGAATTAGATTCCATTTAAAGTCACTGGAATCATGTTAACATAAATGAAATTGCCAGGGGGGAAGTGCTAAACTGCAAGCATACATCTCACACACTTTTAAAAAGGTGTTCCACATTAAGAATACAAAGAGGCAAACCACTCAATCTACAGTCATTAACTCATGGTTTTAGCTAAAAAATGGTGTTATGTGTTATTATAGTCAAATCATCAAGTTATAGTCAACCCTCCTTTTTGTAAGTGTTTAGGCAATATTGTGTCTTTAAGGTAGATTCTAAAAAAGATTCTAAAAAAAAAACACACTGTCCTGTGTCAGGAGGGGTATGAGGACAGGTGATGTTCAAGGTATAGTCCTCTGGGTATTCCTGGTTTATGGGTATATTAAAATGACAGATTCATCTTCCATCTGATAAACTACACTTCTCCCTGGACATGGGGTAATTTGAGCGAGTATCTAATCAAAACACAGTGAAGGTTTGTTCTCCTCACAAGCTGATTCAATGCTCTCCCCACCAAAAACAGCTTCAGCAATGCAGTACATTTTGTGTGTAATGCTGCAATACTATTTTCTCCACATACTGATAGGTTACTGTTAAAATATGCTTTGTCTCAGAGAAAATAAATGATTGCTAGACTCTCTGCCAACATTTTGTGGATTATTATATGCCGTTTAATGATACATAAAAGGTAGAAGGTCATTTCTAATAGTGAACTATCAAACTGGCCTGTATAGTGTGACCAACTGACTTTAGTCCATCTTCTGGTCAGCACTAATTTGCTTGTCAAAATAGTATGGCTTTATTTAGCTGATGGCAAATTTCAACATTTGTGTTTCTCGCAATTTTTTATTTCAGATTGAACTAGATTTACGAGAGTTGCCATTCGCATGATGCATGTTCACGTCAGTCCTGCTCACTTCACTCGCTCGATCACAGATATATGTAAGAAGTTCTAGAATCTCCAACTTTTTAAATTGCAATCAGTCCAGTTTTTAATTAAAGGTTCATACTTCCCTGATAGAATTTAATACATTTAGAATGACCAGCTGGTATTAATGCCCTGGAGTTTGCAAGGAGGATCCTGAAATTATAAAACAATGACTGTGAACAAGTTATTCTCCTTCGTAGGTGTTGTGCCCTCCAAAAATGTTCCAGTGCATACACTCTACATCTTACACTGTCTGGTGAGTCACACTACAACCACAAGTTGTGCTTTACTCAAACTTGACAGCATGTCATTTCATTCATGTTGACAGAAAACTGATGGCAGTGCTATAATTTATGGAGCTTGCCTGAACTCAGGGAGGAATGAGCAATTATACTGACAAAGAATTCTGAAGGGCAACTACGTATACGCAAGTATTTAAAACAACCGTTAATCTTACACTTGGTCTGTTGGAGCGGTGATTCAGTTGTATTTAGATGCATGAGGCTCAGCACTCTGTCGTATTTCCAGCTGTATTCCACCTCCTGCTTTTAGACTGACATCTCATCAATCATCCCTTTTACATGATCGGCAGAATTTACAGGATGGAGCCAATCAACTAAACTAGTCCCCCAGGAGAAAGCAACATCCAGCTCTGCCAACAGTATTAAAGGACATTGAGATACCTCTTGCCTCAGCTGTGTCATACAGTATGCACCATGTGACACTGTTAGCAGAGTTGGACCTATCATTAATTTTTACATAACACATATTGTGACGTGGTAAGTGTGTTGTGTATCAAACACAATATAATATGAATGAAGGAGCTGTTTTGCCTTTCTGAAGGACCTTGAAGGAGCTGTTTTGCCTTTCTTATGTGTACTTTATGTAGTTGCCCTGTACACTGTGACCCATGTACAATGTGATCCATTTGTCAATATGTGACTACTCCAGTCATGTAATATTATCATACAGAGCAATAGTAGTAGATAGGTTACAATTTGTTTACAATTGGACAATAATAATGATCAGTCACTTACTGCAAGTAGCCATTTTCAGCTTGTCAACCTATATGCAGGCAGCCAGCTACATGTTAAGACATTTTCATGTGTGTGATGTGTTGCAGCTACAGTCTGTAATGATACTGATAACTAAATGAAGCTTGTTCATAAGGATAATCTGTATACATTCTCTGTCCAGTGACTGGATTTGATGTCCACTTACTTTGAACTATAGGCATATTTTGGTCATTTAATCTCCTTGCCTAGAACCTGTTTGTTGATCAGTGTTGATCTATAGGGGGAATCAAGTGAGTAAATTCAACTTTGCACATGTTAAATTTGTTGTTGGAAGCCCTCCTCGTAGTCCATAATACTGAATATTCTAAATAAGAATGTTACAATAGATTGAGCTGAAACCTTTTGAGTTGAACCCTTTTTATATGGCAAAACTAATGAAGAAAAGTATTTTTCAGATTGTTCTACCATGCCACCAGTGTAATCCTCCTGTGTGGCTGCCACCCCCTCCATGAAAATGATTTGACCAAGATGCTGGACTTTAAATTTAAAGAACTGGCATATAGAAAGGTTACCTTTGAATTTTTCAAGCATCGGAAAACTCCAAATACTGAGGGATTAGTCTTTTAAAGAGGAAACCATGATACCATTTTGGCAACCAAGATCCTTTCCATCGACTCCTGGAACGCACCAAATTCATTACAGACCTCATAAGGCACTCATTTAAATTCAGAATGGGTTGCAAAAAGTGGACTTATAGCAATCACTCTGCCACTGGAAACTAGTTGTCATAACTGTGGCTAACCACAAAGTGGAAAAGGGATCCTTTCTTCGGATAAACACATCCGAAGAAAGTACTGGAGGAACTGTGAACACTGCATGTTATAAAACAAAGAAATACATCACCTTTGGCCAGCTAAGCATTCAGACTATAGTTTACAAAGCTGTCCTAATAAATGAATCAATTGTTTATATGAAAACTGACTTCCTGATATGACAATTGATATTGTCTTGCTTAGACAGATGGCAGAAATGGCAGAATGGCAGAAAACAGAAACTCTTCTAAGCAAAAAGCTTCCCTCTCTTGCTACAGGAGACCTTGGTACCATTTTTGGGATGTATCTGTGTCTTAGCATGGAGCCATCTGTCGACTTGTCTTCATGTGAGCTACAGATCTTAAATATGGATGAGATGACACTTATGAATGTTTATAGGCTACAATGGCCCCAGTCAACCTTTCAAATGGGGATTGAGAATTTATCTCGATGTAGACAAGAGTCCTGATTTTCATATAGTGTTATCTTTGAGTTTGTGAAAAACCTTATGTCAAGTGCTGACCTAGGCCACTGTGCATAAATTCATCTTGAGAATTAGTAAAGAAAACATACCAGTTTGTTGTGTGGTAAGGATGTGTTTCTGGCAATTCTGTACATTTACAGATGTGTACAGCTTCATATCTCAATGAAACCAACAGAAGTTCTAACAGTAGAGACACTAATAATGTTTCTGTTACTGAATTCTTTTAAAACTAGGTGACACAATGACATAGTTTGTCCTAAATATGGAAAGCTTTTATTTAACTCTGACAGAAGATGAAGATCTCGATGTAATGTTGTACATACGGTAGCAAAAGCTTTTTCTTTTTATAAATACTGCAGAATCATAACACTTGCATAGTGCTGCCACAAAGATTTTTTTTATTCCAAGCTCATTGAGGTGCAAAATCTGATCACATATCACTTGTGCTGGCCTCTTTTCAGTGATTAAATACAGGGTAGTCATAGCCAAAATCATATTGCTTGCCTATAAGGAAATCAACAGGTAAGCTTTGACATACGTGAGCAAGGTATACATTACAAACACTCCTGCTAGATCCTTATGATCTCAGGAAGCTGCCCACCTGCTCCCCCCAAGAATAAAAAATAGTAATAAAAAAGGTGAAAGGCTTTGGCACCAGGGCCTTTTGGTTATGGAATAACTTGGCACAAGTAAAGAAATAAGAGACTCTCAACATTTAAATCAATATTAAAAATCTGTCTTTGCAGACATGCTTATGATTAATAACTCTTTCAACACTGTGTTCAGTGTATTTTTCCATAGCTTGGTGTGGACTGAACTATGACACTCAGGAGATATAATACCCCTACTATCAATCAGTTGGATGCTGTCAAGACCCCACATCCACTTCAACATCTACTTAACCTGGATCTCCAAAAGATGTCTCAACTCTTGATCAGTGCAGAGGCCCTGTTCTCCCTGGAACCTGTGGCTATTTGATGCTGTTTTAGCCTGTTGACAAAAGATAACCCTGTAGTTTGTATAACCTGTTATGTCTTAGATTCTTCTCCATGTGGTTTGATTCTCTGCCAAAAATAGAAAGAAAAAATGATCTTAGTTTATCTGTACTTGCCATTAAGGGAAGAAGGGGAAATTTTCCATTTTTTCCCCCCAATTTTCTCCCCAATTTGGAATGGCCAATTCCCCGAATTCTGGACTGTTCAATTTGTCATCATCAATGTTCGGTCCCATTGCACAACCCCCACTGTCAATCCGGGAGAGGGTGGACAAGCATGTGCCCTCCTCCGAGACACGTGATGTCAGCCACTGCTTCTTTTTGCACTGCGGTCCACAAGCTAAGCTTGCACAGAGATGAGTCAGAGGAAGACATTTCGTATGCAGCTTTGGTGGATCGCAGGTGCCTGATCAACCAGCAGGGGTCGCTGTTGCTAATGGGACCGAAGCCCCTGTCGATGTATCCTCCCTTATCCCCAGCAGAACGAAGCCAATGTGTTCCGCCTGTAAGCTCCCGGTCACTGTCGGCTAGTGACACCGTCGGGTTTGAACCTGGGCTGTAGCACTCAGTCTACACTCAGAACAAGTACTTTTACCGACTGAACCCCTCGGGAGCCCAATTTTTCATTTTAAACTTACTAATTTATGAGGGTTTTTTACACTATATGGCCAAAAGTATGTGTACACCTGACCATCACACCCATATGAGCTTATTGGACATAATATGGAGTTTCCCGTTGCAGCTATGACAGCATCCACTCTTCTGGGAAGGCTTTCCACAAGATTTTGGAGTGTGTCTCTGGGAATTTGTGCCCATTCAGCCAAAAGAGCATTTGTGAGGTCAGGCACTGATGTTGGATGAGAAGGCCTGGTTCGCAATTGGCATTCCAAAAGGTGTTCAGTGGGGTTGAGGTCAGGGCTCTGTGCAAGCCACTGGAGTTTCTCCACACCAAACTCATCAAACCATGTCTTTATTGACGTTGCTTTGTGCACAGGGGCACGGTCATGCTGGAACAGGAAAGGGCCTTCCCCAAACTGTTGCCACAAAGTTGGAAGCATACAATTGTCTATAATGTCTTTGTATGCTGTAGCATTAATGTTACCCTTCACTGGAACAAAGGGGCCTGGAAACAGCCCCAGACCATTATCCCTCCTCCACCAAACTTTACAGTAGGCACTGTGCATTCCGGTAGGTAGTGCTCTCCTGGCATCCGCTAAACCCAGATTCATCCATCAGACTGCCAGATAGTAAAGTGTGATTCATCACTCCAGAGAACGCGTTTCCACTGCTCCAGATTCCAGTGGCGGCATGCTTTGCACCACTCCAGCCATCGCTTGGCATTGCACATAGTGATGTTGGGCTTGTGTGCAGCTGCTCAGCCATGGAAACCCATTTCATGAAGCTTCCGATGCACAGTTCTTGTGCTGATGTTGCAGCCAAAGACAGTTTGAAACTCTGTAGCGAGTGATTCAACAGATGATAGGTGGTTTTTACATGCTATGCACTTCAGCACTCGGTGGCCCCGCTCTGTAAGTTTGCGGCTTCGTGGCTGAGTTGCTGTTCGTGAACTGACTTGTGGCAAAGATGGCATCCTATGACAGTGCCACATCACTGAGCTCTCCAGTACGACCTGTTCTACTTCCAAGGTTTGTCTATGGAGATTGCATGGCTATGTGCTTGATTTTATGCGCCTGTTAACAATCAGTGTGGCTGAGACACCTGAACTCAGTAATTAGGAGGGGTAGTAGTGTAGTGTATCTCAATGTAGTGTATCTCAAGAACACGTGATACTTCTTCAAAAGTAACTAAAGTATTCATTGCACATGTAATTGTTTCTATGTGGTCTCCTCTCTGTTGACAAAGTATTATTGCTCTTCCTTTTCCACAAAATCCATGTCATATGTACTGTAATTTGAATTCTTTCTGTACAGTGCACTCTGTGACAAGTATGTTGCTATATTAAATAACATTCATTTGTTTCAATTTGTGTATATGCTTTTCAATTTCTGTCGTTACAGAGAGGCAATTTGATGCCGATTGGTTAGTACATATAATGTAGGGAGTGAAAATGAGCGGTTTCAACAGTAATAAACTATTCATTCAATCCAAAAATATCTTGCCTGTATAATAATGTGAAGGAGTGAAGAGTTGTATCTTTTTTCATTCACAAGGTGTGTCAATGCCCCAGTGGTCCACTACATTAAATTGTAATTCATTTCAGAAAACTGTAAATTGTATCTTAACACCTTACAGTTTCCATTCTCAGATGAGGTCTTTTACATTCAACCAGTGCCATCACCTCTGCACATTAATCAGAAGAGCATTGTGTGAGAGGTTTGCATATTGGCAATGCGATGAGCCGAAAATCCAATTTTCTGTTTTTATTCTGACATATCTAATGTCAACATGACCTGAAGTTGGAATGAGACAATGTGAATCCACATCTGTTATGTGCTCATGTGTCATCTGATCCACATCTGCTTTATGAATGAATTACACTATGCTAAGTATATTTTATATAGTAATGTGTATCATGCTACATGAATTTTATTATATTTTCAGAGCTGTTGTAAGAGTGCTGTGATATTTTCCAAAGAGAATGAGACTCAGGCTACTAAGTACTGGCTCAGCTGACATACTGTACATTCATCTTGAGTGCAGGCTGAGCCAGGTTTGAAACTGGCCATGTTTACCAACGAGCCCACAGAATAGATTTCATTCCACTAGAGACAGAGATGTGTATTTCAGCCAGGCTTCCCTTGTCTTGCCACAGGAACATTGCGATCTATAAGGTGCCTACTAGCTTGGATGACATCAGTGGAGTGCCTGTTCAGCAATTGGCACCCACTTCACTGTGGTGCACTGTTTGAATTGCAGTGCAAGCAAAAGGCATGCGCTGCATGCGGGTGTATTGGAGGACTGCATTTGCCTTGCTTCAATGCTCTTGCTCAAGTGCAGAGGTTGTCACGGTGAGATGAGCTTAGTATACAATTGGCAGTTCCAAACATGATGGTATGAAGGGAGGAAAAGCATACTGTTTTTCCCTTCAGGATATATTGAACATGTCCCATGGTCCAATCTAGAATTAATGGTATTGCTCACACATCAAGGTAATGGCTGTCTCTGCTAATCACTTGTTATTGGATGCCAAAGGGGAGTGTGAAGATTTATTTATGGACTCATTGCGTAGACAGAACATGAAAGTCATTTGGAGTTCTGTAAATAGACTCTAACTCAGAAATGGGTACCGGTGAGAGCAAAGAAATAAGTTTGATTTAAAGACATTAGAAGTACCCATTGGGCAATGTCATATTAGGACTATTGCTTTAATATGTGAGGGGGACTCGAGGAAAGTGTAGACAAGAGTTGGGTAGTCTTCTCAGTGTTTGAAACGCTCTCCTTCCACAGTCCACCCGAAACCCATTACAGACACCATCTTCTTAAAAAACACTCTTCTGGCCTACCATGGCTTCAGTCATACCACCCCTGAACATAGGTGCTGCACAGCTCCACTAATTTTATACAGTATGGAATGTATCAATCTAAGTACTGGTGTCCACTGTTTACACATATAAATGATACAAAGATCAATATATCTAAGTAATACCTTCTCTGAACTAATACTCACAAACAAGGAAGAATTGTCTCTCTCCACACCCTGTACATGGTTGTCTGTCACTGCTGGCCAGTTTCCTTTCTCTGGATTTCTTTCCTTTCCACAACAGCTGTTGCTCATGTTCTGTTGCCTTAAGAAAACCTCTTACAATTGGTAGTATGTTCTATCAACTTGAATCTGTATGTTTGGGTAGATGACTGTCACGATGGACCCAAGATGCAAGATGGACCCAAGACCCAAAGCCATGTAAGGGTCAGTTAAAAGCAGCTTGATTTTTATTAAGTTTTTTTAATGGTTCAAATGCAGCAATTCATAACAGAGTTACAGTTAAGTATGTGCCCATCTGCTGGCCCATTCTCCCGTTCTGTGGGTATTACCTCACCCCTGGAGATGGAGCACCCCCTACAAGTAAGTGTACATCCCACCGCACACACACACACACACACACACACACACACACACACACACATACGCCACCTTAGCAATGAACACACATGCCATGAACATGGATTTCACATGTAAATGTGAAAATATTTCTTGTTTTTCCTAATGTTTTCATGTTTTACAGCAGCTATTTTACAATCAGAACACCAATGCTCAATAATATGCTCAATAATTTAAAATGAGCCTGTACTAGCCAAGTTGTGTTATCTGTACTTGTATCTGCAATACTAACACATGAAAGGACAAAACACAGAAATGGAGTTAAAAACCAGTCTTACTAATGTTGTATTTAATGGTACAGCTCAAGCCATCCAGCCATTATCAATAATAGCTCACTCAGAGTGAGTCACAGAGCTGGAACCAAATCTGGACAGTGCAACATGAAAGACAGGACCGGGACAGGCAGGGATAGATAGACAGCCAGACAGACAGATAGCAGCATACACAGGAGACCATTTTACAAAAATCTGAATATTGAACATTGGTTTTAACAACATCTAATACCTCATTATTTCTGTATGTAATGTTGTGGGATCACATAAAAGTCATGATTGAATATGACTAATTTTTAGACAACTAACATATTTGTGTAAAGTACCTCAGGACAGAGCCTCCATCTCATTGCTACTCCTAACAGCTTATTACACTAATATATTCACATTCATTACCTAAAACAATCATAAACTAATGGGTTGACAGAGGGGAAGACTACATGAAGAGAACAACACAGATTGTTCCCAAGTTTACCATTTCAAAAATGCACTTTGCATTTCAATTTCAAAATATTTTAAAGTCTAGTGTTTATTCGGAAAGCTGTTGGTTTCAAGCTGTTGCTCGTTCATTTTGTTTTGAAATCCAAAATGGGCACGATGGAATAGAATGTATTTTTAAACCAATAATAAGCTACAGTAGTTTGGTGATAATTGTTGACAAAAAAACACCTCAAAAAATAAACTTTAATAAAAATCTGAAAAATCAGACCCCTGCCTACAGTACCTTTTTCTCCACTTTCCCCATTGCTTTCTTTAACCTGCACAAAATCACCAGATAATTGAAGATTGGCTCCAAAGTAATTGATCCTCTGAAATATATGTTTAGACAATCACAGCACCAATTTAACAATGACATACTGACAAGGCTGGTTGATGAAACTGATGATAATTATTGCTAATAAAATCATGCACACACCAATGTCTCTACAAAAGAAAGAATATTAATTTTATATTCATATGAAAAAGGTCAATGATTCTGACCTGAATAAAATCTGAAAGGAGATGACTCTTCATAGAAAATATTCTTTGAACTGTATGTACCCTTTATAACTTAACGTCTGTATACTGGATGGAATGTGGATCCAAGACTAGAAATCATGTGATGGAAGATCAACACAGTCACTTTTAACTTGGAATGGAGTGAGTGCAGTATGGATCATTAACCATGGGTGCATATCAGGAAACTGTCATTCATCATTGGTTCTGTTGGAGCTACATGTCTTTTTAAAGTTATCTTGCCATCATTCTTAATTTCTATCAAGGCCTGCACCATTATTAACCATACAAATAGTTCTTATTATGGAGAATAAATCTTCCATTTTTAGAGCAGGCCCCTCATGCAACTAAGTGTATATGCTAAAACAGCTATTCCCTGAGCTTTGCAACCATGACTGGCAATTTTATTGTTCTTCATATAAATAAACAATAATAAGAAATTAAAGCAGGAGTACGAAACAGCTTTGTTAGGTACTTTGACAGTCACATATATATATATAAACAATGGCTGAATGAATCAGTTGCAAGCAGTTAATTAATTTCCTGGCCATCCACTGCAGTTCACTTCTGCTGTTTGCAAAATGTATTACAAAAGTTTTTATTTATTGATTTATACATATATAATGGCAAATGACACTCAGTTTAATGAACAAATGTTTTATTTAATTCCTGTCTGCTGCTATGTGTACAACATGTGAAATCTTTAGAAAACAAAAATTAGTTGTTCTGATACTCTGAAGTTCTTCAAGGGCCCAAAAAAGATACATACAAGAAGGTACTAATTCTATACAATTTTTTGGAGAAGTTTTTACAAGAAGTTAGAAAAGTTGGATTCTTTGCTTATAGTGAATTGTTGCAGTCTCTGAAAAACTGTGTGAAAACAGTGCTAACACCATACACCATGAAGAAATGAATGGAGAAAGTAAGCAGCACTATGACCACAGAAATGACATCAAGACAGTTGTGTGTGCCTGCCTGTCAGGTATGCCCTTCAGATGGAGTCAGTCTTCTCATCTGGATCACCATGTCTACAGCAACGTCAAAGAATTCTTCCACCATTTTCTCTGTGTGCTCAACAAAGGGTCCTAAAATTACTCTCCCTTACACATGTCACTTTCTGAGGTGTGAAACCTGATGGTTGGTTGTCATCTGATCCATGCTGGACTTACCTTACATTCTTTATAAGCCCACCCTAGGAGAGATTCTAAGCGATTGGAGAGATCTGAAGATTTTTATGGGGACCTAATCTTTTTTTTTTACTGGTTCTACCAAGTGATCCAGCCCTCACCATATGGTGACTGTTTCCTTTGTCTCCTGAACAAGAAACAGACATCTGGTGAATAAAGTAGCCAGAATTACAGTCTAGGCAGATCTGGTGCGAGACTACCAACCTCTGCTCAGCATTCTAGCTGCAGTGAGAGACTAAGTTAGAGAGATTTTTGAGGAACCTTAGCTCAAGTGGAAGATCTCTGAGTTCATCCAGACCTAGAGTACAGTCATTATTGAGTCAAGGCAGGAAGGAGCACAAACCACAACAAGAAAAGAACCTGGACTTCTGTTCAGAAAGGGATCCAGCTGTGTCCTTCTTTGGCCCACACAGAAGAGCCAGACCAGAGATCCAACCCTACTTGGCACACAGGCCACATGGGACTTCCTGCTGTGCCCAGCCAAGGAGGGAGCCTGACCAAAACTGAGTATAACAGTTAAATCTGAAAGATTATCAATATCTTTAACTCCTGCTCTTGTCTTTAATTCACCACTCTACAGCTTACATATACATATATATTTTTTTAAATATTGTGCTTGGTAATAAATGTTATATGTGTTTATACAATGTGTTGTCTTCATTACTGAGCAAGTTGACTCTACAAATTTAACTTCAAATTAATTCCTCGTTTGAATAAATTATTTACATGATTATGTCATGTAAAGTCCTAAAATGGTGCTCTGATAATTTATCATTGAATATATTTGTATTCGTTCTATTAATTGGTGCTTTATATGAAGAAAAAGATGAAAATAACAATATCCACTACATTTAAATGATGGCCCATGTATAGGCATGTTCCCTACAGTTCCCTTCACAATCGGCTCAGTGATTGTAAAGATCCTCCATGTGAGGTGAGCTGGGAAACACACATGAAAAGCAGTCAGGATGAGCTGTGATTTATTGTGACAACCTTCAAGCAAAAGTTCAGTTGTTATGGGAATCAGGGCCCAAAAAAGAAGAGACAAATAAATCCTTTAACATTGCCTCTCAGATCTGGTCCTGGGGTTCCACTGGCTATGCTGAGTTGGTAACAGCCAATACATTCGTTTGAACAGCGCAGTGGATACAGATCTTTATTTTACATTATTTCTGACACATTACAAATTAATACAGTATTATTTACACTAATGTAAGATAAAGGGGTTTGGTAGACATTTTTGTTAATGTTAATATGCTGATTGATAGTAAATAAATAAATACATTTTAAACAAATAACATTTGATATTTGTATTTGTTATAAAACATTGAATGTTGCCAGACAGAATGGTACTTCATGTGTTTCATGTCTTTGGAAATTGTTAATATTATCTTTAGATGTTATATATCAAATGGGCATGAAACATTTGTTGTTGTCAATGAACATATATATAAATCAGTCAACATTTCCGAAGACACTAAAACATTATCAACTGCAAAACAAACATTAACTATCCTTACTATAAATGTCTGATTATTTGTCAAAGGTCATGTGTAAACAATGTATAGTGATTTCCTTGTGGATAAATAGAATGTAGTATTGTGGAAGTATTGACTACAATGAACATGTCATAAAGTAAATGTATCAAACCATCTCGTTGATGGAATGATGACAAAAATTAGAGATATTGATTGGTAAGAACAACAAGGAATATTATATGTGCAATGACCAGAAGGTGATTTGAAAGCCTGGCACAAGAGAACAACTAAATTAAACAGGGTTTTCTAATGAGAGACAGATTCATATGTTCATAGAAAATGCACTTTGTTTCAACAAAACTGAGCTTCGGTGTCCTCAGCAAGCATGGAGTATATTGTAGCTAACCTGAAAAATCTACACAGACTTAAACAGCACCAGCATAGACATCATTTTGGAATATGAATCTTAAAAATTGAAATGAGGTAGTTTCAGGTGCCTTCACATTCTCCAGGCAGATCAAATTTAATAGAGTGGATTCTAAGCGCACCTAAGCCGTGCTCTGACAGCCCTTCTAAGATGCTTCTGCTCATCCCTGTGCTATACTTCCGGACCTCCCGATCTGACTCAGCTCCCAGATCAAAGATAAATTTCCTTCGCAGCACCAAAAAAGAGGGGGAGAGAAAAAAAAGAAAATGCTAATCAGTCTAGGCAATTCTCCCTGGCAACATGTTCCAATCTGTTAATTTCTCTGGTCTGCTCATAAAAACCTACCCGTTGCTGTTATGTTGTGGAGAACAGACATCATGGGAGATTCGGAGCTACAGCTGTTGCGCACGCATCTAATTTACCTGCTGCAGTGTCCCAGCCTGGAGACTGCATTGGTAATTAGTGGGTTTTTAAATGTCTTCTGATGTAGCCCTTCCTCCATTCCCCCACAGGACACTGGGACAGTGGAGCTGCTGCCTGGAGTTGATGATCATACCAAGAAATGCTTTGAAGGGCAGCTGAAATAAAGCATGAAGAGTGACAGGGATGGGGAAAAGGGGCCACTCCAATATGTGATGTTTTATTCACTGATTGATTGGCAGACCTCCATGTAAGCCCTGCAAAACCTCCTTTCTCTCTTTAAAAGCTACTGCGTGGAAACTGGACATCAAGAATCGTTTGTGTGTTGTAATCAGTTGTATTCATCCTCATGAAGCATTGTAAAGCATTACAAACAAATGTCAATAAAATAACAAATAAAAATGTCAGGGAATACAAAGAAATATTTCCAAGTAGCTCAGTCAGCAAGGTGCTTCTTTTCAGTATGGAATGGGCCCAGCCAGGTTTGAAACCCACTGTTTGAAACCTATCTTCTGACAATGACCAGAAGTCCACAGAGGCAGAGCAAATTGGCTTTGTTCTGACAGGGATCAGAACAGATAGGTTGGCTAGGGTTTCCTCAGACTCACTACAATTAGTCAAGTACCTGTGAGTTGCTAAAGAGCAATTTTTCAGATATTCACTTATTGCTATATGTAAATGAGGTAATGACGTAGTCAACAGTGGTGACTATAAGTGCATGGGACACGGTGCTACTTCTCTTAATATGTTGCATTATACATAATGGATAATAAGAACAGACTTGCATGGTAATGGAGACAATAGCAGAGACTCATGATGTTTGCAACAATGGCCATCAGTGCTGGTATACTGGCTTGTCTGGGTAGCTGTTGTTTAGCTACTACATACTTTTATCAGGCCAGAGCACGAGTAGGCACCGGGTGTCCTGTGGACTCCAATGGTGTCAGTCCTCAGCCATGACTAGCAAACAAACAATAGCATAATAGAAATGGAAGCCTCCACTAGAAATATTTACAGGAGGGGTGAGAAGATTAAAGATGACATGCTACCATTACATGCACATTCGGTCACCAATTACATCTACTACATGGATGAAATGCATCCTTGTTCACCTGTAAAGGTGGGCAGCAAGAACAATTCATGATCTGATCACAATGCATATTCAGTTTCACTCCATCTGGAACTACCCAATCCCAGGAGGTGTTTTAAAACCAGGCGTACATGGGGTGCTGCATGATGTCAGTGGAGTTGCACCTCTTCTCCAAGGAGAGCCCACTTCACTGTAGTGCACTGTGTGACATAATTTGCAAAAGTAACCACTTGCTGCATGTGAGTGTTTCAGAGGATTGCATTTATTTTGTGCCCCTTCAGCGCCCCTGCACAAGGTTGTTGTGGTGAGACAAGCGTAATGTACAGCTTCCGATCGGAAAAAAATGGGGTTGCGAGGGGTGGGGAGGAAGCATAAAAAAATGCACAGAAAATGTTATCGCTTTCATCTTATTTGCCATGCGCATTAATATTTCATTAGTGCTTTTGACTTGAATGTCAAAGCTGATGTTTTATCTGAGCTTTTACCCGCAGATTGAGTGTACCTTTGTAAAACTGTAAATGTATTTCAAAAAGAGCAAATAAAACAGATTGTGCACTGCGCCAGAATCTCCTCACTCCCGGCTTCTCAAGAGGCCTCAGTCATCTCAGTGCGCTCAATTAAAACACAAAGTCATTAAAAATGTAGCCACCATGAGACAGATCTGGCGAAACGCCTCTGATTCCTCCTGTATTGCTGAATCCACCCAGGGATACAGATAAAGCTGCAGTTTTCTACCAGAGAGATTACCATTAGAAAGAGATACAAAACAAAATAAATCCCTCAGTACATACTGCCAATAAGCAGGGAAGGAAGGCAGGGAGTATAATAAATAGCTTTACTTAAAGTATCAAAAGGCCTTTTATTGAACCAGTGCCAGATTTTGAGAGTAATGGTCAGAAAATAGCTTTATCATTTATTTGATAAATAAGGTTAGGGAAAGCTAAACAGGGGTCACTGATTAGCCAGTCTACAGAATCTCATCAGCGTGCTTTTTACATGTCAAGTTTAATGCAACTGCACAGGCAGAAAAATATCAAATGTGACTGCACAGGAATGCGTGAGAAACTCATCGTAAGTGTGGCACTTCTTTGTCTCAGTTGGGAGAGGAGATGTCCATAAGTTGTTCATCTCATCAAAGAAAATTTCAGAGACAAGACAGTGTGACAGATGTTTATGTTATGTGAAGCACAGAGCAAATGCTGATGTTCTTTTTCATCCAGCAGTTATTACAAATTATGGAAAGCTAATTATTATATATATTCTATCAATCTGGTTCTGATATTTACATGTTTATAGAAGCAAAGTGAAATGTAAGAAATATAATACCAGTACCACAACTGCAGATTCATACATCTTATATTGTAACATCACATTTGAACAGAACAAAACTACTGCCCTACTTTGCAGCTAGCTAGCCTTTCGTTAGGATTGTATGTATGTATGAATACGTATGTATGTACATACACACACCTTTACATTAACTACCTACTTACATTACATTACATTAACTCCTTAGTTTACTCTTTCATGCACACTAATTAACTGATTAGTCAGCAGTATGAATGAATGAAAGGACAGGTGGCTCAATCAAACAAAGGATGATCACCACAATACAATGGCAACTGCGGAAACTGCAAGGTAAGTGACTTGTTAAAAACATGTCTTAACTCATTGTTTAGTGTACAGAGCGAGTGGTCTGAACATAACAAAAACAGTATACTAAATAACCATAAGCACTTCTTAACAAGAAATGCATATTTAAAAAGTAAACAGTCTGGTAACTTGCTGATTTTACACTTTCACTTTTGGTGCAGCGCATTCACTCCCCAAATCTTGATTTCACTGTGATGAGGTCAGCTTAAATGCAGTCATTGTATAGTGAATGTATGGTGATTAAAAACCGAAGCCCACCATAGTGTTCTCAAGCACATCAAAAAGGATAAAGACTTGGAGTGAAATATACACAATATATTTATTGTATCAGTGACCCTGCAATGAAAAGAGCTCTGTACACGATCAGTCAGCCTCAATGCTCTGTTTGAATTGCAGATCTCAACATTTTCCTGGAGTCCTGTGTTTTTCCTTTTGCTCTGACTATTCATGTACTGCAGTGACACTAATGCTGCATGAGCATTTATTGTGGGCAAGGACACTTCGTAAAACACCAATTTTAGTCGTGTTCATGTAGTCAGCATGCTTATCCCACAGCAGGGTCCAAGGACACTGGCTTCAACAGAGCTCAGTATTGCAAGGTCAGCCCGTTTAGCGGCTGAGGGGGCTACCGGTCCTGCTGGAATTGGAAACCGCCGCCTGTGTTCCTCACACTGTCGTGACTCTTAATCAGGCTCCCTTCGCACAGTAATTCCACTGCAGCAATGACCGATCACATCCATCGCTAATGCTCATAGCAGAAATGCTGTTATGCCACTGTTACGCTCTCTCTCAGAAATTATCGTGTTTATTGTTATACCACAGGTAAGTCTCCAGGGCATGCCATGTTCTACTGTCATAAGGTAAAATGTTATGGGAGCAGTAGCAAATTATCCATTACTTTTCCATGAAAAATTGTACCCTACCCTACCCAAATATGAACTGTTTCTCAACTGACCTACCTGGGTGGAATTAAAATAAAGAAATAAATGATTAATTCATTATAGTGGCACATAGAGCATCATCACTAGACAGTGGAACTATGCATATATCTAACCACTATGAATATAATTCCCTCTGTCTTTCGTTGTGCATGAAAATATTTTTGTAAAATAGATAATGATTGCAGATGTACCTTCGAGAGATACAGAATAGAATTCAATGTGTTTTATCCTTAACGTTGAATGAAAATCTGTAGCAAATACTACTTTTTATTATTTTTTCCTTTATGGATACTTATGCCAACTTCAAAAGCAGCAGAACCATATGAAATCAAGCACAAACAGGCTTATATTTGTTGTTCAATGTGAAAAGACAAAGCATACTGTGGATAACTATACCGGAACCTCAGAACACACTTACTTGTACCATTGTATTTCAAAGCCTGTGGCCTTTTCAATTGCACTGTGAACCAAGTGCGCATGTGCAAGTTTCTCCCTTTAATCTCCCCAGCGTAGTGCACTGTGTCCCTCTCCCTTGCTCCTGCTTTCAGAAGGTCGATTATTACAGCTTTGTTGCATCAGAAATAGATTTTCTCTCATGAAGAGGCATTATGGAGAATTTTTTCCTAGCTCAAGTGGTGTATTAGATACATTTCCATTTCAATTCAAACATGCTGGTGGGAAAAAAAAACTCTTCAACATACTTTTTGTACTGAATACTACAATTGGTTCTCAATGGCATTGAACATTAAAACCAATTTCATAAAACAGAATGCTGCACTGAATGTGCATTCTCCTTAACAGTGTGGAATATTAGTATTCACTTTCAGTTATGTATGTTACCTGAATAACTTTAGCCCTGGGAATTAACAGTTACTTAAAGCACAAAACTTTGGTATCAACGCAAAACCTAACCTTAGAGTAGCAGCCATATCATGCTGTAGGCATGTCTAGCCATCTCTTGAAGCTAAATGAGCCTGGTTAGTACACAGAAAGTAGACCCTTGCAAAAAACAGGTTGCTCCTGGAAGAGGTATTGATGGGCTGGTATAGGGTAATCTTCCTCTAGACCTGAGTGCAGTAACAGGAAAACTGCTAAGGAGAAGTTGTCTTTCAGATGAGATTTTGAGCCATGCTCTGACTCACTGCTCATCGAAGATTCCACAGGGCTTTTAGCATAGAGTAGAGACCATGCCTCTCCATCTTAGCTTGTGCGTGGCAAATGTTATGTCACAAGCAGCATCCATATAGCATTTACAGTAGATGGGCTCTACTCACTGATGGTGAATGAAATGACTGTTTTAAGTGTTCACTGTAAAGCACTTGCACATGCTTGAAAGCGATATAATCCAGTATGGCACAGCAAGTTAGAATTTTATTCAAATGGGTTTGGGGCACAATGTATATTTGCATCATTTGTAATTTTATCATCATTTGCAGTTTTAGCATCAGTAGTAGTAATAGTAGTAGTAATGACAATGTATTTGGCAAAAGCCGTTATTCTAGGTAACTTATAAACGGGGTGAAAATAGATAGTTGGAAAGGACAGAGGACATGTGTAAATACTGTATGTGCTTGGTATATAAGATATGTCCAGGGAAAAAGTATTGTATCATTTTTATTGCATACCTTATAAGAGTGTGGTTCTGAATAGGTAATGGGAAATGCAAAAGTCCCAGATGTTCAGTGGGATGTCTATGCATTTCTTTCATTCAGTGTAGTACTCTTTCCCTTAGTCCACAGAAAAGGGCAGTGAAAGTTAGCCCTGTATTTCAATATCCTTTAGACAGCTGTGGTCCTGAATTCTGAGTTTGTAGCAATTGCACAGAATATTAACACACAGCTATGACCTGCTGCCATGTTAGTGGAAATTGAAACTTGCTGAATACCAACTAATTGCGGGACTACACATTTGTATGCTATTTTCATTTTCTGACAATTGGAATACACAGCAAATTGAATACAGAAACCTGATATTTAATTTGAACAGAAGAGATTATTTCATTTGTTTTATTAAAAAGATCCTTGAAATTATAAAGCAAATATAATGAAGAGTAGCATGGGTATAAAATGGTATGTTTATACCTCATACCTAAGATGCCACATGTGTGTGGACACAGCTGAGACAGAGCTTAAGAAATATGTCTCTCCAACTTACCCGATGAGGGAGGAGATCCTTAGACTCAGTCCAATGAGCACAGTCCCTGCTACAAGCCAACCGGAGAGGTACGCTGAGATCCAGGTTAAATCTGCAATGCAGCACAGCACTCTAGTGGCCGTCAGAAGAATGTGTGTAATGGCATCCCTTTGCTTAAACGCTGAAGTGAAGATGTGCTGATTCCTTGATAGAATCCCTGCCATAAAGCTCCAGATGTTCGTCGAGCGATTTCAATTACACATATTGTTTAGCTGTAAGTGCGATCATTTAGCTGCAGCGCTTCTGAATTGCATCCCACAGTCTTCCAGATGTCTTTCAATAAGAGGCAAGGAATGGCACAGAATGTGCCATATCAATTCAGACAATATCAAAAAGATTTGATTAATCCTCCTTATGATGAAAACAAACTTGAGAATGAGTAAAAAAAAAAGACTTTCGTAATTAGCCTACTTTCAGTGTTGCTAGTATGCATATTCTTGCCATTTACTACCATTTGGCAATGCACAAAAAAGTTACTTAAGAACCATAAGGATTTCATTGACGCATGTTTTTGGATTGCTCCCAGAGAATCTTTAGCCATCTGAGTAAATAATATTTAAAAAATGAACCAATCCATTCTGCAGGACCAATACTAGACATAATCATTGATGAATAAATACTATTTTATATATACATTACAGATACACAACTAGCTAAATGAATTCTGCCATAATGAGTTTTCCTCATTTTTAACTAACCAGAATAATTCCCGCAGACATTCTAAGGTTTGATTAACTTGAAACTCCCTGGAGGAGTAGCTCCTGCAATACAGACATACTGCATATGTGCAGGAAACCTTCTCATATTTCCAAGCTTTGTCTACATACTGGATGCAAAACTTCATTCAAAAATTTCATTCACTACACAGCTGCTCTCTCAGAGTATTTCATCAAACGGAGATCAAGTGTTTCAGTGCTATTCTGTTATCTGGAGTCAAACCATAAACCTCAGGGAACCTAAAATCAATGACTCTACAATGTAATCTACAAGACAAGTGACCCAGAGTGACTCTTATTAACCCTGACACAGTTTGTCCTTGAGGTAGTGCAGGACGAGGTAGCCCACCAGGGGAGCTCAAAGACAGGCACTTCATTCTGGGCACTGTCACACTGTCCCAGCTGAACCTCAAGGGGAGAGGCAGTGACTCGCCAGTCCCTCCTGAACAAGGCTGTGGATCTCTATGCAAGAGCCAACGCACGGGATACCAGTCCATGCGGGTCTGCATTTACCTCTATGTCTGAAAGGCTGTGTTTCAGTTTCAGGCAGCATTTCTCTATACAGTGTTTTAGTTCAGTTTTTTTTTTAATCTTTTTTTTAAACCTTTTTTCCAAGATAATCATCCTATTGATTTTGACTGATATTGTTGGTTGCCATTATTTCAGAATCAAGTATACAAAAACCCAGGGTCATGTGATGTTAGACATAAACATAAGAGTCCAGCAAACAGAAGTAGCAAAATGCTGGGGATAAAATATACTTTCAATTAAATCCTGTTAAGCATAATCAGCCTTATCTTTACTCTGTGGCAACACACAGCACAAAAATGACACACACCTTAAAAAAAAAAAACAGATTTAAAAATTCTTCAAGGGATTTCATGAACAAAGCATGGGCTTCTTTTCTTTTTTTTAATTACATGATCGGCCACTCACATCTGTTTCTGTCATTGTGACTTTCTCTTTCGCCCATAAAATACCATAAATGTCAGCACCAGAGTTCCCTTATATATCTCAGAACAAATTGCTTTCCAGCATGTTTTCTGAGAGCACGTTTATTTGAATGCTAACAACTTTGTACTCATGAATACAATTACCTTTCTTGTAAGCTCTTTTGTAACACAACAAGACCAGCAGGAAACCGATTTCTATTATGCTGAATAGCTGGCCAGCACAGTTCATGATGAGAATACAATTTATGTGCATGTTCATCTTTCTGCAGGCCGCAGAAAGCACACTAAGGCCTTGATTAACTCTGCAGCAAAGAAAATGCACATTGTCCTTAACTCTGAACAATATATTTAAACAAGTTTACACATTTTTATTTTTTATAAACAATAAATATATTCCAGATATTGTTTCATCATGTATAATACATGAAAACTGTTTTGTGCTTAAATCTGATACACAGGCTGAATGAAAATGTACAATGCAGATAGATTGAATAGACCCCTATGAGACAAATGGAATACTGATTCAACATACACTAATAATTACACAGGTAGTGGTCATAATTAACATTTATTTAATATGTAGTACTTCACAAGGTTTTATAATGTGCAAACCTTGATCACTTTCTGGATGCTTTAATAAATGACCAGCTTTCCCTGTAAGCACATCTACATCATAATTATCATTATTTTACCAATAACTGAGTTCCTTATTATCCTTCTTTTTCATTAAAATGAAAACAAGCTTTTCAACAGAAAAAAAAAAAAAACAATAGCACAATTTGGACTTATTCATGCAGCAATTCAAATACCTCACCTGAAAGTGTGGTAATCCAGTATTTCTATAGTCCAGAAGAAATCTGATCTGTCATCGGAAACATAATCACCTGATTTATTGTACATTAAGCACTCTTCTAGTTGGAGTATGGCTTGCTGTAATGGAATATGTAATTGAACATGGAAGTGTTTCTTATTTCCAAAGAGCAATTTAAATTTAGGAAAGGCCCCTGGGATGTTTGGAGAAAGTGCTCTATAAAGCACAGATGAAACATGAAAATCTCTTAAATAACCGAAGTGAAATTGGCCAGGGAGGCCCAAACCAAATTAATACACTTTAAAGTGTTTAATAGCTTTCTCTGAACTAAAGCCAGTGTGTATAGATTTGAACTCCTCAAGTCCTGCAGACAATAACGGAGTCAGGCTGTTTGTGACATATTTGGCTCAAATTACCTGGGAATGTAATAAATGTCATCCTTTCTGGGGCATGGTAATCATCTCAGTAGCAAAGCATTATGGAATCAGGCCTTCAGTGGAAACAGTGTTGATATGCCAGTTAGGTTACACAAGGATCACTTGTATTGGACAAAGAGACACAGGTCTAACTGATCAAAGACACAGTAATCAACACACAGTGATTTGATAGGTTGCAATGGACATGTAAACTTTTGCATAAAACACACTGAGAAAATCACACTAAGAATCTCTTTCTACATGATTTACTACTCCACAGCTGGGAGCAGCAATAGAATGGAAGAAATTGAATAAGACAACCAGAGATTGAGATTCCACCCTTCAACACACATTTATATTTACTGGGAAAGACACTATCATATTCGAAAGAAGTAAATGTTCACATATATAAACCGAATGAAAGATACCTGATAACATGACATCTTTATTTCTGTTCTATAGTGCCATCATCTAAACTGGGTGAGCAAACAAGGAAACTAATGAGATTTAATTTAATAATATTATATGTGCAGAACAAATCACTTTACATCAATAATTTATGCATAAATGACATTACTATTACAGAGATATGTGTCTTCCTTTTGTATTTTGGTTTGGAAAATGTACTGTACATGAGGATGTCCTCAGTTATATTAGTCCTCAGTTATACTTTTTTGTTCAATTGCTTGTAATTATAACTCTGAGTCACAGAAATTTCAATTTAATTCCATGATTCTAAATTAAATTTTAATAACATTGAAAAAAACATACAGAACATCTAAATGATTTATAAGTGTGTAATTTATAATTGTGGCCTGTATAAAATAATAATACTCTTAATAAATCATTCATTGAATTTCCAAAGTTCAGGATTCTTAAGTTTAGTGATGGCGCTATGTGTCAAATAAACATGTTCATATAAAAAAAACACATGAATATGTATGTCCTCCTTGTGAGGGATGGTAAAATGAGAAAGAAAATGAAGTGATCTATGATCTTTTTTTTTCTCAATAGGAGAGCCAATTTGCTGCAGCAGCACTGTGACAGTGCCACAGTGAAACCGACAGCCATCCACCGCTCCCAGATGTTCCAGAGAGGTGACAGATGTTTAAGTGTGAGGGAAGACGAGGAGCAGAAACCAGGCCACACCACCCTTCAGCCCAGTGAAAGGAGACGGCTCTACTGACAGAACTGCTGAGGCGCCGACTTCTTTCACAGCCAGTCAACGACAGAGGTGACAATCTAAGACCCCCCCCCCCCAATCCCTGAATAAATGTTCAGGTGCAGCCTGTGCAGTCCCCCCCCCCCCCCCCCCCCCCCCCCCGCACACACACACCGTCTCAGTAAACACCACACACACGCACAATGTCAGCAAATACACTTGACTCAGCAAAAACCGCAGCACATCCCATACGATTGCCATTCCCAGAAAAAGGAGCATGGACGTATGAAAAGAAACTTCTTTAAAAGGCAGGAGTTCACAGCAAACGCTCTATAACTACACATCCTTCACCAACAGCCAGGAGCAGCTGCCTCAGGGAGGTAAAAATGAAATGTAGGAAGTCAACCCCTGCAGTGCAGTGCTGCTCTGTCCTCTCACTCCTCTCACTCCACTGCATGATATAAACTGACTGTACAGAAATTATATTTTGGATCTATTTCGTACATTTAAATGTAGAGGGATTGAGTACAATCCAGCAGCTATCCACATGGTCTGCTAGGTTTAAATTAAGTTTGCATACTGTACCTATTGTGGTTAACGAGAGTCACTAAGGACATCAGAGTTAATTGCTCATCAGTAGTAATTAGTGAAGGCAGGTGCAAAACATACATTCCTATATAACCAGCATTTTACATATCACTGGGTGCTGAGGTTGCCGTCTTCTCTCCCTTTCCTCCCCTCTGGTCCTTCCCAGGCCAGGTAAGGTGCATTTGTGCATCTCTGAGGTTTAAACAATCAACATTGATTAGACTGTTTTACCTGCAATATCATGCATTGATATCTCTTAGGCTAATATTATGGCCAATGTGGGGCTCTCCTAATGCAAAGGCAGGTTTCTCTGGAATCAGAAAACACATACTCTCTCAGTCTCAGTATAATTTCTCAGTTGGAAAAGCCCAAAAAGTTTCATATGTAAACAGCTTATTTTGTGTTCATATTTACCGTGTTGTCTTGCATTTTTGTACTCCCTGCAGAGAGGTCTATGATTTCATTTTGAAATAGACACCTACAGGTACATTATTAGGTACCAAAGCATAAAAGCATAAAATGTCCATTTCCAAATTAAGAATATATCAGTAACATTACAGCTATATGCCTGTATCTTTGCATGCTTACAGTATGTGTAGGTGAAAGAGGTTTCACAAAATAAACATGGCTCTATAAGCAATTCTTTAAAAATACATGCCAAGCAAGGTTCAAGTCTAATTCTGAAGTATAAATTACAAAAATTAATTGTGGTTTTGAGACCTGACAAAATTAATGTGCAAGTCTTAAAGGAATCAGAGATCACAATATGAATGAACAGAACGTGTGTGGTTATTGTTTCACTTAAAATAACATGAAGCTGACTTTGCTCCAGAATAAAAAGATGCAATTCTGGGTCAAATGCGCAGAATTATTAAAGAATTTAATTATGCAGAGTGAGAGGTGCTGATTCTGGAGTTGCTAAAAAGTGGCTCTGTGCAGGAAACCCTGACTAAAAGACTTTCATCTGTTTAAAGATACCTCCATTAAATCCTGATTAAACTTTAAAGTTTCTTCAGCCACACCACTATCAAAGGTCAGACCTGTCATTTGGAGATTAAGTTCACCAATTTAGCAGTTTTGCTATCTGTGTGTGTGTGTCTCTGTATACAGGTGGGTCACTTACCAGAACCACCTCAGTATCCTGTATATCCTGTATGTAACAAGTCAGAGACTTGTATATACTTTAGCTTAATGGAACAACTCGGTTGCATCATCATCACACAATGCCCAAAACACAACTGAATGCATCTTAATAAATCTATCCACATGGTAGACAGCATAACAATAAAATGCAAAATACTTAATGGATGCCATGAATTATCTAAAAAAACAGTAAATGGGGCACACAGGTTGTGTAAGTATGCATCTGAATATCAAATACATCGAGTTCACAGTGCCTCGAGTTAGTAATTAGTACAAGAAGATCACGCTTTCATATATGGCTCAGGAACTACATGCTGTACATTTCAGTGTCATTTCCCTCAGGCAGAGAGTGGAGGTGCTTATTCACAGCAACAGCTTAAATTGAGGCTGACATGATTTACTTACTTCAGTGTTAAGTCAAGGTATCCAGAATATGTGAGCAAAAAATACCAGAAGGTTCGTGAAGACTTTATCAATTTTAATACATTAAATATACAGACCCATGCATTTAATTTGTGGAAAGGTAAGAAAGCACATATGGAACATTTCTCTATTATTGTGGCATCCTTATTGCATGTGTCCTCCTTTCCCTCAAAACTCAAAGCATGTAAATAACAAAAATCTAAATGTAAATGTAGCTCGGTGAACAAACCGTGTAAAAAGAGCTGTTGATACCTATCAAAAGGCTATTGACTTGCTCCTTGAACTGGCACACGTTCCTTTCCTTTCCTTTCTCTACTATTATGACATTAATGGACTTTATCCTGACCTTTATACATCCAAAATTAAATTCTTCATTAACGAGAACCTAAGCAGTTTAGATGTCTTAATTTGAGAAGATATCAAATTCATACAGGATTAGAAATGGAGGTTCAATTAGAAGTCATGTAGTGTTCATGCATGCATACAGTAACATCATCATAGAGAGTATTACCTCACCGGTTACTGATCTAACTTTTTAAAATACAATGAATAAAAAGACTTAATTCATGCCAGTCCATTCGAACACTGCCAACAGCTTCCCTGTGCCCTGTAGCCATGAGCTTAATTAATTTCTTAATGTTTTCATCTTTTTTTTCTTAAGGCTTTGTTCAGGTACAATGAACTGACATAAAGGCCCATCATTTCCTTCTTATGCTCTTCATAATCATCATGCAAGCAGTCAATAATCTCATCACTTTGTGATATTCAAACATGAAATTATGGTATGTCCACAGGATAAAAATACCCTGCTAAAAAGTACTCTTTAAGATATATTATATTGTATAGTATAGGTATTGTAATGAATACATGGACTGCACAAATTTTGTTAGCTTGTAACATGGCAAAAGTCATTCTACCATGTCCATAAAATTGTTTTTTTTTAAATAGTATTGTTTACATTTACAGTCACATAATGCCATAGCATGCATCATACTGCCATATTTATAGTGAATAACAATGAAGTTATCAATGAACTATCAGAATTAATTCAAGGATTGTGTGAATGGGAATAATGTGAATGACGCTGCAGCTCTGACAGTTGCATTTAGTTCTTTGTACCATTACGACTGACAAAAAAGTCTGTAATGTGTAGCCAGTGGAGAAACAGCTAAAAGAACAGGCTGGAGAGGTTGTACATGGGTGTAAGGTCTGATGACTGATTGAATTAAATTAGGAGGGAAACAGGGTCATGTATTTGATGTGAGCAGCAATCCGAAGGAGAAACAAAGTATGGATGTGGAAGATCACTGCCCTCACTATTTATGTTGAATCCACTGAGTGATGATGACTTCTTATTTCCTCCCCATTACATCATCACAAACCTTTCAAAACACCTAACGATACTTCTCACCATTGATCCTGAGGTATC
Organism: Megalops cyprinoides; assembly: GCF_013368585.1. Classification (NCBI taxonomy): domain Eukaryota; kingdom Metazoa; phylum Chordata; class Actinopteri; order Elopiformes; family Megalopidae; genus Megalops; species Megalops cyprinoides. The sequence goes on from NC_050583.1 coordinate 31,367,706, forward strand.
TTAAACTCATTCCACCAAACCAAAAATGTATGCATCTTAAATAATGGAAAGTCAAAGAAACAATTAATACATGGACTCCAACTATGTATACAAGCAGCAGAGGTACACATATGTGATTCCATTTCAGCTAATAGAAGAACTAAAAAAAGATAAATGGCCACCATATTTGTTGTGAATGAAAGACAGCTAGCTAACAAAAAAATATATAATATTGCTTATATTGGCACTACGAGAGGAAATATATAACAACAGACAAATCTCAAACAGCTAGGCAGAGATGAGCTAAACTGATTGAGAGGTTGCTGACAAACAATTATGATTATGATGGAGATAAGGAAGAATGTGGAATTATCTACTCTGTGTGTGGCATGCGTGCGTGTGTGTGTTTGGTAGCAACATTTGAAATTTGCTGAGATTGAGATTTGGCTAATGATATATATATATAAATATATATATGAAAAGAAACTCATTAAGGAAAGCACGTCTTTCCAGACGCACCTAAAGCAAACTAAGCAGTTAACTGGGTATTGCATACTATGCCTTCATAGTATACCTCAATTTTTGACCAAACATAATAGGTTAGCTTTCTTACCACCATGAAACACAGACACATCTAATCCTTTCTCGGTATACTGACAATACACCACACCCACCAGCTCTAAAGTGGGGAACATTAAACGCATACCAAGAATGCACCAGACACAATAAGGAGTCTAATGAGCAGCAGACAGCACAGTCACGACACAGGATGAAGCACAGCGGTACAATACAGAATACTTGCCCACCAACACTGATATTTTATTCCTTTTGAACTGAGCTCTCAGAAACTCAGGACTGTTCTTATTTGTCTGTACGCACTACGTTTTAGATACCACATAAATCTCATCACATTAAACACACAACAATTTATTCTCTGCAATAGGTGTTTAAAACAGTGCAGCATGTCCACATTTTGAAAAAAGGCGGGGTCTGTTGGGTAATAATTACTTTTTAGTTTGGTTATGCATTACAGCATATACACATCGCACTTCGAAGGTTCTATACGTTGAATGTTCATTATCCTGCCGTGTTGTATTCAGTGCTAACTGCAATCTAGTGCCATGTGACATGTTTTAGTCCTTTATCGTATTCATTTGATGAGTAGGTATACGTCTGAGAAGTGTTAACCCAGGTCAAGTGAGTGCCACTTGGTGCTACCAACAGTACTGGTCTATGCAGCCCCCCTAAAGTTAGCATGTAAGTGGTTACGTGTCTTTGAGTCTGTTCAGAGAGGAAGCTGATGATTCGCTGTGGACTTTAGCCCCATCGAACAATCACCTAACAAAACAAGGAAGTGTTGAATCTTTTCAGCAAAGACGAAGAAGGAAGCCATTTCACCTATGACACCTGCTGACACCGGAAGCTCAGCCGTACTGTCTGTTTTAACAACTGGAAATGTCGCCTTTTGGCTGTAATTCTCGGTGACAATCTGAGATATGACGGAAAGAAACAGGTTTGTCTTCACTGATTAAAATCATTTTGTTTACTTCAGCGATTAGCGGTGAAACAAGTTTCAGTGAACGCTTTACTGTGTAACCTGTGTGTCTGCGAAAACAGCTGATAATGGCAGCAAAGGTAACAATGGCACAGAACTGAGACTAAGGTTGTTAGCAAAGTGTTAAGTAACACTCCTTTGGTGGCGAATGTGGAGAAAATAACGCTTTTCAAAGTGTCATTCCAAAATATTTTACGATTTTACTGAAGTGAAACCTGTGTGCGGGTTGTTTGTATCAGCCCTTTCAAATGGATTTTGTATTGAACTGAGATAACTTTTTATTTGCCTAATTTCTAATTTCTGCCTAATTTAATGTTTAATGTTTTTTGATTGATACATTATTATCGTGCGAATTATTGTGTTCTGTCAAACAGATGTTATTGAATGTTCAGTGTCCACTCCTGGTGAGAAGTACATAGTTACTAGTTGTATAAGTGGATGGAAAAGTATGTTTAGAAAATCTCTCTCTCTCTCTCTCTCTCTCTCTATATATATATATATATATATATATATATATATATATATATATATATATATATTATACATATACACGGGCTTTTTTAAGTGAAGGCCGCTGAATGGTTGCAGTGTTGCACTTTGAGATTGATGCATTCCAGTGGGTTGCTACTGTCCCTGGAAATTTATTGCCATGAGTTACAGCAATGTTCAAAAACCTGTTTAAATGGAAAATAAAGGCCAGGCCAATCTGCTCCCTTCTGTGATAAGTTTTTTTATTTTTGCTATTGGAAAGAATCATGTTTATTTCATTAATTGGACTAAGGATATGACAAGGTGTGTGTTCAGGAGAACAAGGTTTATGGAGTATACTAAGCACATCAGGGATACCTTTTCTATTCAGAATTTTCTGTGTACCACCAAAATGGCAAGAATTCATTTTCTCACAAAGTAGTGTATTCCTTTCATTTCATTGCCTTTCCACTTTATTACCATTAAAGTAGCATTCCTTATCAAAAGTACTTATTATAAAAAGGAGACAACAAAAGGCAATGTTAGTCCTGACAAAACAACCGCCTTTTCAGTATCTTTGAAAAAAGCATAGAAGCTGTCTTTGCATTAGGGTATTGCGGTTTGCAGCCAAGGTGTTTAATTTTGTCTTGCCTAAATAAAAGCAAAGTTTGGACATACAATGTATTATCACATCACTTCTGGCCTGTGAAAAGTGAGCTGTGCTGTTGGCAAGATAAAATCCTCTGGGTAGATGTTTTATTCAGACTACCCAATTTTATTCCAGTTTCAGTCTGTAATTCTTTCAGCATCTTAATAAAGATCTTTTTTCTGTCTTTACAGTTCTTTGGAAGAGATGATGAACAGAAGTCTGTTCAGGGATCCAGAAACCTCTGTAGATGACCCTGCAGCTCAGCTCCTATCATCTGTGTTTTCCAACAAGACAGACGTTAAAAGTGTGTCAATTGTTCGCACAGGAAATGGAACAATCATGGAGGACGAGATTTTCCTGAACACAACCACTGCACAGGCCCTCTCTGGGATCTTCGTCTGGTCAGCTCTGCTCATCACGTGCCACCAGGTGAGCTCCTCTTCACAGGAAGGCCACCGTTGCAGATCAGTGGCATCTTCGCCCAAAAGATGCTCCTTTCGTATTGGGCCCTACCCTCCCAACATTCTAGACTCCCTGCTTTCTCCTGGTCATGACTGCATGGTCATACACAAATGGCCTCACTACAGCACCGATGTTCATATACCAAAAATCATAACCATTCAACCTAAGGTGGTGCTTAAATGATATTGTGGTATATCTATTGAATGTATCTACATGGGGTACAGTGAAATGCAACTGGCAGTCCGGTTAACCGGTCATAACAGTCCCAATTTTGCCCTCTGGCTGGCTTTTTGTGTGAAGTGTAGCGGCTGAGATTGGAAACTGTGGCAGGTAACGCAAATGCATGCTCAGGCAGACAACTGAGTTTTTCATTCTGCACTGGGACCACTATCAAATGATCACAAGACGACCCCCTCAGCACTTAATCTTTTGTGCACGTCTCCTATCAGATTCCACTGGGGATGTGGTCATAGCTGAAAAAAAAATCAGTATCTGCCTGTTTGTACAAGCTCTGTTTATACCTGGCTGTCACAGTGGCAGGAGAACGCTGGTACTGGAAATGACTGTCCTTGACCAAAGTCGACTACACAATAAAATTGTTAGGGCTGCTGCACCTGATAAGAGCACAATGCAAACATGAAAATTATTGATTCAGTGGGACCTCTTAGCCTTAGGCCTAAATAACCCGCTCCAAGTTTTTAGTGTACAAAGTATCTTTGCATTGGCGCTGAAGCCTTGAGGAGGCGTCCCTCTGAGGGGGCAATTTGGACAAACTTAATTTTTGGAAATTTGTTTTCATGCTGTAAGCAAGTGTTTTGGCTTGATATTGCTCCTGATATTCCTGCTTATGAACTAAGGGATATGTGTGTGCTCCTCAGGGCCCTACTGGCAGGCAGCATCATCCATCACGTTTGTTTGTGGCATGGCACTGTATTTGCTGATAGGAAAGAGAGGGAGTATGGTGTGACATAGAGCAGTGAAAGTGGCTCATGACTGCTCTGCATGATGAATATTTGCACTTTGCAAATTCGAACTCCTAACTTGTGTGTTTTATACGTTTTGTATGTGTAATGATGATGTTGGTGGTTATTGTTAGTATTAGTAGTAGTTGTACTAGTAGTAATAATAATAATTCAAAGCAATAATAACAATAATAATGTATTTGAATTGGCAATAATTGTAATAATAATAATAATAATAATAATAATAATAATAATTGTGCTCTCCATTACATGAAAGACAATCTGTCCTGTAGCATCCAAGGACCATTGTTTGGACCTGTCCTATAGATGTATTACAAGATGCAAGAAAAATAATAATAACAAAAATTCTGCGATGATAGAATAATTGGTAGAATTGTGGAATTCACCTTAGGAAATGGAAATCCTCTTCTCAAAATGAAATGTTCATTTCTAAATGGGTAGTGTAATTTAACATAAATCAAGTGGTGTAATTTGAGTTAAGCAGGAACTGTGGGTCAGTTAATTTAACCAATAAAATAAGGGGGATGCATATATTTATGATTCTTATCTGTGTTATGCAGGAAGCATGAATTAATTGATTTTAAGCCACGTAGTCTGTTTAGATCCTGCTTGGTGCATGTAACAGTGATTTAGTGATTTAATTGCAATGTTTTATGAAAACATGCATTCAGAAATGTGCTTGAGTTTGATTTTTGCACAGCTATTAGAAGATGATAATTTCAATTTATTTGTTTGATTTTCTGTTTACTACAGAAATGTGTCGCTATAGAGGTTTTAAATGTTTTGTTATATTAATACGTACATACAGATGTTTGTTAGCTGATGAGAGAAAGTAAACAAAAGGGGTTGGGGGTTAATAAACATCAAAAATAGAAGGATAATGTAATAGGAACCGACAACATAAAATGGGAATAGTGGCATGTTTTTAAAAACAGATTTTTAAAAAATGGGCCAAAAGAATTTGGTTGTAGCAATAATAAAGACTTAAAATTCCACAGTAACTAACCTCTTCACTAAATGGCTTTGCTTTCTGTGTAATGAGATTTAAACTAATGCCTTGAAAACAACTGCTTATCTCAGTATTGGCACTGTGGTAAAAAAAAAAAATAATAATAATAATAACTGTTTTGAATTTGTGTTTTTGCCTTTTGTCATGCCATAAGATTATGGCATGAAGTAAAGTTTGATATAGTAAGTTGTGGCTGCTTCAGGAGTGGCTTACTTTATCTATGATGTTTGCAGTGGAGGAAAATAACTGTTGCATTACTTGTTTTGGGTGTGGCAGTTGGTGAGGCACCTACCTGCACCTAGCCAAGTTACGTCAACATTGCTGATCTGGGTATTTCACAGGCTAAACATAGGTTAGACACAAACTAATTAAATTACCGAAACAATCATTCTTAGGCAACTCGTTATCCTGTGACAAATAATGCAGGATGTTCCATGCTGTTCCATACTAAAAATCAGACTTCAGTTTCCTGCAACGCAACGTGGACTGCAGTGCAGTTAAAATACAGTGATCTATATGTGTATGAAGAACCACAGTGTAACAAATGTAACACAGTGTAACTCAATGTCCTTGTTAATTTGTGATGCTGGTGTGCAAACTGATCCATGAGTTGATTGCAGTGCAGCGCAGTGACTAAAATGAGGTTGACTGGGGTTGGGCTTGAGAAAGGAAAACAATTTCCACACCCAGCTGAATTTGCTCAAGTTATGCAGCCGGCAGAATGGCTTGATGGAACCTGTTTCGGTTGACTCTAAAGCCGGGCATCATCCGAATGGAAAGCTTATGCATTTGAAAACAAGACGTGTCGAGCTGGAACTTTGGCAAGTGGCTGAATGAAATTGGGTTTGTTAACGGTGGCTGAGATGGAGCAGCCCCCGAATAATGACCCTCTTCATCCTGTCATATTAGTTTCTTCACATTCCAGGGAGTAGCTATCCGCCTCTATCTCATAATTTAATTAGCCTCCTCCCCACCCCCATCAATAGTATGCAAAATAGCTCTGCAGCTGTCTGCACTAACAGGCCGGGTTGAGGTACGCATATGCAAATCTCAAGCAGCAGCTCCGCTCTTGTTTTTAGTATTCTGGTATGTTTTTTTTTTTTTTTTGGTTCCTCTCCAGAAGATTGCCTCTAAAATGTTATCCGTGATGCATGCATATGAAAGCTCATAATTGAGGTGACTGAAGAAGGCCTCGGTCTCACCCCCCCCCCCCCCCCCCCCCCCCCCCCCCCTCACCTCCCACTCCTGATGTGATTGAATAAAGTCCTTCACCAATCAGAACTGTAGCACTGTGCATCGGTTATGAATGGAACATCCAGCAAGAGAGGAAGTGTGTTTGTGCTTTCCTCCCTTGTGTTTAGGATGTGTTTTATTGCCACTGGCCCGCCCCTCCCACACTCTGGCAGCGTGTGCCAGGAATTTTCATTCAAAGTGAAACTGGAAGGGCTAATGTTGGTCAGCTTCAGGTCCAATCTCAAAGCAATGAGGTTTGAAATATTTCAAACCTTTGAAATTTTGGGATTCAGAATAGTATATTTATTTCATATATTGTGTTCCAAACAGAGACAATATTATTCTGTAGTTTGAGCTATATGTGTGTCATTTTTGATGCTTAAGTAACTTCTTCCTCTCTCGTGTTCAAAGGGCAAACAGGACATCCACAGCATGGCACATTTGGTCTCTGAGCCATGGGGAGAGCAGTCCTGGTGTACTATTTTTGTCTGATAAATGGATTTGTAACTGAAATGTTGAATTCTGTGCAAAACAGTGTTGTTCTACTCAGTAGCAAGGCACCCCATCTGAAGTACATCAGTCAAGATCCAGCTAGTTAAATGGATTAGGGCATCTGTTAAGCAAACAAATGATGTAATGTAAATCAGCTGTAAAATTATAGATGGCTAGCTACCTATGTCAACTAATGTTAACACAAATATTACTGCTTTAATGAAATGAAAAATGTCCATTTAGCTAGTTATGGTAGGTTTTGTTGAGGTTACCTCCTCACATCAATGATGAACTCTGAACTGTGATGGCAACTGTTTTTCTGCTCAATATATACTAATGCTAAAATTAACAAGATATATCTGACTAAAGATAGCAAGACATTTATTGAAAAAAAATAGATATAATCAAATGCTGAACAAAACCATTGGCCATTGTTCAAAAATAACAAGTAAACTTTCACCGCTACTCCCTATCGTGACAGATTCTGGTTGCTATTGGATAAGTCTCAAACTGGTGTCTAGCCCCTGTGAGAAAACAACTTCAGGCAGTTGGTGCCCTCCCAGGAGTTAAATAAGAAATTCCTGAGACTCTGTTATTAGCCTCAGTCAGAGCCAGCTGCTCAGCCCCAGTGATGTTGTGCCAAAGCCATTATCAAGAGCAGAGCTCTGTCTCACTGTGGGTCAGTGTGATGGAGCCTGCAGAACTCAGGCTTTTTCTCCCACATTCAGGGAAAATGGAAGATATCAGTCTCCCCTGCCATCAGCTCTGCTTCGCTTTTCAGAAGCACCACATGCATCATGCCCCTGCACTCAGAGTTGCTGGGCTCTAATGGCCATTTAATCACATCGTAGCATATGTGCGTGTGTGTTTGTGTGTGTGTGTGTGTCTGTGTGGGGGGGGGGGGGGGGGGGGGGGGTGTAGAGAGAGATAAGATGAGAAAATGAGCAACATGATATGTCATCTTTGCTCATAATGGACACTGTGAAAATATGTGAAACGCGGCACATTATGGCGTTACTGACCGGGGATGGCCAGGTGAAAAATTAACTGTCTCATCCAATTTCCATTGCCATTCTCTACTGAATTTCTAAGACCTCCGTAACAGAGAGCTGTCTCACACTTTTTAACTATAGTTTCAATGATTTACGCATACTGAAAAATGTCTTCACCTTCTAGCTAAGAAAAACTTGCTGCAGATTACGCAGGAGGTGTTCTGAGAAATAAATGTTCTGGATCATTCTTTTTGCCTTGGAGTCAAACTGAGTGCTGAATGGATTAAAGGTTGAAGCTGGTATTTTAGGTTTTTGGAAATGAGAAGCTTTGGAGCAGAACGTAATCCTAAATGCATAGGGCCATAATATCTGATCCATATTTTATAGCCATTATTAATGATCTTTTAAAGTTTACCCCGGCCTAAAATATGGTGACATTTTTCAATTCTGCTAAACACAGTTCAGGTTTTTCTGATTCTGACAAAATCGCCCCGTTTTGTTTCCTAGTTCCATTTTTTCTTTCTGTTCCATTTTCCTCCAGTGCCCACTTTCTCCTCTGTGCTGACATTACTCTGCTCATGACTCTTCCTACTTTTCTTTCCCAGTAATCCATTTTCAACTTTCCCTTCTTTCTTGTCTTCAGCGTATTGGAATAAAGGAGTCTAAATCCCTGGCCATGAGTGTATAGCCTGCTTTTGCCTAGATAATGCTGCATTAAAGTGAAATGTGTAATGTTCAACGTGCCCTGTCTACGCAGCTCTTTTTAATCATTTCTTTTTATCTGATGTTCTGCTTTCAAAAACTCCTTGTCTGCTTTGATTAAAGGATTAAGCACCAAGAACTCTTTTATGTGCTATTCGTAATGTAAAGATACAAACCAGCTCGGAGGACAGCTTGTTAGACATCATGTATTCGTTAATCCTCTTTTTGGAACTTACATTGTGTTTTGTCTGGCATTTTTTCGCAGATCTACATGCACCTGCGTTCCTACACCATGCCGAATGAGCAGCGGTACATCATTCGAATTCTTTTCATTGTGCCCATCTACGCCTTTGACTCCTGGCTCAGTTTGCTCTTTATCAGCAACGACCAGTACTATGTCTACTTTGACTCAGTACGGGATTGCTATGAAGGTAAACGGAAAACGCCCTGGTTTCTCCCTTTTGCATCATTTTTTGGTCTTTATTTCTTCTCTCTACCACTGCCTTTCTCAGCCAACGCAGCGACCAGTATTTGTTGAACTGCACAGTTCAAGTCCACCTAAGCACCTTGTACATGATCAACAGGCTGTGCAAGTGGGGGTGAGGGGAGTGGCCTTGCCTGGATGAAGGGACTGACAGAGCGCAGAAGGATGCTTTGTTAGGTCATAAAAGGAGGTTGAAGATAGCAGGACAAACCTGTTTCCTTTCACCAACACGAGAACTTCTTGTGAGACCATTGTTCCATGAGTAGTGTTACTGTTCAAACCTCAATCCTTAACCTCCTTCAGTGTTTTATTTTCACTGTTGCTTTGTATTATCTGTCATGTTATGTTATTTATATTTTTATCAGTGAAAGCTCCCTTTTTAAGTAGCCGGCACATCACAGGTTTTTAAATGTGATCACCTATTTGTAATGCAACACCAGTTTTTACTTTTTGAGCTTTGGTAATGTGGATGTATTCTATTAAAACTGAAATGGTGTTGTGAATCGTTGCTTATCAACATCTTTGTAGTGCTGCAATAAACCACATCCTGACTGTGATAATTTTATAATTGTGGAGTTTAAACCCAGACAGAAAGGATTAAGTGGAATTTGAGAATTGTGCAACCGTGAACACTACATACATTATTCACACGCTTACCCACGTCACAAATTCAAGGATTGAGCTGGGCATTATGAAATGGCTTTGAAATATGGATGTTTCCAATGTAGCTTCTCGATTAAACATCAAACCAAAGACGCTGGCTGAGATTTTCGATTGACAGCCTCCGCCTTAGATTTGCGTCTAAGCCCACTTGAAAAGGCAGCAAGAAATTGCAATGGATTATTCAAGACAGAGACATGTTAGGAGAGTTCAGGCTATATGGCGTGCATTGGAAAGTTTGATTGCGCAGCAGCATTCTGCACTATACGAAGGCTATCTACATCTGACAGTACTTTGCATGGGAACGTTTGTTGATCTCTTGATTGTGATTTGTTGTCTTCTCTTTTTGTTCCTGTGCTTTCTAGCCTTTGTAATTTACAACTTCCTGAGTCTGTCCTTTGAATATCTGGGGGGAGAGAGTGCCATCATGTCAGAAATCCGGGGAAAACCTATTCGGTGAGTACACCCTGACCTCTCCCTTCCAGAACCACTGTTGTGTCTCAGCAGTGGTCTTTTATTTTGCCACTGTGTAAAGACCCACCACTAATGGCTGTAGTTCTCAGATCTTTGTAATTTTACTCTTATTTCATATCTAGAAGCAGGTCATGTTGTCCAGGACGAGGGTGTTAGAAAAATAGAATCGCGACACACATTACCTGTCTGTGGCTGTGTCTTTAGTTTTGTTCCAATTATTTGTGAAAGCGTTATGCAGTGTTGCATATGGGTCCTAATGCGATACACATACCTGATTACATCTCTTGCTTTGTTCTGAATTCATAAGTCACAAAAACATCAGAAACATGTCTTTTGATGAACGGTGATTATATAACACTGATTATAGGTTCTTCATAACACTGAATCACAAATGTTAACTTGTGAGACTAAGACCATTTAATAACACACCTGGCACTTTATACCACTACAAAATATGACCCTAGGGCTAATTAATGTAGTAAATCTACTAAAATAAAAAGTAGGCACTTAAAGTATGCAGTTAAACTTACTTGTTTTACATTTCATTTCAAGCAAATCTAAAGTATTATTGTAATATTTAGAAATCTGTAAGATGATAACGTTGAGCATAATATGTCAAGTAAATTAAAAAAATCTGTAACACTTATGCATGTCTGACCATTAGAGACAGTGGATTGGCAATACATTACCCAAATGAAAGGTGCATTAGGTTAACACAGTACACCTGATATTACTCAGAACTATATCACTAGTCTGCAGTGAAAAAAAAGAAAAGGAGTGACATGCAGAAAAACCTCAATGATAACAGTTAAAGCATGTAAATTCAATAAGATGAAAGTCAGTCCTCCTCCCACCTGACAGCTTTTGGGCTGCAGCCTGGGTCAGTGGTAGCATGGAAGCATTCGAGACCTTGCCGTGAGGGGAGACATCAGGAAGCTTCTCTCTTGCTTCTGTGCCATGCTGAACCTGTGTGGAAAAAGTGGCTCATTTCTTATTAATCTGTTTTGAAGGATCCATTTGTTTCAATGTCCTGGGGGGACATCTCATTAGCTGACAGTAACTGAGAGCCCAAGCTGTGCTCCCCATTCATTATTTTGAAATTTCCAGTCAGGCATTGCTGATGGGTATTTCTCTGTGCTGGCCCGTAATGCACTCTGACACCTGGGTCATGTTTGTAAACTCTGTCTGACCGTATGCCGATATCAGGTCAGTTTACATTGATGACCACCTCAGCAAACTGGTATTGCGTACTGTCAATTATTTAAACTTGTGCCAAAAGGTCTCCACTGCAACTCAGCTGGTGGTCAAACCTTGCCCGTGAACAAGAAAAAAATATCAGCCTTTTTGTTCTGAATCATGAAATAGACTTGATTTTCAAGCAGTCTTGGAAAATGCCAATTATGAATTTGAATCCCTTGTGCATTATTTTAATCCAACAATTTTATTTGAAATGGCAACAGATCGGTTTTCTGTGCTTATCTTATCTATTTATCTTTGGTATTTTTTTTCAAGTTTGCTTCCACATGGAAAACAAAATTATACTGTGACGTTTATCTGTACATTCATATCTATCTCTGTGTGCTTCAATTTTCATGTCAGATTTACAGCAGTGGGAGAGACATTTAAATATACTTCTTTAAATGCTTAAATGACCAACAATTTCTTTCTTTTTTTTCTGTCCATTTTTAGGTCAAGCTGTTTATATGGCACCTGTTGCCTGGTGGGAATGAGCTACTCGATTGGGTTTTTGCGCTTCTGTAAACAGGTTGGTGTCAGCGATGCATCTAATTAGTAAAAGCCTTCAAAGTCTTTTTTGTTGTTGTTGCTGTATAACGAATCAACCAAAGCAAGTGAGGAATGGAGAAGAAATGTCTGTTTTTCAAGGATGAATTCTGGTCACTTCCAATGCCATGGTATTTGGTTCTCAGTATAGCTCATCTTTTGTAAAAGCCTCTTCTGCCTCAGGATGGTAAACCCTATCATTCCATTCACTCGTAGATGTTGGGCAAAACAAATTAGACCTCATTGGCAGTGTACACAGCAAGATAATGTGGGCTGTCAGTTTGACAACGTTCCCAGAGTGTATTGGGATTCTGCAGAGGCTTGGTGTGCAACACTGATGAAAATTGTATTTGAAGGGTATGTCTTCAAAACATTGACTAGACTGTGAAAATGAATATTTTATAGAGAAACACGAACAGATAAACACAAGGTTTGGTATAATGGGGCTGATACGTGCTGTGTTTTTAAAGCACAACCTTGTGTCCCTCATCGAGCGTATGCATTGAAATCAAAGTAGTTTCCATTTTACGTTGCTTTTCACAGCAGAGCACAGCACAGAAGAGGGAAAGGGAATGGAACTGTGAAGTAGCAGAGATATATCATTGTATGTTGCCTAGATTCCTCTATACTTGGAATATTTTCTAGAATATGACACTGGGGAGATTAAATGCCTGTTAGATGTCCCAACACTACAATCTCAAATGCATTACCTTTTTTGGAAATAATCTGTCGTTCAGACATTAGGACATACTCAGTATCATTCTATTCAATGCCAGTGAATATGATTTTTTAACAGTGAATATGTAGCTGAAAAAATTACAGAACATTTCATGCAGCCCATTTCATGCAGTTTATGTTACCAAATGTGGACGAACACTGGCATTAGGGTGGCAGTCTCTCTGGTGATGTATTTCCCTGTTAAATCTGGCTCTGCAGATTTGGCAGGTGTAGGATGTCCAACCCTGTTATGAGGTCAGAAGGACAGTCCTGAGGATCCTTCAAATCCTCCTAATTTCAGAAGGCTCCTGGCTGTAGTTTTCTATTGACAACTAACATTGCTGTAGAGGTATACATTATCTGTATGTGACCTTCAGTGTGGTGGTATAATAATGTTTCACCAGACAACCGTTTTCACTAGGCTTTTAGAGACTCATCTTTTTTGGTTTTGTGTGTTTCTGTAACAGATTGTACTTTCAATAATGGATTGTTTCTGATTGCATTCAATTTCCTTTTTGTATGACCCACATTCTGTACCCAACAGCCTTTTCTTTTTTATTATTGATTTATTTTTGCAAACACTCCTTTTCCAGAGACTTACAAGACCATCATGCTGAGAAGCATGAAATGCCTATCAACTAGAACAAGAAGAACATAGCTACAGGGCAGGCAATAACACAGTGGTACAGCATGAAGCTTAAAAACAAAAGTTACATCAATAATTATTTTAGTGTACAGTGTCCATAGGAGCAGCATACCTACCTTATACTAATGTGCACATATAGCCTAATAATGATCTTTAAGAGCATTGTTTTTATGTCATAGTCTACATGGTGCAAGGCAATGACCAGTGAGCAGCATTACACTATATCAAATTTCACTGAGTGATAAGGGACTGGCTGCTGATTAGCATTCCACCACTGGGGGGCAGTAACAAAAAGAGAAATGTTTGGGTTGTCCAGCCATGGAGAGTAGGAGCTGTCACATAAACAGGTTGTCAAACAGAGAGCTCATGCAGTGGTATTAGGTCTGATGATGGATTGAAGGTATGAAAAAGCCATGCCCTTGCCTGCCCATTAGGCTAGCATCAGGGTCTCAGATATGATGTGAGCTGCGATTGAAAATCAGTGAAGGGAGACGTGGTCATACTTCAGATGGCTGAAGACCAGCTCAGCAGCAGTTCTCTGAATGTGTAGTAACAGTCTGTTGGCAGAGGCAGGGAGGCCAGAGAACGGGGAGGTGCAGTAGTCTGACTGTGATGGTACAAGGGTCTGGACCAGCAGCTGGGTAGAGTACGTGATGAGAAATTTGAGATGTATTCCTGGCACTGTGGAAGAACCTGCAGAACCTGGTCACTGAAGCAGTGTTCATTTTGTAGAAGAGCCTATCATTGAGAGTAACACCAAGGTCATTTGCAGTCTGGAAGGGAAACCAAGCTGAGCTGTCCAGAATTATTGAGAGGTCTTGCTGAGGGCTTGGCTGGGAAGTAGAGTAGGTCTGACTGGGAGGTATTGAGTCAAAGGTGATGGTTTGATGTCCAGGCTGGTATCCATTAGGTATGCAGCACTGCATACAAACCTAAATATTTGTATGCATTAGATGAATAATAATATATTACTTGCAGATTGTATTATTATGTCACTTGATGTCACAAATTGTCAGTGTTTGTCATGTCATGTTAGTGTTTTGATTGGTGCTTCCCCTGTTAAGCTGGTTTTTCTTATTGGAAAGTCACTTGTAACGTGCAGTGTGGTATTTTTCATTGTGTTCCTACGTGTTTTCATTTGTAATGCCCATATGTTACATGTGAACAACCCATCTGACATTCAACGTTGAATTAATGCATGTTGTTGAGTGTAGTAGAGGTATGTTTTTGATGTTTGTCTTTCTTTGTTGGTGCTGTCTTCTAGGCCACTCTACAGTTCTGTGTTGTAAAGCCCGTCATGGCAGTCATCACCATCCTCTTGCAAGTATTTGGCAAATATCACGATGGAGATTTTAAGTAAGAGCCTCATTTTTTTCTTTGTCCTTCACCGTTATTATTTACTTGTTCTTATTGATGCTGTGCAAAGAATTCAACATCGTACAGCCAGCAGGTTTCCCCGAGCACATATTCTTATATTTATGCCTGCAACACTATGAGTGCAGTGAGCGAATATATCTCTAAAATGGAATAATGGAAGGAAATGCTCCATGAGCCAGCTTTCTGTCAAAGAAAGCTACTGCAGCCCACTGGAGAAATGAGTCTATGGTAAGGTAATAAGGTAAAATTATGTTTGTGCTGTTTTTGCTTTGTATATGCTGTTGGTTTGCCAGTTAGGTACCTCATGCTTTGTAAAGTAGTTCTAAGTAGTTCTATGTTTTCAAATAAATCACAAGACTGAAAGAGGCATAACAGTCACACTGTTTCCACTTAGTTTGGAATAACACCATTAATTTGTCATGGAGTCCTTTGGTCAGTTGCATCAGCTAGCATTAACTTTAATCTTTAGTATTAACTGTAGTATCAATCTGTTTCAACAAAACTCAACCAATCTGTGAATTGATGCAAAGAAATTGTAACCAGAGGTACTTAGCGTATCGTCATCAGATCATCAGCTGCCTGTGGAATAGGGAGCTCATTGAAGTTCATCAGGACTTCATGACAAACATTGACAGCATAAGATACTGAAGGCAAAATAGTATGACGTATTTCCCCTTTACTGTGTCAGGTGACATCATGAAAATATGCATATTACTGAAATGTTTTATTGTACCCTCAATACAGTTAGAAGAATAGGCTGCTATTTAGTTGCTGCTTTCCCCAAAAATAAATCTGAATACTGTTAAGTTATGATTGTAGCTAGCATCTCTAATTTCTCCTGAATAATGATCGCATTCCTGTCCACGTTCACACACTCAAATCTTGTCTCCCTGTCTCCAACATGTTTGGTGGCGCCTGCATTATATTCACACTGTAGCGGATCTGACATGACTGTCTCCCCTGCACCAGCACTGTTATCTGACTGGGGTACAGATACTGTGCATACATATTACCAGTGCAACTCACTGACACAAGGCATGTCTTGCCTTTTGGCAAGCAGTAATAGTAATGTGTTGTTTGAGACGAGATAATATGTAGCATAACCCATTTTAATCACAGCGGAGTTCTGAGAATAAATATTATTTTTGGTGATGATGATTGCAGATGGATGACTCTGGTTTCAAAACCTCCGCAAAGTTTCTATGTAGTGCTGTCACAGCTGGGCCCATTGGGAAGCTGAATGGAGAAGGTCACTTCACACAAAAACACAGCACCATCCTGACCTAAAGGAACGATCAGTACAAATTAATGTCTCAAAGTTGTATGAGTGACAGGCTAATCAACATGGTGATGAACTGTAATAGCTATATAACGTGGAGTAATTCCAATCTTGCAGTAATGCTGCCAAAATAGATTCCATGCTACAATGCATTTTCAGTGGAAGTGAAAGGGAGGAAAAGCCAGTAAAGGTGAAATAAGGAATCTTGGAAATTAAAAGAAAAGTAACTTTTTTTTATTTGCAATAAGGTGCACAGGACATTGCTGCACACTCAGTTCTGCTAACTGGTACAGCTCTGTGTGTGGGTTCACTTCAATCACTGGGCAGGCCAGCAGGTTTATGAGGAATTCAATCTACTGTTTATTGTTTATATTATATTATGTATGTGGCAAGCCAGTAAAATACTGTTATCTAAAGCAAAACTATACATTTCTGATTCAGATTTGATCTAGCTAGCTTGTTACTTTAGGTTAAGTATGTATGCCATACTACAGTAACTAGTCTGAGTTTTCTGGGTTTTTCCATTAAAAGAGATAATACTCACTAATAATAATCACTGGCTGTATGGAATATGTCCATGTACTACTGTCTCACATAGAATAAAACTGAATGGAGCATGTAATGCCATTAATATATACCATAAATATCACAATAAAGGAAAAACTGTGCCTCTCACATCAATAGATGTTTCTTTTCTGTGACAAATTTCAGAGCAATAACAAAACTGTACATTTTTGTACAGTTTGCAGTGATTAACAAGCAAATGGACTTGAAATGTGATGAAATGAGACAGAAAAATTGTCCCTTGGGAGTAGAAAAGAAGCCACTTTTTTGTTTCTATTTCATTGTTTAATACGTAGTGTGCATTAAGCATCCAATTCTAGGAGCAGGGTCCTGGGATGCTAGATCAAGCTCGGTAAATTATGAGTAGGTGGCAACAGTTTATATTTGTGAACTATTTGAACAGGAGTTGCTGATACCACTCTGAAAATGAACACCACTGTAAATAAACATGAATAAGCTAGGCAAATGTAATGTAGTCCGTACAGTTCAGACTCATTTGTGCCCACGCACTCTATTTTGAAATACATTGTGACAAATAGAAATGAGTAGTAATGTAGTATTTTACCTGCATGTATTAGTGTAATTACTATTCTGAAAACACCTCTGTTTGTTTCCTTCCCCTAGTGTTACTGGTGGATACCTTTACATCACTATCATCTACAACTTCTCTGTCAGCTTGGCCCTCTACGCCCTCTTCCTCTTCTATTTTGCCACCAGTGACCTGCTCAGGCCATATGAACCAGTTCTCAAATTCCTCACCATTAAATCTGTCATCTTCCTTTCCTTCTGGCAAGGTGAGTCACCTCCTCCTCGCAGTTCACTCGTTCATTCATTCATTTATGTTGTTTCTTCCTGAAACCAAATAAAATGCTGAGCACTGAAGCAACATTGCACCTTATATGTTTCTTCAGTTCTTGAATTAGCTTTAGCAGAATCTGGTTTCCCACTATTTGATTCTATTTTGTATGACTAATGCTGTTTGTTCTAGTAGTCATTTGAAAAGAATATGTTTTGAACATTTTTTTGGAATTTGGAATTGGAATTTTCATAGATAAACATTTTTTAAGTGGGGGATCAAAGATTACATTAAATTACATTATTGGCCTTTAGCTCTTGTCCAAAGCAACATAGGTTACAGTTTTTCTACAATGCTATCTATTTATACAGCTGGATATATACTGAGGCAATTGTGGGTTGAGTACCTTGCCCAAGGGTACAGCAGCACTGCACCAGCGGGGAATCGAACCGGCAGGCTGCTGCTTAACCACTATGCTACACTGCCGCCTATCAACAACTATAAAAATGAGTCAATGTGCAGACAAGATGAAAATCCATCATGATAAATCCATACTACTGTGATAACCTAAAACCCAACAGGATACTTAAGTATGAAAGTAATCAGCTGTGGCAATTATTTAAGGAGATCCTTAATGAGCATCACATCATAAAGCCAATCTGTTTACATAAGCTTGATGTAATATTTCTGTAGACCCCTCTAGAATACATATCGCCAGATGCATATTTGAGATTTCTTTGAAGTTCTCATCTGGAGCTTTAATCTTTACTTTTATCTGTATACACACAGACACTCACAGACACACATAGACACACACACACACACACGCACTCACACACACACACAGTGTTTGTTCAGCTCAACCTACTTTTTGACTATTCATTTTCATAGGGGTACTCTCCTCTGGAGCATTGCCAACAGGTTGTTAATTTGGGGGTTTGAGGTACAAGCTTCAGTAGGTTCAGTAAGCGGTTGCTGGTTCTCTCCTCAGGAATGGTTCTGGCTATCCTGGAGCGCTGCAGGGTCATACCGGAGGCCCTGGTCATCGGCGGCCACCACGTGGGGGCCGGCACGGTGGCAGCGGGCTGGCAGAACTTCATCATCTGCATCGAGATGTTCTTCGCCGCCATTGCTCTCCGCTATGCTTTCACCTTCACCGTGTATCAGGGGAAAAAGAGCGAAATACCAGGTACCTCCTCCAATTAACACCAGTTTAAGGAGGGGCTGGAGAGATAGAGATATTTGGTGTGCTGATGTAATCCTACGTACATTTTTCATAATCAGATGTCTCTTCTGAAACAGTTTTTATGTTAATCAGTTTGTTTTAAACAGTAATTTACACTACTTGGATCAGTGAGATTCTTTATGTCCTTTGAGTTGTGCAGCCTCCAGCAGTGCTTATCTCCAGCTAAGGACATTGAAACGGCCCTGCGAATGTAGCTGCTGCCCTGCATAGGTCTCTGCAGTTTTAAGTGGTCCTCTTTGAAGTCAGTGATCCTTGGCCTTGTGGGAGGTCGAACAGAAAGAGAACATCTTCTCATCTCAAGCGAGATTAAAAGCTTAATAACGGTAATGTCTGCTTGAGTGCAGCTGCAGAGCCGGGCCCTCTTCAGCAGAGCAGAGCACGTGTGCCATGCCTGACGGAGAACACCCCGAGACACTGTCATGGCAGATGCCTCCCAGGCAGCGCAGTCCTCCCTCTCCTCTTTGAGGGTTTGATTTATGTGACTGGCGGTGGAAAGGACTGGATCAGGCCACCTCGCTGCAAGATGAATACGTCTTCATGCCCTTGTAGCTCTATGTTCTGACAGGTGGGGGGTGGGGGGGGTTCAGAGCAGGGGAGCAGCGCTCTGACGTCAGCACTTTCTCCCTGAAAAAAAGGGAGAAAAATGAAGATCGGGAAATCCTGCTGCGATAAGATCAATCATTTAAACCGTTTCTCTTTCCTTTAGGAAACGCGGTGACGGTGGTGGTCCTTAATGCAGGGCAAAACCGAAAAGAAAGGGAATCGCTGAGTACCTGCCGCGCATGAAATATTTTCATCTTCCTTTCATTCGGCCACTCGCGCTCTTTGCCTCGCTGTGCCGGAGGATCAGAAGCAATCGGCCGAAAAAATAAACCACTCTACTTCAGCACTTGCTTTTTTAACCTGTGCCCAAACTTCACAATTGCCGTCAGTTTCAGATGTAATGATTTCATAACTTCAGCAGCTTTAATATTAGTTGTCACTGCCCAGATGTATAATCATAATAATATCTGCAGGAGCAGTGCAAAATGATAATTCTAAGATAAGTTTGGAAGATTGCCAGGTTTGTTTCTCAGTTCATATGTGTTGACCTACAGTTGTGCAGTGTGTCACAACAGACATGTTTGATAGTTGGGCTAATTTCCCTGAGCTTCAACAGACTGGCGCAGGGATTAGTGATGGATGACTGGCTCATATAAGTATCATCTGTAGGTCTCACTCTCTCGTAAACACGGAGAGCACAGTCACTATGAAACTGTACTTCTAATTAGGGCTCAGAAAGCACAGTGGCCGTTTTTTCTTCTACACGTGATAATGCGTGTCAATGCATATGGGTGAGCTCTCTGTCTGAGCCTCAGAAACGGGATGTACCTCTGGGAAATTACTTTCAAACACTGCTAGTGCAAGACCCAGCTAGCAGTGAAGTGTTGCTCGTGACATCATGCCAAGCCACCTCCTGAGCCCTATGGTGCCCCTGCGCCCAGAGGCCTGACCGAGGCTGCACCACCACTGACCCCAGAACAGACAATTTCCACTTGTCTGCAGTGGTGCAGTTCTGGCCCACAGGTTCGTTTACCCATCCAAGCTTTAAAACAGGGAACGGTGGGGGGGGGCTCCACTGCTGCAGATGGGTGCTGACGGGGAATGAGGTCTTGCCAGCTTTCTTTCTCGCTGCTTTCATGTCACCTCTGTCTGCGCTTTCATCCATCAACAAAGCGAACGGCTCAGAGTAGGGGAGCATTAACAAGAGGTCTTCCTGCAGTGGGCCATGGGGCGTGCTTAATAATTGCTGAGGTCTTTATGCATTCACTGTTCCTGAAATGTGCAAGGAGCTCTCTGTGCCAGGGAGAGCTTCCGAATTACTACTGTCAGATGGTCTGTAGCCGCAATTGGCAGGCTTTGCTCCAATGAAAACCACATAAATGAGGCTTCCCCCCTCCCCGGCAGCCTGCTGCCCGGAAGATGTTTCCTGTTTTAATGCCTTGTCCATCAGAGCAAATTGGATAGCACAGGTAGTTTGCTGCTACAAGGAAAGAAGCGGCGCTGCTGTTCTGTGAAGGGGAACAGAACAGGCCCAACCTCTGGGGTTGAAGCTGCAGTACAAGGCATGAGGAAGCACGGGGTAAACCTGACAGCTCCTCTGGGTTTTCAGTGTACCTTTCATCACAGTTCACTGGATAGACATCCAGCTTGTGCATACAATTAATTCATAAAATTACCTTTCAGCTGATGGCCTGATATTGGAGTTCTGCTCAGCATTTGGAAGAAACAAGGTCGACATTGTGTGGGATTGCATGGCAAATCAATATTTTGCCAGACGTGGGTAGCGGCGTCGTAACCAAGAGTGAGCCTTATGTGCGTTGGGTCTGCGGTACAATTGACAGAAGAGCTCAGTCACGGCGTTTCCAGCGCCTTGCATTATGTATTTCAGCATGTCGCCACTGGAGACGTGCAATTTGCCAGGTCCCAAGGGTAGAACTGCTGAAGACTTGTGCTGTCACAGCCCCCCCCCCCCCCCACCCCCCCCCCCCCATGAAGGGTTCAAAGGTCACAGGGACTGAGTCCATCCAGCAGGACCCCTGCCTTCCTGTCTTCTGCTGTGACACACAACCTCTGCTGGGCTCCACTCTGTCGGCAGAGCCACCTGGGGAGGAGATGGGCCTTCTGGCCGTGGTCATCTCCTTCTTATTAGACCTGACAGTAACCGTCAGATTGCTGAGCATTTCAGTACTCTGGGACTAAATCTAATGCACAAGCTGTTCTGTAGTTGCCTATAATTGGTAACAATGGAGTGTACAGTGATGTAAGGTTCAGTTCTTTCAAAATTAGTTAAGGGCTAAAACATTAGTAGCAGCAATAGTAGTGTTAGTGGTAACATAATGGTAGTAATAAATGTAATGATAGAATTGGCGGGAATAATAAAATCAGTTGCAGAATTAATATTGTACTGTAGCTGTTTCAAAATTTGGATAAAAGCTACATGCAAGCAAAAACATAACTTTTCAGAGATTTCAGAACCATGAAACTTTCTGGATATATTATTGTCATGTCCAAGATATGTCCAAGCAGGGACTTTGTCATTTTTGGGGCCTGAGTAGCACAGCGTCATGTATATATAGTAAAATCGTCACAGTCATCCTTCTAGTTTGTCCACCTCCATTATGCCTTGATATCATATGTTACATCCCAAATTATAGTTTTTAGCTCACTCAATATATTGAAAATACGTAATTGCTGTTTTGATATATGGCAATATATGCATGCTTTATGGTACTTATAGTTAATATATCTTAAACATATCTGTAATATACTCTTGGCTGAACAAAATATTTCTCAAAATATTACAACTTCTTTAATTTTTCTATGTGATATACATATATGAGATACAAGAGTTTCACAGTTCAACACTTAGGTCCTTGGTTAGAAACCCAGGCATGCCTGGGCTCTTACACAGAACTTCACACTTTCACACTTACTTCCTTCAGTTTTTGCTTCTGCAACATCACTTATCAGCTAGTTCTCCAGTCACCTGAATACTCCAAAATACTTAGACATGGACCCCATATATTTCCAATTATGCAGATAGTAAGCGTGTACGCATATTAATGCCAACTGAGAAACAAGAAGAAAAAGCTAGGCACTATAACTAGCTAACTACTAATAGCCAAAGACTGCTGAAATCACAAATATAGCAATACTATCTCATTAGGCTGCTAAAATATTTGCCGACATTTTCAATGTAATAACAGGTACCATTGTAGCCTTGGAAAAACGCCTACCTTACAACTACGTTCTCAGGCTCAACTTCATAACAACATAGTTGTTTGCTTTACACTGAAGTATACAGATGTATACATTAAAAGATCATATTTTCCTCTGGTGAAATGGAAATCACAGGTTAGATGAATGAATGTTGGAAACATTGCCTAGCATTGCTAACATAGCATTTGTTCAGTGTGTGTAAGGTAATGTGGTGAAAGTTTTTTGTTGGCTTATTTTTATATCAGTATTTTAATGCCGTACCTGTTTTGCAAGTGTTTATTTACTGCCTTGTAGAAAATAGCTTTATGCATGTGATTTGAAGGTACAAAGACTTTAAGCAAAACTTTTCTTTTGAAATGCCAGTGGCATGTGTGTGTAATATTGCAGGTTTTTATAAATATGTTACCTTTGTTCATTTTCATTCATATGATTAAGTTCAAATTAAATAATTCACTCAGACCACAGAATTATATTTGGATAGATGGTCTAATGGTTATCACTGTCCCTTAACATTGCAAAGGTTATTTGCTGGAGCCCGCTATCTCCAAGAAAAGGAACAAAATGGATTTGTGGCTCTAATGCCACTCTTGTTCAGCAGGCTACATATGGCCTTGTTGCTTGACCCTCAGATGGTTTTCAAATGTTTGGTAAATGCCATGCATCATTGAACCTTATTTGCATGGACTCGGATTTGCATATGGCAGTGCGTTTTCAGAGAGGCAAATATAATCAAAGTTCAAACTGCTGTTTGAAGAGACAGCTGAGATATCAGCATGAAGTGATGCGCACCTGGTCTTGTCCTAAATGTGTATGAAAGTGCGATGACATCAGAGCTTTTAAGAGCTTTTATAGCCATTGTAAGTGTACAATTAAACCTAAGCCTCCACCATCATCCAATCACAGCACAGCTGTCTTTGAGGTATTGTGTCACTGTAGATTCGGGTCCTGATTGCCTGATTGTTAGCTTGCGTCTCTAACATGTAATTTACAGCAACAGCAGAGTCTCGGAGAGAGCAGGGATGATAGTTTGCCTGTCCTTCAGTGCTGTGTGTTGCCACTGGACAGGATTCTGTATGATTGCAACGTTTCTGCTGGCAGCAGCGGAGATCTGGGCAGCAACATGCAGGGGGTGCAGCTCAGAAATAACAATTCACATTGCCTCCTGCAGATCACTGTCTGGGTTTAAGTGAAGGAAAGACTTTTCCTCAGCTGTTATTGGTGACATGAGGGTTTACTAAATGGTTGAAAATGAAGTCTTTTGTATCTTTTAACTTGGAGGGATGCATATACAATTTGTAATGATTTTTTCAAGAGGGCTGCTTGTTCAAACAGGTATTGTCCATTAGTTGTTTATAGTTAGGAATTTGTTATTAACGGCATGTATTTTGTTGTGTTTTTTGTTACTTATATATATATTTTTTTTAAATAGTTAAATCATCTCAAAAATGAAGATAATGACAATTTTGTTTACAGCCGTGTACAAGAACATGAGTTGATGTGTACTTGCAGCCTCTGAGAATATTTTATCCTTCCACAGCAAGTTGCTTTGCCAAGTGTTGTCACTAGAGACTGCAGCTAAGTGGAGCAGCAGTGAATGTGAGCATGTCTCCCCCCAGAGGACAGTGTGCAGGTGTTACTCTGTGCACCTCAACATTTCCTGCGCGGCTCTCCCATAGGCCGAGCACACCGCCTGCAGGGTCTGTCTCACGTCCTGGCAGCTTTGGATTAAGAATGGAACCCAAGGGATAAAAGCAGTGTGAAATAGTGCCTAAAGGTAGTATGAGGGAGTCTGACCTTATGCAGTGTGGTGAGGGATATGTTTCTCTACATGAAGACAGAAAATGCATGGGATGTGCTTTACAATGTTGGCCATGATAACGGTAATCTCGCAGTACTCTGCCTCCTCTAATTCGATGCTTCAGGTGTCTGTGTTTTAGTAAAAGGTCTTCCCATCACAGCAAATAAACATTCATTGCAAGCTTGTGTTTGCAATTTTTGCAGGCTGTATGAAGAACTAAAGTGTCATAATATGTTGAGTATGATTCATTAACCTTTCCAGTTATGTTTATGCTGACAATAGAGCTTGAAACTGTCCCATTTTAATATTTTCTGATTAATAAACATGGATTACTGGGAGATGTTGGCATTTTTGAGAACATCAGAAAAATTGAGCCCTATCTCTTTTCTAATTTACATATCATCAAGGTGTTTCACAAAAGAACATTGGTGTAATAAAACACATCAAAAATACAGCCTACACAAATGCGGCTTAACTGTGTTGTAATGTTAGGATATTTTGTGAGAGGATTACATTATTGTTTTTGTGATGCATTTTGACAATTGCACAAGAGGGTTAATGGTTGTTTTTCTGTGGTGATGAATGATTTGCTATTCTATTATTTCACAACAAGCATGTTTCTAAAGAGATATCACAGTCAGCTGCATGTGGCCAGTATGATGGATAACATAGCAGCTGTGGCTTCCATAATCAATCAAGATGTCTGTTAGAGGTAAATCACCACCCTTTTGGGACATCCCATAAGTTGTTTTTTGAATACCAGATGATGTAATTTACATTATCTTGCAATTTGCTGAATTTTATTCATGATTTATTGTTACTGGCAAGTGAGTTCACCAAGAACCTCAAGGCAATGACATCCTGGCAGTTCCACAAAAATCATTCAGATGCTACATTTGTGAATTGATATGGCAGTGGCAATGTTATCATTTATGAAGTCAGTGAGCAATAATATGTCTGCTGAAATATGGTTATTGGTAGTTGTATGACCCCCCCGTATGCCTTATTTGCTTACTAGGTGTTTTCATTCTGGGTGATGATACAGTGCTTATATTACCAGTACCCACTTTATTTACATTTTTGGATTTTTTTACTGCAGCTATAGAGAGGACATACTATGAACAACAGCAGTGTCATACCTGAAATTCACATCCATGGCCCTCAAGCTGTGGCACTCGGCACTCAATCCACAGCATGACTTTCTACATCACTGATGCCACAGACTAACAGTCTGAATGAACAAGAGAGCTGAATTGGTTTGTAATTGTATGTGATCATCTGTGTGTGTAGATAACAACGCACCCATGCAGAGCATCTCCAGCGGACTAAAAGAGACCATGAACCCCCACGACATGGTGCAGGATGCCATCCATAACTTCTCCCCAGCCTACCAGCAATACACTCAGCAGTCCACCCAGGAGGTGGTCCAACCCGGGCAGAACGGCAAAGCGGGCCCTGGCACCTGCTCCAAATGGTCCAGGAAGAACGACAAGATCATGCTGATCAGCTCAGATGACGAATTCTAAACACCAAAGAGAGTGTGAGTCATTTGTAGGTGAAGGAACTGTATGAGGGCACACCAAAACCAATACTTGTGGTCTTCCTATGCTCTTCTTGCATTATTTTGTTCCGTAATTTAATCACCTAA
Organism: Megalops cyprinoides; assembly: GCF_013368585.1. Classification (NCBI taxonomy): domain Eukaryota; kingdom Metazoa; phylum Chordata; class Actinopteri; order Elopiformes; family Megalopidae; genus Megalops; species Megalops cyprinoides. Next base: position 31,393,463 of record NC_050583.1, read on the forward strand.
CTTGCTGGTAATTCATGTGGCTTAGACCAATGGATTTGCAGGAAATGTCAGTAACTTATGTCAATGTTTACAGAAAAAAATGAGGAAGGGAAGCATTTGTTTGTCTAACTGGGAGGGTAAAACAGCAGGAGTACAATCAGAATTGCTGTGTTTTCTGGGACTGGAGTTGTGCAATAGGCCCAGTCTTTGTAATGCCAAGTCTGCATGAATGGTGGCTGATACTCCAGTAACTCACCAGCCACTGAAAAGCGTATTGGTATCTGATTTGTGTCTGTTTTGATGGCTAGTTTGACAATATATCTAAATCAGGAACTGACAAAGCACCAGCAGTCTGTGACTGACACATGCCTTTCACTCCCTGTCTGAAAAGGGAGTGTGAACTGAAGCCTCTAGGCTTATTGATAGGGCTGCCCACTGTGGACTCCCCGCTGAACGGGAAGGGTCACGCCAGCCAGCAACACAAAGACCACTTCTCTCATGAAGGGATGAATCAGCTAGAGAGGGGCTGGCAGTGGCCTTTTACACAGCCTTGATGCCATGCTTTCCAAATATTGATCATTAGTGTCTAGGTCTAGAAATCATTTATTAGTCATTCTGAATAGGTCTGTGTGTTAGGATATGGACATTAAGCTGGCCAAAGTATTGAATATATGCATAAAACTGGTGGACAATCATTGGAGTAGAAATGCAAGAAATCCATCTGTCTGGATAATGATTATATGATATCAGTAAATATAAATATTGAAGTATGTGCAATCCACCTGTTCTCCCTCAACTCATTTTTTTAAATATACACTTAAACAGTTTTCAGTGTTCTACCATTTCATTTTATTAACACTTGAATAAAATGCAATGGACTTTATTTCCTGTTTGATGTTAAGCATTGATTGTTTGAGGGTGAGAAGTAAACTTAATATAAGGGTTTTATGCATTTCTTCATTAATTTAATTTTTTTATTTTTATGGATTTTTAATTTAATATGCTGCTTTTAAGTTTTAACTGACACCCATCAACAGCTACAAAACTGAGAGCTATTTTCAACTGAGCAGAATTTTATTTCTGCAAATCATGCTGTAATTTTCCATTTGAACATTTGAAATAAAATAAAAGGAATGAAAAAAAAATATATCAAAAGGTAGTTATTTAATATTATTTTTGTGGTATAATTAATGTAATAAGAAAGCCGAAAAAAATTCTAAAACACCCTCAATTCTGTCAGTGGTGCTCCTTTTGTGGCCGAACATGAGCTCACAAGTCATATTTCTCAATATAATTTCATTTTAGCAATATATGACTGATCAACATGTTTCCAGCCGAAAAGCTTTTTAGTTATCACCTTACTGATCAACCAGTTAGCTAGATAAGCTAATAAGCTTGAACGTTCAGTAGCTAATATGATGTTGTAGTTATCATTCAAAAATAATATAAACTGGTTAGCTAGCTACAACAGTAGTGTGTTAACTGCACTGGTTTCTGAAGAATTCAGAGGAATTGGGTGACATGACACACTTTCCACTTTTATTACGAAATTATACACACATCATGGGTATGCCTAAAATGATATACACTTCCAAAGGTGATATCCGTGGCTGTTTAAAAGAATGTGTGAATCCTCAGCAGTGCTGCTGGAAGTGGACAGAAACACCTGTAGAGTTCCATATTGTATTTATTATCTTGCCGTTGGCTTTCGTCCCTGCCTCTACTTGCACATAAAATGTATACATGATGTCTGGTGGGAAAGCAGACGAAATTCAGGGCCATTGACTGATCACCATTGAATTTTGTATTGTTTGCCTCTTCACCATCCTGATAAGCTAACTGTCTGTTCGTATTTAAGTATAGTTTTACAAATTGTTGACAAAAGGCATTGTCAGTGAAATTGCTTTTGCCTTTGTTTGGGGAGATTTCAGGATGGAGAAGACTGGGATGGTGTGTTACTTGTTTTTCACTAAAGGAGGAGAAATAATTCTTCAGATTTTTATTACATTTTATATGCAGTTGATAGTCATGTTGCTATTTTCTTGCTGACATTTTAATTGAACATGCAAATGTCCAACTGTGCTTTCATGGGAAATGCTTTATTGAAAAGTACAAAAACAGGCACAGCAGACTTACTTATAGCAATAAATTATTTCCTTATTTTTAGGTCAGAGCATGGAAAACAGAGCATGATTTTGTACATGTACATGAGGGTAAAGTCACTAACAAACCAGAATGAATGTAAATACAATCCAATAATTTAGATATATTAAAATAATATAAAACAGAAAAAAGAAAATAAATACTGAAGCACAAATAAAATACATAAAGTAATGAACTAACAAAGAGTTGAACAGGTTCTGTCTACTTCACTAATAGTCCATCTAATTGTACTATACTTGGTCACCACCAACCATAACCATAAGGAGCACTAATTTCTGCACAGAACTACTCAAAAGATGATAATCATGAGACTTTTCTATGTATAGCTAAACCTTTTTTCCTCTCTAATGAACAAGTTAATCTTAAAACTGTTCAGCTGCTCTGGAATTCTCTCACTGGGATACTTTAAAATACTTCTTAACTGAATACCATGTGTGTTTCATCTTGTTGACGTATATAAAGAAATGATTTAGTTTCATCTTTCTGATGTATGCAAGGTTATAATTTGGAGCAGCATACATGTCATAGGGCTTTTATACGCCTTTAGATGAAAATATGCACCATATTGAACCATCAGGTCCATATCAGTATGTGCATTCATGGAAAATAGCTTGAAGAGCTGTCAGAGCAAATACACAAAGTATAATTTAAATATAGATATATGTCAGACAATGAATAATTTAACAAGCTCGACCTAAAAGGCCACATACAACACAAAGTATAAAGACAGATGAAAAAAAGTACCCAATGCAGATACACTGTCAACCCCACATCCTTTCTTATTTGCTTTTTCAATTAAAAGTTAAACATGGCAGTACAGAGAGAACACAAACATACAGTACACATACTTAAAACCAAGGCATGAAAGAAGCATTTTGTCTCCTCCCTGTCCAGCGTCCTCATTCCAGTTTCCAGTTTCTGTGCTCCTCAGCACTGAGCTATACGATTTTCACTAAAGAAAATGCCCATGCTTCGTTATTGCCCTTAGGTGAGCAGTAGCCCCTTGTCCCTTCAATCATTTTACCTGGGAGCCCAATATCAGGCTACTGGATGAAAATGAGCATGCAGCCACATGAGAACATCAAGGTCAGACTTGAAAGGGCAGGCTTGACTTAGTGGGATTTCATCCAGTTCTTACATGCCACCCAGGTTTTGTTGGCAGGTTGTTGCCTGTGTCAATATCAGTGTCTTTTAATAGAAGCAACACAGTGGTGGATTGGGGTGGAGTGCCCCTGCGCTCTCATGACTGTTTTATCTCACACTGGCCACTAGGTGTCAGCATAGAGCAGGGCAGGGGATACTTTCATGGTGTTTGTGCTTATTTTTTGGGTGTGATAAATACAAGAACAAAGTATGCTTTCTCTCAATCCTTTTTCTACTAGGAAGAACAAAAGCCACATGACATGACACAATATAAAAGTATGCTGTGCTGAACTGTTGTTCGGGGTTATAAACATGGAGGGCGTACTCAACAGGGATGTGATCACTCACAAGATGGGGGGAGGCTGAGTTAGAAACAGCTGAACAAAGAGGCTCCAATGATTTTAGCCATCAGTTTCCACTCCGAAAAACAGGATTTCCTTTTAAAAAGGGATACATCACATCCCTGAGCATGATAATGATAGTGGAAAGATAAACCTAAGCTTACTGTTGGACGGATGAAGGACCGAGATTTTTTAGCATGAATCTGGAGAGCTTTTATGTCTGTGCCAGGTTTGCTTTGCTGCAAAAAAAACTTGAGTTGCCAAGGCCTGCCTCAAACAGCCATGGGAAAAAATGAAAAGCACTTGAAGTTGTTGGCTCTGGTACAGACGTTCCCATAAGTGCAAATTGCTTTGCTGCACCGTCAGTCATTAATAGCATGTGCTGCAATGGGCAGGCTGTGCATCTGAAGGAGGAGGAGGAAATCACAAAGCACCACACTTGCCATCACTCTGTGCAGCCGGCAGTGATAACATACAGCATAGACGTTTTCAATGCGATTTAAATAATAAAAAAAAAAACTACTTCTAGCCTAGTCATTGACCTGTGTTTAAAGATGTGACAAAAAAACTAAAATCTAAGTGAAGTGAGTGAGCTGGTTAATTATTTATTAGAAATTTCCAAAGTTTCCCCATTCACTGTAAACACTCATTTGCTTGGAAGGATAGGTGGATTTATTGATAACTGTTATTTGTGTAACGCTTCAATGGGATACAATGAACATAGACCCTCAGCAAAATGGACTCAGTAAACAGACCTGGTGATACACATATAAGAAATAACATTACTGCTAAGAGTCTGAGTCACTCTTTACTTGGCAGGGAGATTACAGGATCACTCCCTTCCCATGGAATTTCATGCCCTCAAAATATAGAACAAAAGAGGTTGAAATAATATACATACATAGAAAATGTATATGAAAATGCAAAATGACAACAATAAAAAGAGCACAGCATTGACCTTGCTTAGTAACGCAAAGGGCCATACAGCAGCAAAGTCTTCCCCCCCCCATACCCATGCTCTCTGCAGCAGGGTCTTGCGGATGAGGGGGGTAGAGTCGTGTCCACCGGGTAAAACAGAACCCCAACACTGGTTAACACCCACACTCTCTAGAATGATGTCACTGAGCAGTCAGCTGACTAAAGCAAACCATGTGACCCAGTCAAAACAACAACTGGATAGAAGGCATGGGCTAGCTCTGGAGAGCAGCTTAATGTACTAATCAAAGAATGCAGCAAAAGTGCTGGATTTTGTGGCTTTATGAAGGTGTAACATTCTCTCAGTGTGTCTCATAACGAAATCAATTCACAATAGAGAGGGTCGGGGTTCTGAACTGCTCTTCAGTCTATGAGAGGATGTATCTGCCGTTCAATTCAACAGCATGTGACCAACTCATCCTTTCTTTTGAAGGAGTTACCAGGCTAGGGTTCTCTTTACCCTGATGTCCGTGTCGAAGTACTATAGTATGATCATACAACATACATTGTATGAATTTGACCAACACCGGCAGTGGCGTTTTCTGGTGATCGAGCACTGGGAATGGTTTCCTGAGGACGGAATTTTCCACACCGTAACGGGGCTAAAGCTGCAGTTAGGAATTCTGTTATTCCATGTTGAAACTAATACACAAAAAGTAGTTTACATCTGTAATATACAGGTAATATTCTGATTGCATTTATTTGTTGATAGTTCCCATTATCTCTATATCCAATATGGATTACCTACCACAAAATATGGCATTAATAGCAAGTGTTCAGAAAGGAAAAAAAAACATTCAAAAAGATCTTATAAAAGTCTTTGTCAGGTTCTTGTAAACTACATCAATAAAGTTCTTCTCTATTCCATAGCTATGAGCAAAAAACAAGTTAATTTATAAAAATATATCACATTGAATGTTATGAGCTTCATGCAGAATAATCCTGATTGAAATTTCAGAATGTAGATAGCTGTACTGTTTCACCAAAGTGCTCAAAGCAACCTCTGGTTTTTGAGCATTATCATATATATATTTTTTTTAAAAAGCAGGACTTTTCTGTACTTTATATACTGTGATTTAACAGTAATTTAAGTGCCATTCATGATTATTCTAATCTAATGAGCTCTGTTGAGATCAGCGTTAACACTCCAAACAATAAGGGCCCTGCAGTGCCTTGTTGGTGTGTCTCATTTAAGTATGCTGTCAGCATGGGGTGCTTAAGTTCAGGTTAGCGTTTTTTTTTTTCCCATATGAGCAACTTAATTGTAGATTTCCACAACAGCATAGTGCTGTTTTGTATTTAAATTACTCTTGTCAATAGTATTACTGTCACAAGTATTATCAGAATTACAATATTTTATTTGTTTAACAATATATATTATTTTCATGTCTTAAGTAAAGATTAGATATCACAAGTATCAGACCTGTCTCAGACCAGTGCGGTTGCCTCGGATCATGCAACATATTTGTGCACACTTTAGTAAGTGCTCGACTCTGCAAAGTCTCTGTTTGGGTTGGAAGGTCATGAGAAATAAACAGCTTTGCCCTGCCGGTGCTGGGGATGTCGCACAGTGCACAGACAATGTAGAGTATACAGGAGAGGGGGTGGTGAGCTCAGGTCATGGCAGAATCAGCCTCAACACAGGACTGTGGGACAGAACCGCCCCCCCAACACAGCCTCAATCTCTGAGCTCCCTCTCATTTCGGGGTGGGGCTGGACAGGGGGCGGGCCTGCCTGCTTTGCAGCGAGTCCTGCCTTGACAGCACTAGGAAGGGGCGGAGAAAGGGGCGGAGCTGGGGCTGTGACTGGCAGACTTGACGATGGTGATGACACTGGTGGTGGCCACTTTGCCGGAGGCGAGCGGCCCACAGGTGACAGTCCGGGCGAAGCACTGCAGGGCCTCGTACTTGGCCCGCAGGGCGTCCAGCTCCAGCTTCATGCTGGCGTTCTCGCGGGCCAGCTTGTCCACCTCCTGCTGCAGCTCCGTCTTCTGCCTCTCCAGCTCCTCCTTCTGCGTGACGCGCTTGATGCGGCAGCTGGCGGCGTAGCCGCGGTTCTTCAGCGTGCGCCGTCGCTGCTTCAGCCGCACCACGTCCTCCTTGGTCAGCCCGCGCAGGTGCTGGTTGAGCTCGCGTACTGACATGGCCACCAGCTCGTCATCGCTGAGGGCCGGAGCATTCTCCCCCGCCTCCTTCTTAACCTGGGAAATAGAAGCTGCCCATCAGGAGTGCATACGCTCAGACAAACTGTCCGTTGGACATTCAGAAACTCTCTGTAAGGCCATGCTTGTGAAAATGGGGTGGGCTTATCTAATTTGGAATGTGACAACTAAAATACACTTCTCAGCAGATCATTGCATCTTTGTGCAAGTGCCAAGCATCAAAGTCTGCCTTACCTTTAAAGCTTTGCTTGCTTTAAAATTAGTCGTCATACCCTGCATGCATTCAACTGGACAGAATCCTTCAGAAATGGAGCTGAAAAATAAAATAAGAAGTATATCAATAAGTAAGTTCTTTTGCAGTGAAATAAATTACAAGCAAGGTTCCAACTAGTATTATAACAGGGAAGGCACTTATTGAGTCACCTGTAAAAATATTTGGCAGGATTAGCAACAAATGAAAGTTTGGTAACTGGAATGACAACCTGTTTGTCAGGGACCCTTTCAGGAATCTGCCACTAGAGGTCAGTAGTCACACATTACACAGGCAGTCACTGCCGGTCGTGTTTACTGCTGACTGCTCTCAAATGTGGATCATGGGAGCGCTCTGACAAAGCAGGTCATCTCAGTGCCACCTAGACTGCTGTCGCATTGTCTGATCTCTACAGGGATCATCCTGTGCTATTTTTACGAATGCAGCCTTCCTAGAAACTCCTCTACATGGACAAGCTTACTCTTTCTAGACTGGCCACGCCGTAAACACAGTCCGCATCGCCTGTGTTTTGCAATGGCAATCTGTCCTTCAGGCCCCATTTCAAACCCATTCACCGCTGTCAATTTGACAAAGGCAACCGAGGTTCGTCTGAGACCGTTGCCACGGAAACAGCCAGCAGCAGGCCCCCCTGCCAGGCGAATGTGTGTGGGAGAGTGAGTCACGTGGCCTGCCAAACAGTAAACAAGCCTCATTCATAACACGGTCACACACATGGTATACATTACAAGCCTTTGGCCGTTTTAAGTATGGAGCAGTGACCCCACAGGGCACATCATTAATGGGCAGTCTTGCAACATCCACAACGTGGACCACACAAGAGAAACAAATACACCAAAGGTTTGTTCAGTTCAGCTGAAGAAATCAGCTGTAATCTTCAATAAAGTGGTACAGTTGCGTGCAGATACATCCCTGGTCTATGCCTCAAACAGATGAATGAGGTATTGATTTCTGTAATCTGTTTTAGAACAGATCCATAGTCACTTTTCATACATAATACAATACAAATACAGTTCACAAATCAATGTCTCATTTTCCTACTGAATCTGCACGCACAACATCATATAAAAAGAGGGAGTGATCATTGTAAAAACATGTTAGTTGTTAGTTGTTTTGAGTGAGTTGTAACCTCAGTAATGATGGCACGGTGACAAAATATGCTGGATATGCTTAAACTGAACTGGTTTGAAATAATACGAGTTATGAAGTGTTTATAGTGCACTACAAGCAAAATGGAACACTCCATGAGCTTAAGAGTGGAATAGTTTCCCCCACACAGTCACTGCCATATTTCTGTTTGGGGACAATGCTCTTTATCAGGTTTAGGACTAGGCCATGCGGGCTAGATCCTCTTACACTGGGCTTTCCTGGACTGTTTTCCATTTCCTTATTTAACTTTGTTGGTTATATTTAGCCCAGCGCATGGACAGCCAGTTCCGCAAGCTAAACACTTTGTGTGAAAGAGCAAAGTGAGCCGACATCAGGTTGTGGATTACTCCTTACGCAGTATTTTAAACTGGACGAAAAAAAAGAAAGTCCAGTGAGTGTGGCTTCCATGGCATTCCCTTATGAATTCCAGTATTGCCCGTAAATGTCCTGACAGTCCGAATATAGGTACAGCGCGAAGACTTGGTATTTGATCTTTGCTGCTGGTTAACCGTCCGGGTCGGATTTCTCATAGATTGGGATTCCACTCTAGCATAGTCACATGAGAGAGGGAAGAGCAGTGTGTTTACACACCCCTGCGTAACTGTGGCTTTCTCTCAGGTTTCAAGTTTTCCATCTGGTTTGCGTTTGGTAACCCACACTGGAGGCTGTTGTACAACCGCTTATTCATGTCCCGTTGTCCCAGTCATGACGGGGTAATTGGTGCTCGATCCAGCCTCAGACACACGCTGGCAGCGATTGTAAGCAGCAATGCTACACTTAGCCCCTTTCCTCCCAAAAACGCCTGTGAAACGGTCTATTCATGGGTTCGGTCCTCTGGAACCAGTCTCCTCTGTTTTGAGGGGCCGGACTTTGGTAGCTCAGGGGATTTCTGAGGCGAGGGGGGAATTTCTCTTTCTGCGAAAAAAGGAAAGGCCTGGAATATTTACGTCAATCTGCACATGGCCTGCCTATTAAAGAGGCCATACGGAGGCACATGAGGAAAAATGCCTCGACAGCAGCCTAGCCTGGTCTGTGTGTGTTGCATCATGACAAGAACCCATGTGTCTTTTTAGGCAGTACCCTGAAGTGGGGAAACAACATCCTGCTCTATACATACTTTGCAAACATTCACTCCAAGGTTCTGCAGTTCTTCTTAAACCCTTTCTGCAAATACTCTGCAATTATCCACATGTTGTGGGAAAGGTTCATACCCTTCCTCCCTTTGATTCAGCCCTTTCTTCACCTCTGCTGACGGAAAAAAAAACAAACTGCTGTTTTGGAATCTTCTTTTCTTTTACACAACAGCAAGCACATTTTAGGATTATTCATTGCCTTTGAGATGGCAGATTTGACAGTTTCCCTCCCAAACACTGGTTTCCTAATCTTGGCTGACAGAATACTTGTTGTATAAGGTGAACGTCAAGAGAGTAGCTCTACAGTAGAAGCCACAGTGTACGATGCTTCCGTGAGGGCCGCAAGTCCACATTCTTCACCAGACGCCCTCAGGAGGAAAAAGAGAGGGGCGTGCTTTTCCATGGGGGGATGACTGCTCACACACAACACACCCACTTTTGCTGGGGAAATATTCACCACTGTAAACCACACTCCTGTCAACTCATCACCACAGCAGTATGCGTGGAATTCACAAGATATCCGCTCTGTCTTAAAAATGTGAACTGAACTCAGTTTAGCTGACTTAAAAAAAAAAAAAAGAAAACAATGGTTACATTGCGAGACTGAGGCGTGAATGTTGAACAGCACTGCTTAAAAGAGCAAGAAGAGATGAACCATGATAAGGAAATATGATAATTTTGTCAGGCCAAAGCAGGTGACGCATAGGTTTGTTGTTCTGATCAAATATACTCAAATGCCTACATGCATAGGTAAGTTGCATGGTAAAGTCTGTGCTTGGGGGAAAAAAGAAGGAAACACTAAGAAAAAAAGCAGTTTGTGATCATGAGAGAGGAGCCAGTTGTGCCACAGTCTTATCAGACCACGCACATCTTGAGGAGTCATTAGTCATTATGCAGAAGCCCACGTGCTGCAAGGTTATGACAGAATACAGTGGGCTTTGGAAACACTGCCTTCTCTGGAGACCACTGCAACATGATAAGCCTCTATTACTTTTATTTTCCATGTTCCTACATCGGTCTCCTGACATGCTGAAGTCATACTGCAACTCCTGCCACATGACACTGAACAGGAATTCCAAAAATATGTCAAAAAAGTGTGTTTGCCATTTTAGGTAGAGTTTGTGATACAGACATTTTGAGACTAATGGTTCTGCCAGCAACTGTCAGCATAACAGAGCAGAGACCTTACCCTGCAAATTTAACAACACGTGTCACTAATTATTGTTGCTTATAACATGCTCTCAAAAGTGCCATCTATCAGGCTCTTGGCAACATTTTCTTCTGTTCTTTCATTTCCTTCTGCACAGAGCACACAAATAATCAAATCACAAGAACGAAAGGAGGGAAAAAAATAGAAGGGGTGAGAAATCACACACCCACGCTACTGCCAAGTTGCCACATAACATTTACTCAAGCATGAACCTCTGGTATAAGAAACCTTAGTGGGGGAGTGGATCTGCGCAAAACAACACGCTTTACGCCAAAGAGCGTGTGTAAGCAGGTCTGAGAATGGCTGAGACACTCCGCCCACACGCTGCAGACCGCATGGCTGTGAACTCAAACAATGTGACATTGCATTCCAATGAGTCAGACCCTGCTAACCTCCACAAGGAAACTCCAGAAAGAAACCATTTCTGACTGAAGGGGCATTTCACTTAAAACAGCTCTTTTTTTTATTGGGAACACTACTTACAAATGATAGAAAATTGATCTGTGCATTCTACAGGGCTCAGTTAGAGGGTTTCTTGTTTGCTTTTACCACATAAATTCATAGAATAATCCTTAAATCAGACAGGATGAAAAAGTCTACCCAAACTAAGAATAGCATGCGCATTAACAAGATTAATGTTTAGAACTTGGATCCCATAATCACAGATTTTGGTGTGGTGACGTACTTTAAAAAGCCAATCCCAGCTTTTCTTTCCATTGCTCAATTCATCACCCCTCCTTATCAGCATTTTCAACTTGAGAATTCTCCTGCTGTTACATCCTCATACACATTCCAGGACCTAGGCAGAGCAGGGTAACAATCCACCTCTAAACAGCTGATGACATTCATCTTTATTTCCAGTTTTTAGATACATAAAAATAAAAATAAAAATCTTGTTTGGTTCTATGAATAAGACAGTAATTTGAATTCTTTGGCTTATTCAGTTCAATGGTCAAATTTTACCACATATGCAAGAAATTCAGGAATAGTTCTGATCCTGCACCTAAAAAGTATTCACAAGGTCTTGGTGAAGGATAATCTCTTTCGTACAGGGATCGGGTTGGAACATATTAACATTTTCCTCAACTTAGTTTTTTTTTCTTGTCACCATGGTTTTTGATAATAAATAATAAAATTGATAATAAATCTCAGATCCCCATATCCATAAAGTATGCATGGAAAACACAGCACCCAAATTCAGCTCAAGCATTTCTCAAGGTATTGCTTTCATCAGCTCGTTGAAGTTAACTGCCATGCGCTGCTTTGTGATCATTAAGCTAGGGAAACTGATAGGACCGGATGGATCTGACATTCTCGAACTGTAAGGAACAACACCACAAACAGGCTTTCATCATCCAACGGTGCTGGTGAGCAATAGCACCGTGTGAAACATGATTCCAAGTTGTTTTTGCCATTCAGCTACAGGTTTGAACTCAAAACTCACATAGGTTAAGCCAAGTCATCTACAGAGCCAGACGGCTTAAATAGGGAAATGCAGCAAATTACAGTCTGCACATCTGGAATGCGGAAGTGTATGTAGGCGTTCCTCACCGTTATGAATCAGAGTCGTGCTTGGCAACCTGTTCTTTCATCCATCCCTTTGTTGTCACCTAAATACTACAGAGCAGGATGCTGCAGTGGCTTGGTTCCTAATGAGTATCTAAACTACCCTCAAAGTTTCAGATAATGAGGCAAAGAGGCAGTTTTCCACTGTTTGCAGCTCTCAGCTCTACAGCGATTTATGAAATATTACGTAAAGGGGAAACATAGCTGAGCTGTGAGTCATGCTGTTTACTGGTTAGAGCAAGGACCAGAGGCAATGGAGCACACCCTCCCAGCTGACGTTTCCTGGACAATACTGTTGTTTAACTAAACGGAAGGAAAGGTCCAGAGATCCGTGGGAACAGTTGGCATGGCCACTGGAACTTCATGACCAGTAGGAGGAGTGGAAGACCTACGTGCGTATCTACTTTCCCACTGCAGATTGCTGGGATAAAAAAGAATGTCAAGTATGTGCAGAACAGGGACAAATATCCCGGTTCTGACATTGGCGGAAGCCAATATTCCACTCCGATGTGGAACAGGTATGGAAAACACATCAGTGGTCGGCTCGGCCTCCATGAAAATTCTTGAGGATGATTCTTCACCACAGATTGCAAAATCACAGTGACAAATCCTTTATTTACTCTAAACTGTTCTGACCACAAAGTGGTGAAGTCGTTGATCTCAGATCCTGGAAGTCACTTGCCAGGGCAGGAAGAAGGCCAAGATCCAAATGGAGAGAACATTGTAAGAACATGTTGAAAGCTGGTGGGATAGTAATATATGTAAGCCCACATATCTGGGCAGAAATACTGTTGTAAAGAAAGGCTGTATACAGTTTCTTTCCAAAACTGGTTAGAAATGCCACCGTAGGTTATGTTCAATCATTTGTCATTCACACTACTTGAATAATGCTTAAGCTTGAGATAAATGTTTCAGGCTGTGTCTGTGTGGATTATCCAAGGAATTTCCCAGAGAAAGGGATAACACTGCTTTCATAAACCACTAATATGCATAATTGTACATTCTGGTTTTGCTGTTTCACTTTCTGAACCACACTTTGTTCGTCTCTATAAAACCACAATACTTATGGGGAGCTACTGACGATATTGATACATGTAATGAGTGACAGTGGCCTCACTCTGGAGATCCATTGCAAATTTTGCCAGTCAAAGGAGCCAAAACAGGTGCAGACTTGTATCATACTTCTCATACATCACCATGCATATCACACATGTTCAGACAATTAACCAAAAAAAACAGGTGAACCTGGAGAAAATAACACCTTTCTTTTTTATAAGATCCAGGGTGAGAACCTTATTTTTGTGGGAGCAAACATCCATCATTCCAAAGCTTGAAGGCAAGTTAGTAGCAGGGTTGTTGTGTCCCTTATACACAGCACTTCAGTTACTGTACTAAATACAATATTTGATAGACTATTGAGCCAACTCCTTCAACCAGCAGTGGTTTATCATCTTGAAATAGAGGAGGTTTACAGAATGTTTAACTTTAAATGGAACATTTCTATTTGTTTTGGTTGATTAACAAATGAGTGATGAATTGCCTGCACAAACTGAATCAGTTTGCTACTAATTCCCTTTCTCTTAATTGTATTTTGTGTCTTTTGCATTATGTCATGAAATTGTGCAGCATTTCTACATACCTACACATTACTGGATCATGTGGATAGATTTACTCTTCCTCATCTCATTCCTTTTAATTCAAGCTTCACCAACAAGGGTATCTTGATGAAGTAAAATAGATTCTCCTGTTTATATACTTGAAAATGCACCAGCTTTATGATTGGAATTTTTTGGTTAGCCATAGTTGTGCTTCACACAATGCTCTTAGGATATACAATTACTGGGAAAATTAACTTTTATGTTAATACAGTCTAAAATGATTAAATTTATGTTACTATGCTGAATTCTCTCTGATCATTTATACTCTCTAAAATGAACTAATTAAAGAGAATTTAAAATACAAAATTATGTATTTTATGTATTATGATAAAATACAATTAAGAAAAATGGAATTACCAGGCAATGAGTAAGTACTGGTAGTCTAATTGATAATATTTATAATAATATTAAAAATACAATGAGAACATTGATTACTTATATTTCAAACTCATGAGCTGCCACTGGTGTACATGTCTGGGAGAGCAGACTTGGAAAGGAAGGTCACCACCACAAGATATCTCACAGATAGTGACTCAGGCTCCTATGCAGAGCCCAAAAATGCTCACACATCTTTTAGAAAAAAAGACAGCCGCTCACCAGCCACACTCAGCTCATAGTTTGTTGATGAGAAAGACCTGCTTCAATGTTTTCCACATTAATCGCCATGACCACAAAGGTCAAGTGAAATGTCTAAGGATTTGATATTCATCCAAAGACTCGCAGTCAGCGCTGAAACAGGAAACTGCTTTCTCTCGCCCAAATTCACTAACGCCGGACTGGAAAATCCAAACTCTGACCCGCCCACTCATAATAATAATGTACAAATCAAGAAGTGCACTGGGTGTGCTCAAAAGTCACTGCAATATTTGAGCTCTATGTATAATTCGTAACTATGGGTGGGTCACAATTGTCAAGGTAATCCATCCTAGAATGTGAAAATGCAAAAAAACTTCAGCCATAGTTACACTCACACCAAGTTTTTTAAGTGCCTTCTTGCATTCATGGTTGTGATGACAGATGTCGGCATGTTTATGAACAGACAAGAGTTTCATCTTGCACTCTGCCAAAATGACTTGCACTTTTCCACTGTGGAAAAGCTGTCGGGGAGGCTCAGAGCTGAGGCTGCAGCACAGCCTCTTGGCTTATGCAACAAATTCCAAATCAAAGCCGTCAAGAACATTATAAACGTGACAAAAAATCACTACACAACTAGACAACTTATGCGTGCTGTTTCCAGCGCTTCCACATAGCGGTGGTGTGGGAACGATCTGTCTTAAACTCCACAGCGTACGGTTCTATGTGAATTTTCAAGTTGTCATCTTGATGTTTGAATTTGCAATTCACCACTTGCCCACCTAAGATGATACCTTTCCTTTTTTAAGTATTCATTCTTTTCACCTTTAACTGAACCAGGGACAATTCTGTTATCTGCCAAAGGGGAAATGAATCATAATACCCAGTTATGACTCACCTTTCCAAAAAAAAAAAAAAAGAAATAAAAAAAAAAAACAGGGCGTAGTTCTTCGCCACCACAAAACGAAGCCAAATAACATTCCAAAAAGAATAAAGTGTTCTGGAAGCTATGTGAACAGATTCCCATAAACTCACAGCAGTAACATGTAATGGAATCCCACATAATGCCTCATACTGCTCTTATGATAATGTACCCATAATTTCAGCTCCCATAAAATTCTTCCAAAAACTATGTACAAAGCATTCCATTCCTGTTTACTGCGTTTATTGCTTATACATGTGCAATAGCTTACAATACACTGGGCATCACCTCGTTTCACGCCGATCAGGCAACGTTAAGTTTGTACGCCTACCATTAGCATTTTGCCATTCCTATATGCAACTATGCTTATCCGTGACATATCATAATTTACACTCTGTCAAAACAAAACACGCTCATAAATGCCAAAATAATGAATACATTGACATAACAGTAAAGTGTTTGTTACAACATAACTGTTATATCGCATATCGCGTTCATACTAATTTATCTAATATGCGTATATAAAACACAGCTTCATTCAGAATGCTGCGCCAGTTCATTTAAGTAAACAATTTAAGTGTATTAAAAAGAAAAGAAGATACTGCGCTAGCCCTTCCGATCTTTCCTCCCTTCCAGCGCATGGTTTCACCTCTCCCCGCCGATCCTTCTACGCGCACTTTGCTATGAAGTAGGCTAAAGTTACCACGCCTCCCCACTCGAAGATCCTTCTAAAATGCAAAACAAATGGATGTCCCTTTGATCTCGGAAAACGCACTGGTCTAGGGTTTTTCTATGGAATTTGTACATAATGCGTCATGTTTCATTCTTAACGGTCGACCCCGCTCCACAAACTTTTGGGTGGTTTAATCGCATATATTATCATGTCCATTGTGCTTAGATTCCTGTAGGCACCATCATGTCATAATAATACTAAAATATGCAGAGAATGTATATCAACGGGAAAACTTCGAAATACAATTTCAACAAACATGTAGCTCGGTCATTCCCCTGCAACGCACTGCTGAATTGTAACTAGCTAGCTAACTCACTGAAATGATATCAACTGACCTAAACCGCGTGTTTATGATTCTGGCGGTCTAAAAAGTACACTACGGTAAACAAAACTCTGAGAAACTGTCCTGGTAGACGTATTAAATCAAAGTAAATCTCGTACTCAAGCCTTATTACAATTAAACTGCTTTAAAAGAAAAAAAGAAACCGTTTATGTTGTCGACAATTGTGCTGCGCTCTCGCCTTATTGCGAACACGTGTTCGCGAGAGAGTAATATTGATAAGAAATGTTTATTACCCAATATCTTCGATATTAAATACGCACTTTAACTCGTTCGTTCTTTCAAATAGTATGAGTAACTATGCCGATTCAAAATTTCAACTTTAAAATCGTATGCGCAACACGTTGGCTTTTTAGATACGTAACCTCGTCACCATGTAAACACAAGCAATTTAAAAAGGAATTTCAAACCAGCTTTTCGAAAATCGTGTACACCTTACCTTAAGAAGGCGGAATGTTTATATGAAGATATCAAAAATCTCGTGGAGCTGTCAGTTAAGAGGTGGTGTATGTTTTATCCTAGAGAAGGCACCCAGCACTCGAACCCGAATGTATCCCAGTTCTAAACTACAAAACAACAACAATGTATCAACATTCCACTCGATGCTTCCGCAAGCACTTACGTCACCGATTCCTCGTGACCGCCCCTTCCATTCATGAAAATAACTTTGTACTGACGTCATCCAGGCGGGAAACTAGAGGAAGCCAGAAATAGAATAGGGTAATAAAGACGCAGCTGCTTAATACTTTGGGAGAGTTAGCATTAGTAAGACTCAGGATTTGTACGTTTACTCAATACAAACCGTACTAAATCCTGCTATGGTTTATGAAGCTATTCAACTTGGACAAGTTTGTGTTAGACAAGTTGGCTTTAGAGCTCGCTTTGAAAATGGTAAATATTGGTATGTTAGTGCCAAAGCAATCATGCTTCAATAACCCAATAACCAGTTTTGTAGTTTAATCTTTTAATTTCTAATTGTTACTTTTAATTTAGTATTTTAACATTGTTCTTGACATACAGGTCATGAAAGATATGTGATAGCTTAATCTAATCATACATACAGAAAAACTACACGTAGACAGCTGTCATAACGTTATATGTATGTAACTGTTTTCCAACTTAATCCGAATTTACACAGTGTTCAATCATTTTGTTTTTCCATAAAAGTAATTAATACACCATAAACAACAAAAAAAGTTTTTCACCAATATGTTTTCGATTATTTCAGCTTTAGCTACAGAGAGTAATGAACAACTGATTTCTGTAGAGAGCTCTTAGTGACATCCATAGTTTGACATGCTTTGGGTCAGTGCAGTTTCCAGACGCATTCAGGTCATGAAACGATGTAAGATAATTCATAAATAAATGCATAAATGATTCATAAATAATTTTGTATTCATGATTAACTTTCAATTAACTTCAAAACATAGTCCGAAGACTATAAGTTGACAGCAACAATTATATTGCTTGGCAGTCCTATTTCCCTCCACACTCTTATTCAAGAGAAAACCCGATATACCATGACATCACAATATTTATGGCTAGTGTCATTATTCATCTATTTCATTAGGGTCATGATCCGTGTGAACCTCTAGATACCACTAAATCGCGCTTCTGGTCTGTCACTAGTATGGTCCTTCTGCTGTCAGCCTTTCAACATTCCATGTATTTCAATGCGCCACCCTCTGGTTAGACAGTAAGTGGTTCAGCAGTATTCTGTTCTGGTAATGTGTACTTTCGTACATTGCGGAGTTGTTTTGTATCACAATTAAGGTTAAGTGCATATATATTTACAATGTACCTAAATTCAAGTTTATGATCAATTGAAAAGGAGTTTATAGTCTAAGAACGCATTTTCTGTGCAAATACAGAAACCTTTTCCATAATACATATAGGTAGAGCATGATTATGTTATGACTTTTTCTGCCAGTTTAAGTTCTTATGTCTGTTTCCCTCTGTCTTCACTTTAGAACCCCTGGTATAATCCAATTCAATTCAGGTACTGAATATGAAAATCTCATTGTGAAATATTTACTCTACGGGATTAATAATAAATCTAATCGAACGCTTCAAGAGCACGTGCACTGTTAAATCAAACTCAACCAAACAGGTAGGTTCCAAACAACACTGACATACACACATACACGCACACGCCAGTATGTATTTGTATACCAGAGTCTTGCAAACCCAGTATTTTTCACTCACATCACTAGTACATCACTGTCTCTACTAGCTAGCTTGCACCTTGCTTGGCCAACTATTGAAACTTGGTTATGCAGCGCTTCTAATATTGTTGACTCCTTATATGGCTATTTGCTTGTGGTGTACTCTGTCTCACCTGTGAGTCGTTTTGAATAAAAGCGTCTACCAGATGAATAAATGTGACTGTAAATGTAAACATGGCATGGGAAGGGACCAAGAGTGGTGACGTGTGTGTGCCCATTCACAGAGAATGAATAACAAGTGTACTAAACGTGAGAAGAATGAACGAGTGCTGTCAAAACTGTTCACATGAGCGAAAAGGGCATTGCCATTTGTTTTAGTTACATTTGCTCACCATTTAAATTGTATTTGCGTAACGTGAGATAAAGACACGTTAGCTACTCGTTAGCATCATGCGTTGATTACAGCGCTGCCTCACGTGAAAAGATTATAGCCATGTTTAAAAAATTATATGTGCTATTTATATATTAAGAAATCTGTCTAACTCAATGCATGCCGACAGACCGGGGAAGCGTCTCAATTGAGCGGAACGAGTTCACGTGATACCGTCAGAGATGTCCGCTTAGTGTCATCACAGCGTAAACTGCTGGAACCATATGACCCGGATAAACTAGTCTTCAGAAACCGTTGTTGAGTCCCCAAACTCTACTTAGATTGGTGAATAATGTACACGTGATCTGTCTTAGCCAATCGTTGTCAACTGCGCTGAGGTATCGTTGAGAAATCGTCACGAGCGCCGCCGTTTGGCAGTCTGTCAGTGTCGCAAAGGTTGCAGTCAAGAACAGCCTGCTCCGTTCATGTTGTAAAAATTAGCGAACGTGTGACATGTCATAATATAAAAATGAATTGCGTCAAATGAAAATAGTTAATAGCCGCATTCGGTCCCGTGGTAAGTGTCATAAATGAATAGCTGGGTTGCTAGTTCTGTATGTCTGTTGCTGTAGGTTGTGTAGCAATATTATCTTACACTGTAGTCAGTTGATAATACAATCGTTGTTGTTTGTTGCTGTTACACAGCACAATTAGTCTGTAGGTGCAAATCCAGTAAAGAATTGTTACTCAGATGCAAGCGCAGCGATTATCATTAGATTTCGTGTAAACAAAAAAGTCAAAATTGTAATGCTCTACACTAAAGCTAAGTACTCTAAATCAGCGTTTCCCAACCCTGCTCCTGAAGGCACACCGTCCTGCATATCTTCTATCTATCCCTGCTCTACCTACCTGACTGAACTCATCAGTGGCACTTTTGATTAGCTGAACACACCTGATTTAGTCAAGCAGGAAGGATACATAGAAGATATGCAGGACAGTGTGCCTCCAGGAGCAGGGTTGGGAAACACGGCTCTAAATAACCATTTGCCTACCAATTTACTGTGCGTCAGTATCAGGTATATACACAGTTTCAAGACAGGTCCAAGGTGAGGAAACCGTAGTAGTGTTGAAGTTGGTGTTGAATGAAGAAGCCATTTCTGTGGAGCGATACAGGAGCGGACATACATAACACAGCGAGAAGTAGAATTAGGTGACCATTTCTCGTGGTTTATATGTCTTGTGACTTGTGCTTGACTCGGAGCATATTCTTGTAAAACTGTGTTAGCCTTTCTTTAAATCACAATTCAACACTGCATGTGAACATTTAGTGCGTTGTACATGTAGTATAGTTCAGTTTCAGGTTTTCAGACTTCTTGTTTGCAAACATATGATTTTGGGCAACAGTCCTCTTTTTTGACCCTGTCACAACTATGCCATTGCTCATTACAACTGCTGAAGCATGATCATCTTTCTAAGTTGAATACAGTAATACAAATAAATGTTCATGACCGCTTCTGCCAGCTTGTGTGTGCTGCATTAGACTTGTAACATATCTGGCTGAGATGATAATCATGTCAGTCTGTTGCCAGGATTCTGCTCAACAAGATGGTGTCTTACAAGCTCTTGACACCTGAGGATGTGTACTTCTCTGGCACCGCATCTGCAGAGGAGCCAGTGGAAGAGTCAGCAGAGGACAAGCCCCCGGAGACTTTGCTGCTTGAAAATAAGGCTGTGTGCTCCACCACCACCAGTTTCATAGCCCTGGGCACCTTCCTTCTGGTGGTCTGCGGTGTCTGGCTGATTGGCACCATTTTTTGGTTGCAGAGTCCCAGCAGCCAGTTTCCGCACAGGCCTCCACCTCCTGGCACGGCCTCGACCAGCGGGCGAGGGCAGGGGGGCACAGTCCCTTCTCCAGAGTCCTGCAGCGCCATCCCTGAGGCCTGGCGCTTCGACTGCTACCCGGAGAGAGGGGTGGTGGTGACGCGGGAGCTCTGCGAGGCGAGGAACTGCTGCTTCATCCCGGCTTCCATGGAGACGCTTCCCGCCAAGAACGGCGTGCCCTGGTGCTTTTACCCTCTGGGCTTCCCCACATACACACTTGACGCTATAAATGATACTGACCTTGGGTACACCGGGCAACTAACCAAGAAGGAGAAGACGTACTACCCCAAAGACATTGAGACGCTCCAGCTAGATGCCAACTTTGAAACGGACTCCAGGCTTCATGTGAAGGTAAGGGCCTGACTTGAACAGATCTGTGCTCCATTACAAGGCAACCTGTTTGTAATGACTATTTCAGATACTGTTAGCAATTAATAATTGCAAACAGTATCTGAAATTATTATATTATATATATTTATAATATTTATTGCACTTCTCTTATGCTGCATTTTCTAATTTGTTTCTTCTCTGTCCAAGATTACAGATCCTTCTACCCCTCGTTTTGAAGTCCCCGTAACTGTTCCTAATGCCACAGAGAAAGCTTCCAACCCTCTCTACATAGTGGAATTCTCAAAGAACCCCTTTGGCTTGATAGTGAAAAGGGCTTCAACTGGCACTCTATTGTATGGATTACTTTTCCACTTCATGATCCTCTCAGAACTCAGCTGCACATTCAGCATTAAGTGCTTTCTTCATTATTCTTTTAGTCATTGGGAGCTTTGTTCATGAAAAAGGAAACTGAACTGTAATTCTCTTCTATTTTGCATAGAATCAACACAACTGTGGCTCCACTGTTCTTCGCAGACCAGTTTCTGCAGGTGTCCACCTCCCTGCCAACACAGTATGTGTATGGGCTGGGGGAACATCGATCTTCCTTCCTCCATGATGTTGAGTGGAACACCCTGACCATGTGGGCTCGAGATGTTCCTCCCATGGTAAACATTCATTGGGTTCTCCTGGATTCTGTCAAAGGAAGCACTTTATGGAACATTAAATTAACATTGTGTTTTTCCACCTCAGGAATCTTGCCCGCTGGTCAGGATATCCTTATCCTTGGGTCTCCAGGGCTGGCTCTTAATTCTATTTGCTCGTTTTCCTTTTAGAACTGTTTACATAAAATGCTGATAGAGATCTTATCAGTTATGGAAGGGGTGCATTATAGTGGTCCTTGCACTATATAAGCTGGACACTGGAAGTAAGAAGTGCACTGCTAATTGATGTCTTCCTTAAAGGGGTTTATAGGTTAAATATAGTGTATTTGCTTTAATAATTCATTTCCAATCTTCCTATGGAGAATTTTGCGATGGATAACACGAGGGTAAATTTTTGTCTTCTTGCTAATTTCCTCCTAAAGGAACTGACTAACTTGTATGGAGTTCATCCATTCTACCTGGGCCTGGAGCCAGGCGGGTCTGCTCATGGGGTTTTTCTGTTAAACAGCAATGCTATGGGTGAGTCATCACGCTTGCATGCCTCTGAGGGGACATGTGGGACCTATTGGGTCACTGGAATCGTTCCTGTTCAGTACAGTAAAACTTGAAAGCAGAGACGTTTATGAGTTGATGAGTAATCAGTATTATTTGAGAGTCATGGGTGGCTCTTGTAGGACTGTGGCTCCATCTTATTTCAAAGCACACCATCACACTTGAGTTTAAACCGACTGTTTTTGCACATTGCACAATTTAGAAGTATAATTGTTGGTTTCATCCTCACTGACAAACATGAACCTGAATCTGCAGTGGAGCATGAGATTGTATAAATTACTTGGCTTGTTCCAGAGTGGAGAAATGCACAATTAAATAGGATGTGTCTTTCTTGTAAGCAAATTTATCAGAAGGTGCTGAAATATGTCTTCTAGATGTTGTGCTCCAGCCAGGACCAGCCCTCACCTGGCGCACCATTGGTGGAATCTTGGACATCTATGTTTTCTTGGGTCCAGACCCCAGCTCTGTGGTGCAGCAGTACCTGGAGGTTGTAGGTGAGATGGAGAGACATATAAGAACCAAAGACCCCTATTTAACTGCCAGACCTGAATATTAAAGCTGTTATCTTACCCTGTTACTTTGACAGGCTTCCCTGCGATGCCAGTCTATTGGGCTCTGGGCTACCACTTGTGCCGCTGGGGATATAAGTCGAGCAATGGCACCTGGGATGTTGTGAAGGCCATGAGAAACTATGGGATACCCCAGGTAGAGCACATCTCTTCAAACACAATGTTGATTAGTCCTTGACATCAGCAGGCTTGAAGTGGGAATTTTATGCCTTGTTTACTGTTTTTTTTTCCATGAAAAATATTGTGGAAACAAAAAACTATTGTAATCTAGTCTGTAACTTTTTAGGATGCATCCCTCTTTTTCTGTAAACCTCCTTTGCAGTCACTCTTAATGGGATTTGGCAACCAGCAACTCTTGAGGCCTTTTTGGCTGCTGTTCTAGGCTTGCTATCGGGACTGAAGTTGATCAATCAGTATCAGTTTTCCCAAAGCTTGCGTTGTCTTTCAGGATGTACAGTGGAATGACATTGACTACATGGATCGCTCTCTGGATTTCACGTTTGACCCTCAGCAGTTTGCCACGCTCCCAGACATGGTGAAAGACCTGCACAGTCACGGGCAGCGCTATGTCATGATCCTGGTATGCCTCTCTATTTACTCAGCAGATAACGCACATCCATTTCATGCCGATGGATGTTCTACACTTTGTTTTCTCAGATGTCTGCAGGATATTTCTTTATCATTTCTGATAATACTTCCCTAGCATTTGTCCACCTCTTCCTAAGGAAATCTTGCTTCTTTAAATTATGCTTTTTTTGCCTTGTCAGCGGTTGGTCGGCGTCTAGTTTCCTGGATGTCTCTTCCGTCTTCCCTGACAGAGTCCAGGACTATTTGAGCAAAAGCCATTTAGTCTAAACCTCTTTAAAAACTTTGAAAATTCAATTGCTTTGCAAGAAAAATGTCTGCAAGACCTTGAATGCCATTTGAATTTATAGGCAACAATGTTATGGTAATCTTCTTACCGCCCTTATCCCTCTGTTTATTGCAGGATCCAGGAATCAGTAGCACTCAGGAATCTGGCACATACTGGCCCTATGATGAAGGGTTAAAGCGAGGCATCTTCATCAGTGATTCAAGTGGACAAACTCTGATTGGAAAGGTATGGTCCAAATAAAAATGTTAAAACTGAAATATGATTCTATGTCACATGTCAACTAAGTATACTCCAAGTTTTAGTCATTTTTATCCAATTTTAGAAACTAATAAAATGTATGCATGGTTATTATTGGAGGCAGTATTAAGTATGGGGCAGTAAGGGGCAGCAGGATGGTACAGTGGTAAGAAGCAAAACTAAAAGGTTGCTGCTTTGGTTCCCCATGGGGGCATGTCTGTTGTACCCTTGCACAAGGTACTTAAGCCAGAATTGTCTCATTAAATATCCAGCTGTATAACTGGGTAAAAACTGTAACCTCTGCAGTTCACTCTGGACAAGAGTATCTGCTAAATGACAAAAATGTAATATAAATGTGTTGGAGACAGAATATTCAACTATTCAGAATGAAAGTAAAACTCATAGTGACTCATAGTGAGGCTGGTCTTGTGATTTTAGAATGACATTTACATAGCCAATCAACTTCCTTAAACTGGCCCTGTTTAGGGAACTTATTTTGCAACCGTAAATCAGAACGTAACATGTTTAGTGGCAGTGCTTCCTCCTTGGAAGCACGTCTTAATAATAAAATATACTGGTAGAAATGACCAAAACATTGCAGATTTTAGTCAAGCCAGCTGATGTAGGCCTATGCATGTGTCATACTCTCGTACTCATACTCATACTCATACTCTCATACTCTCATGTGCCATACTTGTAGTCTCATAATCAGTTATATTAATTTACTCTCTACTTTCAGGTGTGGCCTGGTTTGACAGCCTTCCCTGATTTTTCTGACCACGAGACACATGAGTGGTGGTTTGAAAACCTCCAGAAGTTCCACGCCAAAGTACCCTTTGATGGGCTGTGGATTGTAAGTCTCCCTTGATATAGCCTCACTCCCCATTTAGGTTCCTTCTGACAGCCACCCAGCTGAGCCAATTTGTCCTCTGTGTGTCCCCCTCTACAGGACATGAATGAACCGTCAAATTTCCTGGATGGATCACTGAATGGCTGCCCCTCCAATGACCTAGAGAACCCTCCTTATACACCTGGTGAGACGGCCCTGTCTGACCTGACTGAGAACACCAAAGGAGACATGACCCAACCAGTCACAGAGACATGCCATCCAGACATTTAAAGATTTTTGTGAATTGGGTTCTGGAGTGTGACCTGCCATTTGCACTGTTTTTAATGGAGTCAGTCTTGTGGATTTCCCAGTGGAAGTTTCTGTTTTGAGATAATGTCAACAAGTGTTCACGTTTAGGTCAACATTTAACATATTGTGCTTGTTCACAAGTTACAGGCCAAACCCATGATTTTATTGGTATTTTCAGTTAGCCACACATTTCTCACACACATTCAGTGTCAGAATGACTGCTGATTGTAGGCCAATTTAAAAATGGAATTTGGAATTAGTACTTGGACGGGACAGTTTGGTTCTGGTTTGAGCACTAAGGAGCACTAAGGAAACCCTTGTTCTCTCATATGTAGTTATTCAGGTTTCGATCATGAATGCATCCATGATGAATGATTCTTCTCTCTTTTGGCCCTCAGGGATTCTCGATGGCACACTGAGATCAAAGACGCTCTGTGCTTCTGCACTCCATAAAACATCTGTGCACTATAATCTGCACAGTATGTATGGTCTGATGGAGGCCAAGGCATCTTCCTGGTCAGTATCTGAGCTAAAAATATTATTAGTCTCATAAACATAATTCCCTCAAAATGAAAACTTTCAGAAGAGATTTGATGCACGTTTTAGAAATGTCTGTTCATACAGGATGTCCCATTGGTCTTTTCTTACAGGTTTATTTATTTTAAATTCCATTTACAGAACTTGTTTATTAGGGATAAAACAATCACTTAATCAAAAGGATGAAAGTTGCTTTGCCCACACCGTGATGGTTGGGGTTGTTGATGAACTTCCAAAGCGTTTCAGTTTCTGTTTTTGGGCTTTGATGTCCTTTACACATTATCAGACTTGCCAAAATGAAACATGCCCAGGGCAAGGCCATGGGTGTAATTTGTACACAGACAGTATGGATAAGGTCTTCAGTGGTGCATGAATGGTCTTGGAAAAAAATTACAAGAACAATTTCTGCCATATCCTCTACCATTTGTGTTATTCCACCTGCAACAAAATTCAAGATACTTACGCAATCCCTATGGGACTAGGATATATCTATTGTTTACCCAGACAATATATTGCTGATTTAACAATTTAACCCTGAACAGTTTGAAGTCACACATCTGTATATTCATTTCTTGTATAACTGGTTGTTAAAGACATGCAATAAAATAATTTGCAGCACTTGATAGAACGGCCAGCACACACTCCAGTTCAGAGTTCACTGTTTTTGTACAGTCTGCATTGTCATGTTATTGTAAATGTAAAAGTCTTGTTCTCTTGTCAGTGCCTTGAAGAGGATTTTGGGAAAGCGCCCCTTTGTCATATCACGCTCAAGCTTCCCCAGTCAGGGCCGTTATTCAGGACACTGGCTGGGAGATAACCGGAGCCAGTGGAAAGACCTGTACACCTCCATCCCTGGTGAGACCCAACAGCAACAGTGCACACGTGGGCTGGAATCATTCAAAAGTCTGTCCTTCATGGGCTGAGTGTGCAAATGTGTTTGCATTTGAGTTTGTATATTTGTGTTTTGAGTGTGTGTGTGTGATCTGTGATGCATGGGTTTATGTGCACTTGTGTGTGTGCTTGTGTATGTGCATTTGTGTGTGCATGTGGGTGTTCTTCCATCCGTGCATTTGTGGGTTCTTGACTGTGTGTGGCTGTGCGAGTGAGGTTTGTATATCTGAGTATCTGTCTTTGTCTCACCCTGCCCAGGCATGCTGACATTCAACATCCTGGGTATCCCTCTGGTTGGTGCAGACATCTGTGGTTTCGGTGGCACCACTGAGGAGGAGCTGTGTGTGCGCTGGACACAGCTGGGCGCCTTCTACCCCTTTACCCGCAACCACAACTCCATTGACGAGAAGGTACCTTCCCACAAGTACCAATCCCCCCCCCAGGAATCCAGACATTTCATTGGCCATGCTGGCTCTTGGCTCTCATCCAAACCCAGGAAACCTGAGAATGTTAAATAACAGTGTGTCCCTCCACACAGGCCCAGGACCCCACGGCCTTCAGCCCCATGGCCCGCACAGCCATGAAGGAGGTGCTGCTGCTGCGATACTCGCTCTTCCCACTCCTCTACACCCTCTTTCACCACGCCCACCTGGAGGGCCACACCGTCGCCCGACCCCTGCTCTTTGAGTAAGAGCTGCCACTGCCCTTTGCTTTTACTGAATCTCACCACACAGTTAGGCTATCGCCAGTGTGAAAACACTCCCCATGATCTCAAGGATTTACAGCTAACAAGATAGCGGTTGGTATGCGTAATGATTGTTTAAGATAAGAAGTACCCAGTGTAATTTAGAACGTGCTCATAATTTCAGCCTGCTTCCTTATCAGGTCTGTATGCAGTATGACAGGGTTCAATCCCAGGTGTTGCTGAAACTTTTATTCTGTTGCCAAATAATTCCAACATTTCCTGTAAGGATGCTGTCTCCCTAGATGTAAGGGATTTCATTGTATTGTTGTTGATACAGAGGATGTAGGAGTTTATAGTATTTAGGATAACATACGTTCAACAGCAGGAAGATTAACGCTTATATTGTTCTTTTATCAGTGGAGTTAAAATAGGGCTGGAGTTGATTATTACACCTTTATTGACATTAGCAGAACCGTTGTGATTTACATCACTGGCACAGGTGTTCCGTGGTTTGTGCCGGACAGTTCTGGAGCTGTACCATTGCTGAGTCATTGGGACAGAATGCTCCTGAATCTGAACGTGTAATTACCGTTTACAGTCACCCTGTGAACATCTGCACAGCATCAGTCATTCCATGTAAGGTTTTCCTCTTAATTGTAGTTGTTTAGAAACCATGCCAAGGTTAGAGACATGTGTAACATGTAGTTACTCTCACCTTTTTGAATGGAGGTGACTTCATGTGTTACATGCACAGTATGTTTTTCATTGACACACTGATGCAATAAAATTTGACTGCAATACAAGAGTCATACTCTTTACAGTCTTTGATCTTACAAGGCAATGTGATACATCCTACCTAAAGGGCAGCACCGTAAAACTAGTTGGCAGTCCTTTGTTTCATGTGTGGAATACATTCCTGGACCCTGACCCAAAGCTGGTTGGATTGTCAATACCAGCTGTATTATCTTCATTTCAGCATTAGCAGAATCTACATTCCCCTTGGAGCTCATTACCAGCCTTGAGGCCATTTGCTCCTTTCTGCCCCAAGCCAAGCATTACATCAAGGGTTGGGTAGAACTGAGCTGAGTAGAACTTGAACTGCTAGGTGAAGTCAGCTCAGTTATTAAGGGAAGACCTTGAAGTAAAGGAGAATGGACAGCTTCATACTTTGCCATAATTTAGAAAAACAGAGCAGACCTTTCTCAGCAGACCTTTCTCACCAGACCTTTTTTACGTGATACAGGTTTCCAGAAGATGTAAAGACGTATGCAATAGACAAGCAGTTCCTGTGGGGAAAGAGCTTGCTTGTGACTCCTGTATTAGAGCCTGGTGTGGACTATGTTGTTGGATATTTTCCCAAAGGGCTGTGGTATGACATCTACACGGTAAGCAACAGCATAGTGTAACCTATAGTAAGTGCCAGTTTTTGAATTTGCAGTTTTTCAAAAGGGAAAATGGCACCACCTATTGTTCAAAAATAGAAACTGTATCCTGAAAACTCCTAAAACAGGAAGAGATGGTACGTTGTAAAAGGGTTTGTCACCCCAGACATAAAATGAAAGTGACTGGTGTTAATTTGCTCTGCAGTATTCCAGAAAAGTAGAAAGCAACAACAGAGTGGAGCTCTTTGAAGTGGATTACATTTTAACAGGCTGAGTTAAGGAAAAGTTGTTGATTGATGGGGAAAGTTGGAGCACTGTGGAGCCTCAGTGTGTGTGTGTGTGTGTGTGTGTGTGGATTAAAACACTGCAGGGTGACTCCATCAGGAGCAGTGGGGAAGAGATTCGGCTGCAGGCCCCACTGGATAAGATCAACGTCCACCTCCGTGAGGGAGCGGTCATTCCCACTCAGGTAAGCATGGTGGCGCCCACCACCAGGGGGAGCCACGATATTTCTTTACATTACATTATTGGTATTTAGCAGATGCTCTTATACAGAGAAACGTACATAGGTTACAATTTTATACTGCTGGATAGTTACTGAGGCAATTCCAGGTAGTACCTGGCACAAGGGTACCCAAGTGGGGAATTGAACCAGCAACCTTTTGTTTACAAGACCTGCTCCTTACCATTATGCTACACTCCTGCCTCTACATAGTAGACTGTAAAAGTGAGGGCTTGTT
This sequence comes from Megalops cyprinoides, assembly GCF_013368585.1. Lineage (NCBI taxonomy): Eukaryota > Metazoa > Chordata > Actinopteri > Elopiformes > Megalopidae > Megalops > Megalops cyprinoides. The sequence continues at coordinate 31,422,790 of NC_050583.1, forward strand.
GTGTGGGTGTGTGTTTTCAGGCGTGTTTGATCCTCACCCTAACAAAGGCTGGATATACTAGTTAATGCTGATCTGTTCAGACTAAGAATCAGGAAAAAGGATACATTTCCACAGAGCCTGCAACTTTGTTTTTGTGCTGCAGAGACCCAACACCACGCTGTGGGTGAGCAGCGGACAGCCCCTGCACCTCATCTCCACCCTGACAGACGAAGGGACAGCTGAGGGGGACCTCTTCTGGGACGACGGGGAAAGCCTGGACACCTACGAAACAAACCAGTATGCCTACATAGTGTTCCGCGTTGCAAAGGTATGATCAATCAGAGGAGTTGGAAATGTGGGGATAGTTGAGGACTCAGCACCATCAGTCCTTTTACCTTGTTTTATTTGCTGAAATAATGCTTGGCTGTGAGGTTTCAGCCAGATAAATCTTTTCGTTTTTTATGTATATATGCAATTTTTTGGACTTTCATGTTGCTTGAAGAAGGCTTCCAGAACTAGATTGAAGGAACGAACAAGAATACAAAACCCTAAGTGAGAAGACAGATCGTAGGTGGTAAAAAAAAGAAAAAAATCTATTCCCTCTCATTTTTTAAAACAGTTTAGCATCCAAAATGTTAATGATTGATTTACTACACAGTATCAGGGGACACACAGGCAAATAACATAGTTTGGCTTTAAAACAAACAAACCATTAGACAACATGAGTTATTTTTCAAATATATGGCCTTTAGTCTTTAGAACAGAAATTGACCAAAAAGGTGACAGAATTACAGGTTTGATCTCTGTGGAATTGTATGTGAACGTGATTGTGTTGAGATGATTTGGACTAGTTTGTGCAAATGCATCGTGCCATTATGGTCTGTGAGTGTTTTTTGGATAAAGATAGTATTCAGAAATTGTTTCCCCAGACTAGAAGACTTCCCATGCCGCATAGGATTTATGTCTTGAGCGGTGACTAAGCACTGCACTGACCTCATCAAAAATATGTTTAATAAGAAAAACATTTTATGTAAAAAGTTTGGATTGGCACAGGCGTAGATGGTGAGGTTTTAATTGGTTGCAGTCTATTCTGGAATACTATGGAATCCACAGAATTTCCAAACTTGCAAGTATCTGAATTTCCATGACTAACCCAGACTGCTTTCCATCAAGAGCACTTTTAAACATTTAAAAAAATGATCAGGCAGTTAGATTCAAGTAGAACTAAAATATGACTGCATTTAATTTTTAGTGGTTAGTATTACATTTTGCCACATGAATGCCTCTATCTTTCACAAAACATTTGAGAACATCCAGGGCAGTATTGGTGTGGAATTTATGGTGCTCAAATACAGTGTCTGACTTGTTTAACTTCAATAAGAATGTACTCTGATTTGTCAGTTACAAGTGGATTTATGACTGAAGTGGAGCTGTTAACAGGAGGAGCTTGAATAATACATAAATGCTGCATTAGATACAGTGTTTCATAGTTATTTTGCTTACATAACTCAAACTGTAACCAAGGACATATATTTGTGTATGTTTTCCTGGCAAAGCTTCCTAATGAGCACACATCATTTCTCCATGTGTGGCTTGAAATGGGAGCTTTTGGATTTTGTTTTTAGTCTGACAATTCCAGTGCTGGGTCACTCCAGGTCTGACTTCACGCTCCACAATCATGACAAGCTTCTTGCAAACCTAATTCCTTTTGAGTAAAGGGGATGTTTCAGGGGCCACAGAGTACATCAAATGATTGAATTTATTGTTGAGGGGGCACAGTGGCACAGTGGATTTCACATACCGCAGTTCTCTCTTTTAAAACACAATTCTGCTATATTTATTTTTCCTAGAATACAATGATTTCAGAAGTTCTTCATGATAATATAGAGGCCAGCTACATCACCGTGGAGACTGTGTCCTTTTTTGGAGTGAAGAAGGAGCCTTCTAATGTGACTGTGAATTCACAAGATGCTGCATTTACTTACAAAACCAACCAGGTATGAAGCCAGCCTTCCTCTGTTGGGAGTAGCTGAACTACTAGCAAGTGCAGATGTATGTTGCATCATGCTCCTTTTCAAACCCCTCCTCTTCTCATTTACAGGTGTTAACAGTGACAGATCTTGGTCTCAACCTCAGCCAGAACTTTACAATCAGCTGGACGTAGTGTTCCAAAAACAGTCTGAGGATGTCTGCTCTTTTATGTTGCTGGCACTGGATACCTCTACTGCTTCTTTTGCTGTAACTTAAAAACATTGTTTATGTTCTTCTGTTTGAAAATTGCCTGGCGATTCATGGAAGGTGCAGGTATGGTGAAAAGTGCTGGTCAACCAGAAGCATTTGAGAAATGCAAGTATTCTTGAATTTAGTGTTGTAGGTCTTATTACTCAGTCTAAGATGAACAATTAGTGTGTGTCGAACTAATCAAGTACTAATGGCTCGTTTGCCAGAAATATAGAGATTTAAAATATTAGTAGATTTTTGCTTGTGTTAAGTTTGGTCATTTCAGTAAAATACTTTTTGCAAAATCATATTCCTTATTTTACGAGCTAATTGCACTATTGAAGCCTACTATGATGGTGCAGTGGGAGAAAATCTGAATGTAAAATCGATTACTTATTTCTGAACATTATTGCTTTGTTTCTGAAAAGCATGTGGCTTTTGTAGTGAATGCATTTCTATGATTTGAACAAAAACCCCGAGGATTATGAATGGAAATACAGAAGCTCTATTGTCTCCATCTCAGCTTTTTCAGTTATTGTAATTACATTGTGCCTTAAAACCATCCAGCTGGGATCCTGGTTTAGATTAGCTTTATTATAGCATAGCTTTTTGCTAAAGAAAAAAACACTCTTTGAGGGCACATTCTAGGAAACACTGGTCTATTAATATTGCATTTATGTTTTGAGGAGCTTTTTGAAACTGACCCGTCAGGATTGGCTTGGCCATAGCCTGATGTATATGTGCATTTTTTGCAAATATATTCTTGTTGTGATTATAGATGATACCCTGCAAAGTTCAATATTCCAAAAGCTATTTTATATTTTCATTACCTCAGGATCAGAATTTATATTTATAATTTCTTTATTGCTTTTATTTCTACATGGAGTTTTTAGCTGCAAAGTCTTCTTCAGAATATAAAGGTGGGTTTAAAATTAGAGCAAAGGCTATTTTTCTTTAGCATGAGCACTTTAATGTATGAATGGTAATTCTGAGAACTTACTGCAAACAAGTGAGGAATAGTGGAAAATTTTCACTCCTGATATTATCCTGTACTGGGCACTACTTGCTGTAAGAAATCATATTTTGTATCCTTTAGCCACATAATGGGAAGGCTACACAAAGGGATGCACAGGTGGCAACATGAAATTTAAAAATGTCATAATGTTAACATTTTCTGTTTTTCAGTATAGTGACAATTGCTCCTGGTGTAACATATCTGTGATCATGGGTGACTAACGGGTAAGGAAGGAAACTGGGTGCACGAGTATGTCAGTCATTCATTAGGCCGTGTCACTCATGCCACTATTTACAATTTAGTATTGTTTTGTTTAGTTTTTGTTTGCTGGAGCATGAAATCTAAAGTGTGCAGTTGAAAATTTTAGGCAACAATTTCATTTTATGCTTTAATGGTACTTGCAACTGTAGCTACTTGAAGTGTATTTTTAAAATACAGGGTTATGTTTGATTGTAAACCTGCAATAAAACACAGTATCAAGTAGTGTGGATTTGTCTGTTTTAAAATTGGAGGAAAATGGGAGCATTTTAAATGGGATGGTTTTGGTAAAGTGGTTAACATTTTTAAACATTGAAATAACTGAATTAGCATTTATATAACGTAATTCAAATTCCATATCCGTGCTCAACCAGCCTGTTCTTTATTTAAATCACTAAAGCTGTTATTGGTGCATTAGTCATCCTGACCATCGGTCAGAGTGAAGTTCAGCATGTACAGAGGATGCATGCCCAAATTGCAAGCAAATATTGAATGTATTGCTTTAATATTTGTAAGAAATGTGTTTTTATCCTCATACCACTATGTATTTCTAAAAAGTTGATCAGGGCACCACAACTACATTGAAAGCTAAGTTAGCTAAGTTACACAATCTGTTATCAGTGTGTTGGTGGCAAAAGTATATGTGTCTGTCATTGTGATTCAATCACTTGATTTCAGTTCACCAGTGGTGTGTATTCAGTAAGCCTCCGTCTCTTCAAATTTGAGATCTTGCACACAGACTGAACATGTTGGATGGGAACTACCACAAAATACAGAAACTGGGCAATTGTTGTTATTATTTTCTATGCAGTTGTCATGCTTTGAGATTCCAGTGTACTATGTGTACCATAGAGTAGACTGGTGTTTTGTTATATTCACTTGACTTAGAATTTATAGTGCTGTGCAACTGTGATTCAGACAAAAAATGCTGTGTTGTTACTATTAGCTACATCATTATTTGTGTTCAGGTCCTTATGCTTTGTGGAAAAAAGTGTGTTTACGGCATTTGACACAGTGTATAACTTTTACTAAAGCCAGAAAACTACAGTTGTCAAATGAAATCAGACTTGCAAAGCTAGCTCCATGATACTGGGAATCACAGCTCATGTTGCTTGGGATGAAATATTAACCACCCATCTTTATTTCATCTTTAAAAGAGAACTCATACTACTACATCTTTTGAGGTTTGTCTGATATTTTAAAGCAGCTGTTTGAGTCTGTTCATGTTGGACAGTACCCTCATCTCTCATACAGTCTGGTGATGAGAAGGCCAACATGGATGTGATCAAGCAAGCATTTATGGATGTCTGTGGGTAGAGGAGATCCTGGGCTTTGACTGCCACCAGATTACTGCCTGGATCCATCTGGTTCATCAGTAGGAGCAATATAGACAAAAAAAGGGCGAGGCAGTGAGGCATGCCAGTAGCGTCTGCTATCATGCCCTCTGCCTCTAATGAGCCTGAGGTTGTTTAGATCACTGGATGAGAGTAACAGCCACCAGTGAGCCCTTGGCGTTTGTGGGTTCAAGTGCTTTTGCTGGGCAATTATATTGAAGTGCTGTTGTGCCACAAAGACTACTGTACGTTCTGTTCTTTTCCATCAAATGGGCCTCAAGTCGCCTCTGCTGGATCCCCTTGACAACAGGAGGTAATTGCATTAACATGATTCAGACACGCACAGGATCTAATGCAGAGAAATGGTTTTGGTAAAAAATTTTGTTTTGATTGACTGCATGGAAACAGCCTTTGCATGGAACTTGCACATGGATAACAAGTAAATAAATGACTTAAACACAGTGGAAACCATAAAACCTAAGTCGATGCTGTAATACTGGGAAACTAAAATAGTTAAGGGAAAACAGCCTGAGAGGCTCTGTTGGGAAAGTAAGTGGACAAACTGTTTGATGCATTGATCACCCAATCAGACAGGCTCGCAACTCATGTCCACAGGCAGATTTAAAGACTTATCCTGTCACCACGCCTGGGTCCCCTGCGCTGGCACTGCCACAAACCAGACTTCCCATTTAGCATCATCTATACAGGTGGCCTAAATCTGATATGAAATGTGAACTGAAACTGTTTCAGCTTGAAGTGCCCATCATGCTGGATGGTGTCCTGCACTTTCCAGTCAGAGGGCCATGATACAAATCCAGTTTTCCCATGTTGAATGCAGTAGCTTCCATTTTTGAAGAGTTTATTATGATGGTCCAGGAGCTGGCTCAGTGACAGGGTTGAGGGCTCTGCACCCTCAGTCACTGAGCCAATGAAGCAATGCACGGTGCTAGATTTTGTTCCACTCTCCCCTCAGCTGAGTAGTGCTGGCCATGGAGGTGTTTTTTGAGAAGTGTATATTGAAGAGGTTTAGTGATGTGATTTTGTAGAGTGGTGCAGGGCCTCCTTCTACTGTACACTTTAAAGGACATGGCAGGGACTAGGACCAAGCATTCCAGGATAGTGCCAGAGGTACAGAGGTACTGCCCAGGTACTAAATCCTGTGGAACCGGTTCATACTGCCTCCTCCCTAAAGCATGTGGCACGTGACATCTGGCATCTGCCAGCTGTTGTCTACCTTATGTGGTGCATAAATATTTATTTTGAAGTGTTCAGCTAACATCACCATATCAATCCTGTACATCATGAACTTATAGCAAATGTTTGTCAGATTTGAAATGAAAATAACACATTCATTTTTAGTTCATTGACAGAGACAGATGTAAAGTCTTCATTCTGTTTTCATGATGTAAATGCTTTTCACCTGCCATATGAGCCCTGAGGCTGTCAGTGCACATCTGATCTACATTTCCCAGCATACACAAGTTTAGGACCAGCCACTTCCTGGTGGTTATCAGGGAAATTTAGGAGTCCATAGATAAAGAGATTAGTGAGTAAAAATTTGAGGACCTCACGCTGCATGACCTGAACTGATGGAGAAATAGTGAAGGTGACTGTTTTTCATCTGGTCTGAATATTTATAAAACTCATCTACAATGAAAGTTCATCCCTTTTGCACACCCTTTTGTTGTGTTGGCAGACAATGTCAACACTGGCTGGGATGGCCTATGGATTTTGAGAGTTATTTTTTTGTCCAAAAGCATATATCTTAAATATACTGTAAAGAATCTGATTGTGACTCCATTCAAGATTAATTAGTGGCATGATTCTGTGTTGCACAGCGGTCAGTGTCTGTTTACATTAGATCTGGGCACGGAAATCCCTGTAATGTAGCTGTTTCCTCCTGCAGTAACATGGTTCATCTGGTAGAGGTCCCATTTGGGAACCACTAGGGGGCACCCTTTCTACACACTGCCCAACACCTTTCTGTGTTCTTGGAGGAATCTGAGTTTTACTTTGGTACATGTTGTGACAGTATACCATCAATTATTAAGATGCTGTACATTTGTAATTCAGAGTGCTTCTCTGCAAAATCAGTTATTTATCTGAACGAAAAAGATATAATACATCACCAAGTTTTACACACCTTTTCATGAAGCCTTTTTTGCCATGATTTGTAAATAGTAACTATGGATTTCCAGATAATGCTGAACTGATCAGGACAAAAGTTCATTTTGAGACAGTATGTGACGATGAATATCTGAGACGAGACTCGGATTCCCATCTTGCTTGATGGCAACCTCCAAAGGATGATCCTTTAGGTGCTACAGATTGTCATATTTATTGATTTATTTACTTACTGTGGTCACTATTGATAGTGCTTTCCAGTAAATTATTCATTTGTTCATTCATGATTGATTGATTTATTAGTTATTATGAATTGTTAAAGTGCAACACATTTTGATGGAATGTTATTTCATGCATTATTAACTTTGCCAAAAGATGAAAATACAATTGTGAAAATGTTAAAGACGTTTTTTATGTTCTCTGCTTTAATCTCAGTATTTTTTATTTTACTCTCACGAGTTCTGACATTTGAAGTCAAAACTGATTTTAAATCTTAACAGTTTCAGTCTTTAGTCTCTATTCTACTCTATTATGTTTTGAGATTTCTGCTAACAGTCCCTAGAAAGTCAACTCTGTAGAGACCGAATACCCAAATGACAATTAATTGGAAAGCACATTGCTTTGTGCTTTTTATTTTATTTTTGCACTTCAAAAAATTTGTAGGGTACATATTAACAAATCTTGGCGGCAATATCACATCTGCCACATTTATCATTCTGTCTTTTCCCAAAGAGGACTCTTAGATTGTCTCTTAGCAACAGGTCTGCAAACATGGGCCAATTACTGTATAACACACTTAATCAGGATTACTCTTTAATATTTAGCCAAAATGATCAGGGCATGGGCTTCTCTGCCTGCTTTTTACTTCTGACCAATTCAAGTACTATGCTTAAATGCATCACATTATGCAATGCTTACCATAAGAAATGCTTTGCGTATTACAGAGGTAACGTATTATAGAGGTATGGACAAACATAATATTATTAAATTCTTAGCACTGTTATGCTATTAATGCCATTAATAATCTATTAAATTGATGATAGTTACGTTACATTACATTAGCAGGCACTCTTATCCAGAGAGACTTCCAGCACAACAGAACATAAAAGTATCCGTTCAAGTTAAATGAGCAACAGTGTCAGACCAGACTAACAACACTCCCAGACCAATGAGTGTGAGCATAACACTATTCAAACCCTAACACAAGTTAACTTATGCAACCTGACTAGGTGATGGAAGCCAAGTATACTACCATACATCAGTCACTAGAGCACAGAATCCAAAACACATTGCAATACATTTCATTACTACAATACTACTATAATTATAATAATACCATCACCAGGCAGTTTGCAGGTGAGAGCAGCACGCATGCCCAGGAGAAGTGTCAGATTATCTGTGCTCTGATTGCACAGCAATCTATGCAATGAGGGTCAGTACCCACTCTTCCTCACAGCCATCATGCAGGAGCTGGCCTCCCAAGCGCTGAGGCCGGGGCGCTGTGCTCAGCACCACTTCTACAAATTTGCATTGCACTCATTTCCTGGAACTGCCCATATCTGTAATTGCTCCCTCCAACATCCAGTGTCCATTTCCTGCCTGATGGAGAGTTAACAGGGAGCTATTTCAGGCTGGCAGAGGCCTGCCACATACAACTGCAGAAATGTGAACCTGGGCTCATATTCTTAAAAAAGGAGGTATCGATTAAAAAAACTGCACTGTGCCTCCATGTGATTTGAGATTTCTGCTCTATAACTCATGTGCCTGAATCCAGGTTGTTTTGGGATGGGCTGTGTTTCTGATCTCCCTCTAAACACCCTAAAATGAAATGCTAGGATGGTGCAATTGCTATGAGATTTCATGCAAGACTAAACAGCTTAGACTACTCTAATATTGGCAGTCAAAAGCTGTTGTTACACAATCTTCCCAGACTTTGCTCCTTGACCCTGAACTTCTGCAGATTTCATTGCCGCCCCCATGTCTCTGTTTGCCATGTGTTTATCTTTCTTTCTTAAAGAGTTTGGCAGCATCAGTTCCTTCTCTAAAAGCACAACCAAATCTGAACAAGAATCAGAGAAAACAAATTTCATAACAGAGTGAGTGCCTTCTGATTGCTTGTTGTGTTCAGTCTGAATCTCAACCCATGAATCACTGAGCTGTAGAAAGTATTTGTGGTCACACCAGAGCCCCAAACTTCACAAGAACACCATAATGGCTGTTCTTGCATTTTTAAAATGTGGTTTCAGGCTTACCTTATAATATGTTTCCTTGCACGAGCATACTGGATGTGCCCCAGACCTATTTAGTTAGAATTGTTTTGGATGCTAAAATACTTCATAGAAGTGGGTGAAATTGCAGTGTCTATGCAATGCGTCGGAATGTCTGAACTAGTACAGTGTGTCATGTAGCATGACAAACAAACAACATTTGTTTCTCCGTTAATCATAATAAGCTAACTGATGATCATGTTTATTTTTCAGTGTTGAGGGGGTTGGGAGAGGTGAAGGCCCCTTACTTGAAAGAATTGCTGTCTTGTTGATGATGGTTGGCACGTAGACAGGAGCCACCAACGCCTAAAGGGCACTGTTGCCATGGTAATTTATCTGCTTCTCCTGAAAAAGAGAAAACATGCTAGATTCCAGCAAATTAGGGCTGAAACTATTTGGTGGCATAATAAGCTTATTGAATATTTTGAATTACTTCCCATTTTTAGCTGTTTCTGCTAAAGTCAGACTACTCTGTGCCTGTCTGCTACTTACAGATCCATGTAAATACTGGTCAGGTTGACTTTGGACAGAGCTGAAATACTTTCCAAAATGCTTTTTCAGTTCATTTTCCCTAAGGACGTTTTGCAATGTGTACTCCTCTAAATACAAATCTTTCAACTTCGCTGTCCAGGGAGTCCAAAAAACATACACTAAAATAAATATTTTCATGAGTGTGCAGTTCTCTCCTTGTTGGTTGTTTTACACTCTTAACATTGTTTCTCTTAACATCCCAAAGAAAAAGTGAACTTAGTGTCATTAAACTGTTGACTTGATAAGCTTGTGATTCAGACCCAAACCTAGATCTTTTATATTTTTAGATCGCATTCTCACACACCTCTTTTGGCTCGAAAGCCATCGTAACAAATCAAACTCTTTACATTGACTTGAGGCCATAGTTAAACTGAAGTAAGAATCTATTTTAAACACTATGGATAATACAAACATGTTTGTTGCTTGGCTTTTTTTGCTTGATACATGTTCATCAAACATGGATGGAATAAAGGAATGGAATAATGGAAGTGTGGTATGGCAGTTGTGCAATCATCCGGTGCATCACTACTGCTTGTAGTCAGCTTTTCTCCCTGGTCACACACACAGGTAAATGCTCTTTACCATACTAAGCACTACTAACAATAGACTTTGTTACCTACTGATAGTGGGACTGACAACTACTCTTGTTGCTCCTACCTATAATACTATTGCGTGTGGACTAGGTAGTATTAAGAGGAGAAAGGAGATCTCGCATCTGAATATAAGATCTGTGGGTAGAAGACCATGAACAGTTTTATTTGGTCTTGTGGGGCCAGAGCTGTTCGACCACAGCCTCTCCAGACTCACAGCGTCCATTACTGTTGGCAGTGTTTGAACTGTGAACCTCCTCACTCTGGTCATTTGTAGTGTGTTTATTTCTTGAAGTGAAACACTTGAGATGCAACCTTGTCATTTCACTACTTGTTTGTTCTAGTCAAAGAATGTGGCTGGAGTGTAGATGGTAATTATTTTCACTGGACAGCTCCTCATCAGTGTGTCAACCAGTGTTCTACTCAGCAAACACAGAGGGCAGAGGTGAGCTGTCATCCTGTGTGTGAGCCTTATGGACCTCTGGCAGTCTGTCTCAGACAGTTACTCTCACATTACTCTGACTGTACTGCAGTGTGTTTGCAAAGTGTACTCATTGCAATGAGAAAGGACAGCTTGATGGAAGAGGTTAGATGTGAGGTGAAGCTTAATATTGCTGTGCTGTATGATCCTAAGGTGGGACCTTCATCCCTGCTGGGCCTCGCAAGGGTCTACGTTCACCCCTCCTACATCATGAAGGATTGAGCCCACAAGGACTCAGAGGTGTAGCAGCTCCTCTAATCTCACAAATGCATCTCACATGCTTCCTTATGCCAGGTTCTGGATCTCATATGGGCATTTCATATCTTTTATCTTGGCATTATGATGAAACAACATTTATTTTGTCTTTCATTCTGTTGCTCCCAAAAATGGAAGGAAAGGGGAACATTGACTCCAGACTCTCTGCCTGGGGCCGGTGGACCTGTTCCTGTCTGGGTCGTGGCTCAACAGGCACAGCCTCCCCTCGCAACAGCAAGAAGAACCGTAACCAAGTCTCCAGTTCCCTCACCCAATCACGTCTGCCCTTACTGCACAGCCTTTGACACCACTGATCTACATATTAATGGAGATTTGTGGTTGCCACGGGGACCTGGGGAGCCTGAGGAAGGTCTGACTAAAAATGAGGAAAGAAAGACAGAACTGCAGCACTGCTTCTGAGACACTTACCTTTGTGATTAATTGAAAAGGCTTCTCTGGTATACATTGCTAGGGCTGTGCTTCATTTATTGTGATTCATCTTAACATGTGAATTCTACCTGAGGCCCTGTGTGGACTTGTTTTAAACTGTGAATATAGCAGATTTTTTTTTAAACTGAGGCAAGGCAAAATTGTTCTCACAACAAACCTCAAGAAATGTGTTGCAGAAGCTACAAGTTCCTACTTTTCTCAAGTAGTAAACTTGAAATTTGGCCTTAAAATCTTCTGATAAATAAGGGTTAGATCAGTAGACAGCAGGCAGTGCTCAGATGAAGTCCAAATGTTATTTCTGGAGGGTAGATAGGCCACTCACTGGGGCCATGGAAAGTACTTCAATTATGTCTATTGGTGTGAAATTAAAACTAGCAGAATTTTCCTATCTTCGCCACTGTGATCTCGTTAATAGCTCAGCGTAGCCTAATAAAGGCAAGAGGATTAAGGCAGAAGTTCTTTACTTGACTGTGCTGTGAATTCCTTGCTCTGGCTTAGCTGTTGGAGATAGTCTTGAAGCGCGATTCTTTGAGAAAGCACCACTCTCTTCATTAATCTGTCTTTGGTATTTAAACCGTGGTTTGATGGGGAAACTTTGGCCAAGGTCAAGCAACATTAGTTCAATAATTAGAATATTTTAAGTAATGCTCAGCCGCATTTTAAAATGGTTACCAGTGAAAAATAAGACCAGATTAAACCAGCATACAAAAACATTTATGTTCACCCTGTATGGGATAAACGCTTCTGTCTGCATTAAGCATTCTCTCTCTTTTCTTCTCTTGTGAGGACAATACAGGATTAGTTGGTGTTTGCTGCACTGAGAGAACAAGAGGTTCGGAGAATGAGCAGAGTCAGGGGATCTGAGTCTGACTCTTGGCTCAAACTTTTCTCTTTGTAATGACTGCAGACTTCCGCAGTGTCTCCTGTGTGCTGTGCTCTCATAGTGATCAGTACCAAACAGTCTCAAGTCTATTGTGTTAGTGAGTTCTCTCACGGTGTGTACTGTGTTTGTGATGTGATCACTGCTGGCACGCTATGTTTCCTGTGTTTTTGTGTCAACACTGCAGATGCACTGTGTTTTCTGTTTTTAGTATGATTGGATGTAGACACACTGTGTTTCCTGTGTTCTCAGTGTGATCGGTGTAGACTCTCTCTGTGTCTCTTTGTTCACAGGTGCAGCATGTTCCCATATGTGACTTGGTCCAGAGCCTCGCTGGACACAGTGGGGAACCGAGGTATGAACAAACAGATGTAGAGGAATGGTTGCTGATTAGTGTTATTTATAGTAGGAATGCCCCTGACAGGCACAGGTATGATGGATGTTTTGTGCGCTCCGCCTCCCAGCGCCATGCCCTGATTGACTGTCTAATTACACTGCTGGCCGACACCAGAGACTCCAGATCAGCAGAGAGCCGTATGTCAGGTGCCAACACGGCCCACAGGAAGCTGGCTCTGACTCGCCATTCTCATCTACAGCTCTCACTTGCGCTGTAGCGCGAAGTTACCAGAGCTTCAGCAGAGCTACAGTTATTTTTACAGAACAAAAATAATGGTCAATTACAAAAATACTCTTTTTACTGTTTAACTATCAGTCCTGTGTTCACCTGTCAGAAGACCTTGGACAAATGGGTTAGGACAGGAAATGGAGATGATGCATGAGTTTCTATTTCCATTCTGGAGCTACTGAAACCCTTGCTATATCCTTGGTGAACACCGTGGGGCGCTGTCTCACCCATGTCCTGCAGGAATGGAAACGATGCTCAGCCACAGCAACATCCAGTCCCAACTCAGTTCAATCTGAGGTTAAATCTCTACAAACTGTATTCAAGTGTAACTTCCACGGTCATTTGACACATTCCAAATGAACTCAAAACTTTGAACTTCAAAATTTTGATCTCCTTTTTTGCTTCTGAAAAAGCACAACAATAAACATACTCAAATTCTGGGGAGTACCACACACTACATAATGTATAGGGGAAATTATACAGTTACATATTCACTGAGGTCTTGGGCACAGCGGCAGATAACATGAGTCAGATTAGCTTGTAGGGTTCATAATGGAAGAGGAGGATGCAGCTGATTAAAATGTGTCCTGCTGTCAGTAGGGCTCCACTGAACTCTAATTAGCAGGTGGCCATGGCAGATCCAGTGGCACTTTCAATTCAAGCAAAATAAAACATCCCATAAGTCACTGTCACCGTAGCGTGCCACCTGATCTCCCGCGCCCTGCTGCGCTGATTGTTCCTCCCCGTTGTGTACCATGCAGATTTTCAGGGAGTATTATCGATAGCTCTGTTCCACCAGTTATTGTGCACAGCTTATTCATGATGGCCTGGTGGCCTTCCTCCAATGACACACTCTGCAGTAAGTCTGTCTCTTCATTGGTAGTGATTCAGAGCAGCTGCTCAGTGCTGGTGGACTATACTTGTAATAATAAAAAAAAAATAGAAATGGAAATCTGCTTTCAGGCTTTCTGACCAACTTAATCATGATGGTTATTGCCAAAAGAATTGTGGAGAGAAATGGAATATGAGATATTCTGAATGATTTTGTTTTACTGCTTGCATATGTGTACATGTGCATTTATGGATGCATCTGTTAGTGTGTCTGCGTGTGTGAATCCAGGGGGCTTTCACGCTGTTGTCTGTTAGCGTTGTTTCTCTCCTGCTAATAAGCGGTTCAATTGCCCAGCTCTCATCAACTCCATTATGTCAGGCAGCCTTTCTCTTCTTTGCAGAGTTTTGAATAGGTTGGTGATGGGGCCACATGTTTGAGGATCTGTCGTCTGAAACATTCTCCAGAAAAGTTTCCGCCTGGCCCCCTTTGCTTTGTTCAGAGAAGTCCCCGCTAAAATCTGTTCTCAGAAGCACCCTGTGATGAAGCATTCGGCGTAAACTTGGCCGTGTGCCTCTCGGCGGCTCAGTCTCTGGGGCTGCAGGAGCTTGAGTGGCTGGGATGGAACGGCCTGCAGCCGGAGTGGATGCGATCTGAAGTGACGTCTGCTCTCTGTCACTCAGCAAGGCGACAGACTTTCCTGCCCTCCTCCGTGCACTGCACAGGCGGAGAAAACTTTCGTCCTGCCCTCCCCGAGGAGCCTCAACACATGTCCACTGCAGTTCTCTCCTTCTTTAGGTTCCAGCTCTCTGCTGTTCATTGCACCTGGTAAAACTGTGTAAACAAGCATCAATAGGATATCTAACAGCGACAATGCATTGCTGCCAGAGACATAGAGACAAAAGTATGTTTGCATCAGTACATACATTAAAAAAAAGTTTTTGGGTAGCCTTAAGTGAGAACTTCATTTCATAAGGGAATGCGTAACAATAGAGACTGACCCAGCGTGATCCCGTGTGGGTCTATGTGTAGAGCCAGCTGTCCTCTCTGTTTGCTGCGATGCAACATCAGGTCTGCAGAAACGAAGGCAAAACTCTGCTGACCTGAGAGGTCAGAGTCTAAGGGGAAATGGTTGCTATTTGTAACTGGCTCTGTAAAGAAGCTCATAGCTCACCAGTCTCAGAAGCACCTGTTAAAACATGTCACTTTTTCCCACACTGCACTGCTATTGTTGCATTCTGAAGGCCTGTGCAGATTTTCAGCTGGCGTACCCGAAGTGTGTCCATCCTGTTTCTATACTTCTTTCTACCCCATTACACCGATCGACATGTAACAGGAATAGGACACAGTGACCTCATACGAGCCGCTGCATTTCGGTCATTTGTCACTATTGACGAAGCTGGAGCCAGCCGCCGCGGTCAGGTATTGTGTTCTCTCCCATCATTGTGTCTCTCATCTATTAGAGGTGAGAGAATAGCACACGGGAACCAATTTGCCGTGAAATCGTGAGTTGTTTTGCGCTTCATCACTGATGTCCATCTGAAAACTCCTTGACAGAGTCGAAAGAGGAGAGAAAGCCCACGTGTGGGCATGCAGGCCAGCGTACATTAACCAAATCAGTAGTTGTTTAATCGCACAGATCGGTCTCTTTGAGGGGGGGATGCGGGCCGTCTGTTCTCAGAGGGCACCGAAGCCGATTCTGCCAGGATCGGCTTTCAGTGCAAGGAGCAGAGAGGAGGCTGCTGTTGTTTTAAGGGAGGAATAATATTATCAGGGGGCGAAACGCACCCACACTGAGGGTAGGGGCTGCTCCTGTCATGCTCTCAGATTGACGGGCCGGAGAAAAACTGCGCGCTTTTGGGACTGATGAAAGGCGCTTCCGCTGATGAGCTCTGGCCGTCTGCACTAATCTGTTCTCCTTTTAAAATGTCATAACCGTCAGGAGAAGCTAGGGGCGGAATTTAGTGAATTAGTCCCCTGGCCTTGGTCCACAGCCTTTTGGTTTTATTTTCATCATAGTCACTATTGTACGAAATGGGAACTCCTCAGCAGTGCCTTTGACACTCTCTTCATTTGTCTTGAAAGCATTGTGATTATTGCAGCTTTTTTTGCTTCCTGTAAAGTGACCTGAAAAATGTGTTCACTTGGTTGAAATTTGTGTTGACTGTAGTTTGTACATTCTTTTTGTATGTTTACATGACAAATACTGACCATTTTTTATTGCTGAATGGAAATGTGCTTGCAGCTCCATTGTCCTTGGTAGAATGTTGTAAAAAAAATTCATTTAGTGTTACTTTGACAGGCTACTACGTGCCTCTGTAAGTGGCTGATTTTTGGCTTGAAACAGAAAGAGAAGTGATCCCTTATTCTCTGACATGGACGATGATTAGACTGATCCACACGTTAATTTGATCATTTGCTTAGAGGATGATGTGTCCTATTACCGGTAATGGCACCTTTGGGGCGTTACACAACATGCTACATTTTTAATTCTTTTTTTCTTTTTCAACAGCTTGCAACAGATACATCTAATGTCTGCTCTCCGGGCATGGAGCCAGCATCCGATTGGCCGGGTGGCAGCGGGGCGGAACGGAGCCGAGTGACAGCTTGCGAGGAGCTGTCCTCTGGAGGGGGTGGAGCTGAGGAGCTTGACGGGCCACTAACATGCTGACAGCCCCTGCCTCTCTCTCTCTCTCTCTCTCTCTCTCTCTCTCTCTCTCTCTTTTACCCCTTCATGACACACTCACTCATCCTCTCCCAGTGCCCCCCAATAAAGACACTCCCACTGGCAGCTGCCATCGCCCAGTCCATTGGGAATAATGGGAAATGTAAGACTGTCCCTATTAACTAATTCACCCCGATCCTCTGCTGGAATGAATCAAAGCTTCATTGACTTGTAGATGAAATAATGGACAGGTAGAATGTTCTTCTTTAAAAAAAAAAATAAAAGCCTGGATTTGTGAAATGTGTGATTGTGATGACTGTAAAATATTGACATGGTTTTCATATTGATTTAAGTGCTTAAACTCAAAAGGTGGTTTATCACCTGAACACCCCATTCTTTTTAGAAGTGGAGTGACAGTAAAAACCGCCAAATGTATGATCCTTCAATGAGGGGATTTTGAGCTAGATGTGGAATAATTAGGCTGCATATGCAAGAAACATTTATTAGAGTTGTTCTCTCTGAGTTTAATTAGACAACATTAAACAGGGCAAAGACAAAATTAAATGGGTTATATCTCCACATGAACACACATTACATTTCAACTAATGTCTTCCTCAGGCAGAGTGGGAAATAAGTATGCCCTGACTAAATGTGTTTTTACATACAGCCACTTAAATTGTTTATAATGCTCATATACAAGTTGTCTGTTTCTCTCTGAGTCAACCTGTGGGCAGTGCATTTTCTGATTGAGTAGGTATGAGCCTAAAGGCCTTATAGTCTCAGGTCGACTGAGCATTGGTCTGTTCTAAACCAACTCCCATCACATCTTCAACAAGGGCTAAGCTGTCTACAGTGAGAAAGGGAGAATAAAATAAATGTTGCAAGATGGTGCTTGTGGCTGAAAAGATAACATGGCATGCAATGGGTATGTTAATAGACAGGGCAGCATGGCAGTAATGGCTATATTTTGCTTGGGGTCCTTGGTAAAGTGGACAGCCAGGAGAAGGAATCAGGCTGGTGTTTGTGGCTCTGAGGGTCCTAGCTGGGCTAGGGCATGCCGGGACCTGCCCTACTCCCTGCACACCTGTCTGCTCTGTCCTCTTCCACTCAACGCCATCCTCTACTTTAGATCATCTCAATTCCTCTCCCGCCACGCATGAGCTCCGCTTGGCTAGCGTGGAAAAATGTAAACCGCCTCTCTCCACCCTTTTCTCCTTGCTTTGAAGTCTAAAGTGTGATTGCTTTTGGACCAAGGCCGGATTCTCTTGAAGGTTTTGACATGAAAAGCAGCCTGCGCTCTCAGGTTTAGCTCATTGCCAGTGAGCCAGGACTAAACCAATCAGCCTGCTGACTGTTGGATACAGTTACAAGGCAGAGAGTGTGTGTGCACTGGGGGTGGGAGGAGGGGGTCCCAAATGACACACATCTCCTTTTCTTTGTCATCTCTCCGTGGTGTGTTCACAGAGCAGAAGAGCAGAGAGGGATCTTCATTCTCTAATGCCAGCATTAATTTCACTATTCAGAAGATTAGTGTTCACTCCACTGCGACCCAAGACGTTACCATCAGACAGCCAGGCCATAATGAGTTTTAGTTTGATGAGGGAATTTGTGGCATTCATGAAAGTGTATTTTTAAACAGAGATGAGTTCTTGTGGAGATACAACCAAGAAATACTAAAAAACATCCTTTTCCATCCTTCAGTCATTCATAGTACTGTAGTGCCAAATCGAACAGTAGTACTGTAGTACTTTGGAACCTTTGCAGCTCCACCAGAGTGGCTGAACCCGTATCATTTCACATTATTGTTTGATATTTGAAGCTTTCAGTGATGTCATCTGTGTTTATTTTCCCATGACATTGTAACTAATGGTAATAATCCGTCTAAAGCTAAGACTTTTGGCATTTTAATTAGTGGCTGAGGCACTGCCACAGTGGTTGTGTAGTAATGTTTTTGTGCATTGTACACAATCTGTGTAATCCAGGGTCCTGTGCTATCACTCCTGCACAGACCCTGATATTTTCACTTGTTACACAGAGCTCCTCTCTGAATTAGATGTCAGTCTACAGAGAGACTGACACAAAGGACAGAGCAGTAGCGTAGCTATTGACCACTGCTGCTCTGTAAATTGGAGCAAAGCAATTGACTGCCTCCACACTGTAAATTGGAGCAAGGCTCTGCGCACTCCTCCCCTTTCTCTCCCGAACCCAGTGGAATTAGTTTGTTTGTCTCATTTTTATTTGTTTCTCTTCTGAGACACAGTGACAAATCCCCACGCCCGGGTGTCTGATGGAAGACAGCCAGTGAGACGAGGCGTCCTGGGTCGTGTTTTCAGAAAGGTTTGCCGCTGGTGTCACAGCCCCCTGCCCCCTCCGCTGGAGCCCATGTCAGTATCAGCGATGCTACAATGCATGAATCATTTCCTGCTGGGGATTAGAGCAATTAGCCCTACTAAATTATGATCCAGCCTCTGAGATGCGCTGAAACGAGCGCGCGGTCCCTGTCTGCTTGCCCCTCGCGCGGCACCAGAAAGGAGCCATTGTTCAGAGGCACCAAACCATCGGAGATGCTAGACAGGGGCCCTGAGAATCGCACAGCCACCAGAGCCAGAGGCTTTTGTAGGTATCCTAGTGTTACACGCACAATTGAGAACCATGTTTCACAACTGCAATTCCTGTTTTCCTCCCCCTGAAAAAAGGGCGCTGTAAAACCATTGCTCTTTTCTCACAAATTTGTCATCAAGCTCACTCGCGCTTCATGGGACTACACACCCTGCTGGTGCTGCAGGCTGGTAGACTATGACTATTTGTCTCTGGTACCCCCCCCCCCCCCCCCCCCCCCACTCACAACCCCAACCCCAGACCTGAGAAACAGTGAGGATCTTAGTTTCACAAAGCTTCAGAACAGCAGTGGCAGGGGTTAATACCTTGTTTTCCTTAAGATGTCCACCCCATGTATCTCTATGTGCCCTTGTTTTTCATGTGTGTAAATCCCAGTCGAATCACACTCATTCAAAAGTAATGCCTGTAATGGAAAAGGGGGACTGTTTTGGTAGATATTTAAAACCGGAGAGATTACACGGCCCTTCTCTCATTTTTTTGCGGCCTGCTGATATTACCCTGATCATTATTTAAGCCCGGCTATGGATTGTAGAGGTTGCAATGCGATACAGAGGGCCGAGAATTCCTGGGAGACCGATTAATGCAGACGTGAACCACTCATTGTTCCCCTAATGCCTCCTTCAATTATCCACATGGAGGTCATTTGTACTTGGAGCTCCTCGCTGATGGCTGGATCGTCCCCGGCTGCTTTCTGCAAATTTTAACCCTGATTAGCCGGATCAGTTGGAATTAGTGGAACCAGTGACAACCCAAACACTGCAAGACAGGATCCGCTTTCAGACGTTCTTTTGAAATCCTGGCATTTACCTGTAATCATGGGAGAAAGGCAGCTGGCTGTTCAACCCCACTGCACACACAGTGTTTGCCTAACCAAAAACTCTTATTCTTCTCTCCATTTTTCAGAAAGTTTATTCCCCTAAGAACACCATTTGAAAAGTTGCCGGGGGTGTTTAGTTACTAATGGTAACATTCTTGTCAAATTAGCAACGGTGCAGCTTGGCATATACTAATATAAATTAGGAAATGACAGTGTGTGCATATTTGATTGTGTTGCAAACTTGTTGGGGTTGGTGTGATGAGCAGTATTTTATTGATAATGTATCAAACACGCCCTCTAGTATCAATGTTTGGTGTCGGTCCCATGGGAACTGACATGTGGAACTTGTACTGTTTATAATGATTAATCAGCTGTCTTTCATTTTAGAGCCAATGACTTTTATGATACATGAATTATCACATCTCCAAATTGTTAATACAATGCTAAAAAAAAACAAATGTATGAGGATTATTTACTTTTAATCAGTTAGAACCCAAGACTCACATGATATGATCTGGTTTGTTATTGTACAGGCCCATGTACAGCCAGAGTAAACAAAGTCTTCTGTGTACACTTAATTTCTCGACTTGGTATACGATAAATCAATGTTAACTACATCATTTGTTAAAAACCAACACACCAAAGAACATTATTCAGGCACCCAGGGGCCTTAACTACCCACAACGTGTTATTTTGTGTTGTATTGTATTTAAACAGCTGCTTCTGAGAGTGGAGAGGAGCCAGTGTGTGAACTTTGCCAGCCGTGGTTGTGGCCAGGCCAGAGTTGCGTACCGTTGCGTGTCTGGACTGCGGCTCTGCCCAGCTGTGGGATCCTGATGTGAAGTGATCAAAGCCAGCGCGGCCTGCTGGTTAGCAGTGACAGCAGTGACAACGGCGTGTTCGCGGCGCTGTCTGATCCGATTAACAGCCGGGGTGTGTCACGAGGTGATGTGTATCTGCAGGTTAATTGACACACCTGCGATGCATTCTGGAATGCCACTCACGGGGCGCACATCTGAGAGCTCTCTCCTGCGATCCTTCATCACCAGCCATCCATTGGAATGGTGTGTGTGTGTGTGTGTGTGTGCATATATGCATTTGTGTGTGCGTATACAGAGGCGTGATATGTGAATGTGATATAACTGGAAATGTGATGGTGCGTTTGTTTGTAATTAAGATAAGAAATCCTCAACACATACTCTTCTCATGGCTCCTCTGGCTGATTATTCACCCTTTTTGGTTTTTATACACCTAACTGACACATTCTGGTTTCTATATTTAGTATGAGTTTTTTCTGAGTTTTTATATAGTCTTTATGTGTCACGACATGATGTCTTTTTCATATTTTCCAAGAATATTTTTGGTTATGTTGAGTTAAGTCATATCACTACACGGCTACAGTAATGACTTCATTAAAAAAAAAAAAATAAAAAAAAACAGAGCCATAGATGTCATTTGTTGACAGCAAAGGTCTTCCTTTCTGGTTTTTTAACATAGAGGACCAGGTGATGGAAAGAAGCTAATTCAGTGGGGGAACAAGAAGTAATTAAATTACACTTTTTATACTGAGCTGACTAAGAATATAAGCTTGGCAGTTCCATCTGACAATTTCCACAAGAGAAGCATACCGAATGCGAAAGTGATCTGTTTTCAAAGGCCAAAGCTCTCAGACTATTGTCACTGACCTCTGTCCCCAGCTCAGCTCCACACAAAACCCACTATTTGGACAGGTGACCCATTCCTGACAGAGAACAGACAATCCAGGAACAATTAAATGGCCTTGGTGAAACTAAACTCAGTTCAAGTCAAATTACTTCCACGAGTCTTTGTTTAATAGCTGCCATCATCAGATTTGAAACAGCAAAGATGCTTGTGTCCTGCTTGTGCCTGATTTTCATGCACCACCATCAAAGACATTTCGCATATTGTTTTGGGAATACCTTGGAGTTCATTAACAAGAAAATATTAAAAAATGTTAGTAACAGTCAGAGTGGATCACTGCATTTAGTTCCTATGATCATTAAGCTTTGTACATACTGTACACTTCACAGGCATTTGCACATTTCTAGTCTATTTCACTACGCAGAACGCGAGGGGAAACCTAACTGTAATATAAGGCAAATGAGCCTCTAAATTAATTTTGAGTGTGTAGTTTAATTAGTGTGGTGTGTTTCTCCTGTAAACTCTGCTTGTTTGTTTTTTCGCCTCATTAAAAAGATAGAATCTGCTGTGTTTACGGCCTCTATCACTCTGGATTGAAGGAGTGTTTACACACAGCTCTTTCTCTCCTGGCTTGTTGTCATTGCTGCTTTTGTGCACTGCGCTCCCTGAGTTGGTCTGTGTGGGTTTCACCCAAGTGGCTCCCTGTCATTAAGATACTAAATCTCTCTGGGCAATAAAGTCAAATTAGTTTGCCTTTCTAATTATCCTAATACTGCCTCCTGTATGATTGTTTTCCGCCATGGAGTCCCCCTAATCCACACGCCGAAATAAAGCTCAGATTGTTCCACTAATAATCTGTTATCTCTGGGCTCCCAAGTCATTTTGATATGGCCAAGGAAACCAATGGAGTGCTCCCCTTTTGTTATTTGTACGCTGCATGGATTTCTCTATAAATAAAAATGAGCTGGATTATCAAAAATCAAGTGAATTTAAAAAATACAATAACAGCACAACAAAGTAATAAAATAAGTAATAATAAAATATATATTCACAAGCATACACACAAATACACACACACACAAAATAATTGGTCTTTTGTCTATTAACTGTTGTACTGTATTGGGCTGCTGTATGAATATTAGTGTACATGCGTATTTACCTACAGTGTACACATTAATGTCTAACTGCAAATTGTATCTTTGTTATACCTTTTTATGCCATTATATTCCAGTTCCCTGTAAGTCATTGTAGATATAATTATGATTGACATCATATTTGAAATGCATCAGGCTTCATGTAATGGTGTACGTGTTCTGAAGAACGTCTCAGTGCAGAAATAGCATACTTTTTCATGTCAGTTCTGATGTCTTTTCCATCACGTCAGTTGAAAAGCCCCAAAAACAAAAGTGTCCCAGCATGTCCAAATGTACACCATAGGAAGGCAGATCTGCCCCTCACACATTTCACAAAGTAATCGCTGAAAGATTATTATTGTATTTTTCCCCACTGAGGACATAACTGGTTTTGTATATATGTGCCACTCATTTTTGTGCTATTTCCAGATAGTGAAATACTTATTTGGGGGGTTGAGGAAGGGTGGTGGGATATATATGTCCGGAGTGTTAATCGGGTCATGGAGAATGATGAATTGGTGTGAATATTTGCCCAGAAATTCTATCTGGGTTCCCTGATCGTATTCATACTTCCCAGTTGATTGAGGAGTCTCTTTGAAGCTTTTTTCCTCTCCCCCCTCTCCTGAGTTTGTAGACACTTGTGGACCATGTGACCCTGAGGAGAAGGCGGGACCAGGGCAGGAGGAAACAGGTAAGGGGTGCTATGCTTCACACCTGGTTCAGGTGACAGTTGTCTCCTCAGAGAAGACTCCACCTTCACCAACCGGCCATTTCTCCAAGGACTCCACACTCACAGATCTCAATCTGATTTGCCATCTCATGGATTCGTACTGGCTTTGTAGCTGTACTTTTTAAACAGCTGTGTTTTCTTCCACTGGCGAACCATCACATTTTTGCTACATGGGAGCACTTTATATTTAGGCTAAAGCTGTTTTTATGTCTCATTATTTTTAATTGGTTGATGCAATAAGACCCTACCTCTTCAGGTGTCACCAGCTACAACACTTTTTTTCAGTGCACATGCTGCTTTATTTGATCCCGTACCTGTATTACGTTACACTGCTCTATATCAGTGTCTAATCTGCATTTACAATTTGTACACGCACCTTCCAGGGCCTATTGTTCTGTGGTACCTGAGTGTGCCATCCATTCTGTCGTTCCTTCACCCTCTCCTTGCTGCTTGGATCAGTCTGGACACACAAGCCTCCGCGCCCTGAAAGGAAAGTGGACATGTTCAGCCCTGGGCAACTGGTGTCGGCTTTATCGCCTGCCGTCTTCCCTTCCTCGCCAGCGCACTTCTATCCAGCTCTCCCGGCTAGGCTCGGCACAGCGCAGATCTCCAGCCTGCTCATTCCGAGGCCCCTGGTAAGCTACGAGATCCTCCAGAGCTACCTGCAGCCCGAGCCGTGCAAGCAAGCTCTGCTCCTGGCCACGCAGGCGGCCGGCTTGGTGGGAATCACAGACTACACAGGTGAGACAAGCGGGTTGGATCTAAATTATGCAATTCAAGTCATTTGAACTGTGTGTTCAAGTTCAACTTGAACTGTTTTTTTTGTATTGTACTGAATTGATCCGTGTCTGTTGTTGCACAGTTCTCTTTGTGTGTGTGTGTGTGTGTGTGTGTGTGTGTGTGTGTGTGTGTGTGTATGCGTGTGTGTGTATGTGTGTGTGTGTGGGGGGGGGGGGGGGGGGGGGGGGGTGTTGGATGGCTGTGGAAATTCATAGTGAAAAAATAAGCCAGGGCTCACTTTAAAACCAACTAAAGGGTTTTTACACAGAATATTAAAACAATATCAATAAACAGTTCAGTAATTGTACATGTATTTCTTATCTCCTTTGTTATGACTTCAGTTTACTTGTTTCTCATACAAAAATTAAGAATTTGAATTCTAAATAATATTTATGAATTTTAATTTAAGTTGATATTTTGTGGAAAGTTATGTTAAGTAGGATTTAGGCTCCTCAGTCATTAAACTAAACAGTCGTAATGCAAATGTTTACAATGGATAGGCTAACAACTCATGAGTAACAATTGATTGCCATTGCAATTTTCCGGCGTGTGTTAATAGGACTTAATGAACACACTGCTAATTATCCAATCTGGAGCAATTAGAGCCTTGTCACTTGTCGGCGTCTCCCTAATTGCTGGTGGCTCTGTGGTCACGCTGTGATTTCCAGACGAGCCACGGCCGGTGAAGCAGAGGCGCGCGCGGGCCAACTACAGCAGCTGGCAGCTGGAGGAGCTGGAGAAGGCCTTCGAGAGCACACATTACCCTGACATCTTCATGAGAGAGGCCCTGGCCCTCCGTCTGGACCTCATTGAGGCCCGAGTGCAGGTTTGCCCCCCCCCCCCCCCCCAACTTCCCCAACCCCCAAACGTCTAATACATCCCATCTCAACTCACACAAACATCCACTGACATGAGGGACAGCTCTGGCCTCTAAAGCGTCGCTTACTCTGTGCTAGCGCCAATTTACAGATGGATAGATGAGTTTTATTTTGGATATTCTATATATCTGTATATATATATATATACATATATATATATATATATATATATATATATATATATCTGTAGTTATAATATTTGTAGTTGGTCTTGTTGCAACTTATTCTACTCAGTTTTTTGTTGACTACATAAATCTGCCTTTTTAGAGGAGATTGTTTCCAAAGTCTTTTAAAGGAGTTGTTTTTATGTTCTTACATTTTTGTGGTACTGTAAATATCCAAATGTTTGTAGCACTTTCTCTGTTGTTGCCTTAAGCCTTTCCCCTCCTGACATTGGGAAATGTCTCTATCCCTGTTCCACCAGGTGTGGTTTCAGAACCGCAGGGCCAAAATGCGGAGGCAGTTGAAACTACAGGGACGGACAGAAACCAAAGACCGCGAGGAGACTGCGACCCCACCTGGAACCGTATCACGCCATGGCGCCCAGGACACCGAGAACTCAGACACAGAGCAATGGAACAGCAAACGGGAGAGGGCAGGCTGCCCCAGGCCCGGGACCCTGGCCCATTTTCAGGGTATGGCGCGGGGGTCCAGGGAACAGAGGAGGGTGGAGGGCCCGGGCACGGACGAATTGCGCTCCTACAGTATTGCCAAGCTTCGGGCCAAAGCCAAAGAGCACGAGGCAGTTATCCACAGCAGCGCCGCCAAATCCAGATTAGAGCTGCTGCCACACACAGAAGCCTCTCCCAGGGACACGGAGAGTGACTGACGCTTGGTGTTACCCACAGCCACCTCCTCACAACCACTCTTAACTACAGTTTAAAAGATTACGCTATGAAGAGTGTCTGGCACTATATTATTTTTGTGATAATATAATATTTCAGTGATTAATCATAAATCCACCCTGCTTTTTCCTGTCCATTTAGTGAATGAATACAGTTTCAGGATTTGAAAAAGATGAACTCAGTTTTGAAGTAAAATAAATCTGATGTTTCCTGTTCTGACATCATGAGCTTGAGAACAATGGTGAGAGACCACCTTCCTCGTGACTTGACACTTTGGCTGAACCATGTGACTCTCTTATCTACTTTTCTTCCACACCCAGATTTATTATGGGGGACAATCACTGAACAATATCCAGAAATGACACTGCTAATTTGAAAAGCACATTTTCCCTGTCTAGCACAGGAATGTGTGGTCAGTGTTTTGTGCCAGAATAATGTACTTAGTGGCTTTGTTTCTTGTAATCCATGATTAATTAACATGCTGAAAAAATATTTTCAAAGTCTCCTTTCTCCTGAAAACAGCTTAAACTATATATTGTAGCTAGTAAAACAAAATTCAATGTGCTTATCCTTCAGGCTATGTGTAGTGTATGCAATCTTAAAATGAGTACACGTCTTCAAGTGTTAAATCCTTGGGAATTATTTGAACAGTTTTAAAATCTCATGAATCTGCTTTGTACATGTAAGTATCATGTGGTATATTAAAAAATATCAAAAAATATGTTAGAAAGAAAAATAATCTCAGCTTTCCTTTCTCTTTAATTTATTTCTTTTGAAGTACTATTTTAGATGGGTTTGTTGTTATGTGCACAATGCAATCTAATGTCTCTTTAAATGTTTCAGTGTTAAAACTATTTTAATGTGAACATTTTGGAGAGGAATACATTTACTGCAGAACTATAGTACAACTTTACATGTGGTTTCACAAAGTAGCTCATATTATGGCCACTAGATGGTGCACATTTTCAATAAGCAAAAAAGCCTCTTTCAAACGTTTCTTAATATGCTGTGAGCAAGCTAGGCCATTGCCCATATGACTTTTACTCATTTGGAAGTCTATCTGTTTCATACATCATAGTGTCGCTGTAGTTCTGCTTATTTCCAGTGCCCATATCCTAATTTACTATTTTGGTTACAAAAACCCTGTGTTGCTACACTGAGAATTGCACACATAAGGCCAGTGACTGAACTAAAAATTACTCTGATTACATTTTTAGTATCATCCAAAATGAGTAATATGTTATAAGTCTCATATCAGGGATGCAGGAAGTTCTGAAACTTGCATAGATATCCTGAATAATCGACCGTGGCCCCTGGAGAAAATGACAGGCTTTTTCTGAAGTTCCGTTTAAATTTACAACCACGCGTTTGTTTTGTCTTCAACTGGCCATCTTTCAAAAATGACTTCCTCCTGAATAAATCATTGTGTTGCCTCTTTCATCAGTGAATGCCTTAGCCTTGGACAATCTCTCACCCTCTTCTTGGCTGATTAGCAGACACTTGTATTTCACAGAGATCCTTTCTGTCAGCTCAAATTTATTTGGAATTACTAGTTATCTGTGGGCAATGTGTTCCAACAAAAAATTTAGGATGCTTTCAGTGATACTTTTCAGCAAAGTTTTTCCCCACGGTTTATAGCTGACCATGAAAACTAACACTGCTGTTCAGCGGGAAATGAGGAGCTGAAGGATACTATGTGAAAGAAATTGTACTGACAGCTGATTTTTATCATTCAATGTCTGAAAAAAAGATGTATAATACACGTATACGGTATACCATGTACAATAAATGTGTAACATGTCAAACAATGACTGTCAAAATGTAATTAAGTATAATGTGAGTCACAACACACACACGTAAACACAGGATTAATAATGTTTAGTCCTCTTGACAGGTCTTTACATTGAGACACTGAGCAACAACATATTGATTTATACAGTTATTCACACAGAAAAAATACAAATGACAGACTACTGTCTTGGCTGTGGACTCACACGATCCTTTTTGGCACAACTAACTTGTACATACACAGCACTTTGGTTGGCTGCCTGTAAATAGATGGAGGTCGGGTAGTAACTTTTTCCAGATGTGGCATTTGAGAGGGTGTATATCATTAGGGGGGTCAGCAGCACACTGGTGCTGCTCCCTCTGAACATGGTGAGAACAGCAGCTCCACATCGGATGCATTCTGTTCTCCTGAATCACGGCATTTCCTGTGGGGATTACCGGGTCTGAGGCCAGAGGCTATGCCTTTTTAAAAACACGGGCCCTGTTTGTACAGCCCCGGCTCTGTCGGGAAGCTCCGTTTACATCTCACATGAACAGATATGAGGGGGAGGAGGAGCGGCATCACTCACAGCACAACAGAGCTAATCCCATGAACACTTGCAACGCAATTCTACAGGTCCATCACTCTATTTCCAATCTAGAACTTGGTAAATTACTGCTCTGTCTGTAGTGACTGCTCTCACCCTTCACTACAGTGTCTATACAGCATGTGCCACAATGGAGATGCGTGTGATCTGTTTTTCTCTTGATTAACATTGTTATTACTGCAGCATACTGATCAAAAAGAGATAGATGAAGAGACCTGGGTTTGCTACTTGGGAATTTATTGTGGATTAAACTCAAATGTTATTGCCCATTGTCATTTCAGATGCAAGACCACTGCCCTCTGGTGGAGATAACACTGCACATTTGAAATTCTCATATATGTTTTATTCAACCAAGCTGAATCTTTTTTTCCTGAAGCCCAGAAAATGTTCCCTCCCTTTGCAAAACATACTTCAAATCCTGTAAAGATGTACAAATGTTTGTCAAAGGTGTATGAATCTGCCTGAATAATAATCAATTATGTTCAATCAATCTTGTTGTCCAAAGCAACAAGAAAAAATATCACCGTTTAAAATGGTTTTGTTTCTTGATTCACAACTGTCCAAAAACAGAACAACAACCAACCTACATACAATTGAATATTTTTAATTAGGAAAATTGCAGAGTATTAATGGTTCATATAGCAAATCATACTCTGTTATCAAAGTAAATTAGTGGTGTCCATCTGAAAGCAGCATGTCAAGGTTTTAATCATACAGAATCATGTTAGTCTCTCTTTATTATTATTGTTATAGGTTATTTAATGCTGAAGAAAAGCTTATTTACATTTAAGATGTATATTGTTATTGAAGTTGCAAGATGTGAATAGTGCTCTCATAACTAGCAGTGTTCCAGTGCATTACCCAATCAGAGAGCAAACTCCTAAACAGCTCCTAAAATGGTGAAAACATCCACAAGAGATGCATTTTGTTGTAAAACCCTGTGCATACCAGCTGTTAAACACAAGATTTACTGCTAAGAGAGACAAAGCATAACTTCCATATATGAGGGAATGCATACAGTATATGGCAAGATTACAAACTGTAGACTCAATGTTTTATAGTGAATGATCTCACATAGCGCTGCTTTGCCTGTTGGAGCTTCTGATGGTGGAAAACACTCTTTTTTTTAGAGATTACTGGCATCTCCACAATATTCTTTTGAATTAAGCAATGCCACACAGCCTTCATGAGGGCGTCTCTTCAGCATTCCATGGACAACAGCATGAGCTGTGGGGACTTCCAATGAATTTCCATAAAGTATGAGATCAGGAAAGTGCAGAAGATTTGTCTCATCTATTCTATCAGCCAGCTAAGACAGTCAGTGTACAGGAGGCCTCAGTCCAAGCAATCTATTTTGGTTTATGATTTCCCACCTTCCTGTAACTTGTCACTGCCTTTGTAAGTATTGCCTCAGGGCTTGGCTGAAGAAATAGACCAATCACAGAGGCCCACAAATATCCAAGTGGGTTAGCAAGTAAGCACCACATAATTCATGAGAATAATTTATGAAATTTTCCAAAACTCCCGTTTCCCAAAACTACTGTTTCCTTTCTTGGCACTGTAAATGCACCCCATATTTGTTTAAAAGAGAACAATACTGAGCCTTGTTTGAAAGGAAGGAAAGCTGTAAAAATGGTGGCCTTGCTAATGATTCAGATTTCATATCTTATGTAAAAGTGTGACAGAAAGTGGCTTTTCCTTTGGACATGCAGTAAGACCAGAGACGTTTGTGTGTCTGCAGTCTTCATATTTAGACAAGATTACTGGACCAAACAAATATCTCGCAACTTCATAACAGATCCCAAGTTTCAGATCAAGACGTTTCAGTCATTTGTTTCAAACCATAAGTGTGCAAGCAGGGTTTTTATCACTGATATCTAATGTCACTTTTTACTGCAATTTAACTGCACTGTTTTTCTTACAAGTCCTAAAGCGGGTAATAAACATTAGCTTTGTACACCAAAGTTTCTGGGTCTCTATTTCAAAAGATCAGGTGCTGGAAAATTTGCATTACAAATAAATTACTGGAAACTCTTTCACTATCAAATGACTCAAAGTTGCAATACTTGGTCTGTTTCCTCCATTTGTTAAAAAGCAACATACTTAAAAATGAAGTGATCCACTCAAGGTATGCTTTTCTAGATTTGCAGTTTAACTGTGTACTTCAGCAAATATCTAAACTAACCTTTGGCATTTGCAGGGCACTTAAACATCAATTTATCACACTCTGATAACAGCTGTGCCTGTGTTTAAACTCAGATGGGCGGATGTTCCTTCTCAGCTGAATGTTTCGCTTTAACTTCCCTCAATGCTGTTACAGACAAACCGGTCTAAATGTTTTCTACAACATCAATTGTTTTAAAATTGTGATATTTGCTTGTTGGCATAAAAGTTGCAAAAAGCAGTCTTCCCAGATATCACATATTTAAAATTGATTAATGCCTGTATATTTGTACATTTCATTCTTAACATGATTTATTTTAATGGATGGAAGATTAAACACACACAATGGTAATGAAACATTAAAGGCCACCTCAGTTTCTGAGAAAATGATATGTGTTGTTGAGATATCACTGCATTTGTATTGTGCAGAACAGTGAAAACATAACATAAAAATAGATGAGTTTCCCATGACAAAACAGAACACAGTTTATTTAGGTCAGTGTCTTCATTTGCATAGACAAAACAATACCATCATTAAGAGACACAAGATAAATCCAGGCATTGAAATGAATGGGTTAATGTTACGGCTGAGTAAGTGGGTTGATTTAAGATTGTGTTCACACTAAAGGATGAACTTAATTTAATGGCACTTGTTCATTGAAGGCTTTCGTAAGATGAGTGGTTAGAAAAGGAGAAAATAACCTATAATTTATTTGACCAGCTAAACTAATTTGATCTTCAAATGATGTATTGTTGTATAATAAATGGGACTTCCTCTTCTCAGTTCTTAATAAAAATGCCATACATATATGCAAATTAGTACACAAAGACTCATCAGCGTATTCGTGATTAAAATGGTCATTAGTGACATAAGAATTCTTCTCACTTATTTTTAAGCTCATTAAGTAGAATGTAATTATGAATGGATATTGTTTGTTTAGAGAACAATATAACTATAGAGAAAAGCTCAGCAATATGATCAGAATGCATGAAAGTATGACAACATAAACCACAGGGACCATGTTTTGACTGGATGAACAAAACACATATTGCAATGCAATGCTAAAATCGACTGCATGGTTT
The DNA here is from genome assembly GCF_013368585.1 of Megalops cyprinoides. Classification (NCBI taxonomy): domain Eukaryota; kingdom Metazoa; phylum Chordata; class Actinopteri; order Elopiformes; family Megalopidae; genus Megalops; species Megalops cyprinoides. The sequence goes on from NC_050583.1 coordinate 31,454,378, forward strand.
GTCTTTGGTTCTGTAAAACTAAACAACTCCATTGTGGTTCATTCCTATTAAATGTAATTGCAATGTAATTTGTAGGCTACTTAAAATGGAGAAACACCAGTGGTACTTACCTGTGTACGGTACACTGACCTCAGGTGGTTGAAATTACTGAAACAACTGTTTAAGAAGGTGAAGGCAAACTCATTGCGATACAAGGCTAGACTACATTAATGTATTTCTGTTTTTAATGAATTAATTGCATAATTATCTGGGATATATACTACTAAGGCACTTCTCTCTCTACACATAGTAGGCTACCAATATTTATCATGCTTAGTGTACTTCGATGGTTGAGCAATTAAGGTAATTTCAGTGAAAGTGATGGTTTTAATGTTATTTGCGTTGTCACACTTCCTTATCCAAGGATATGTTGGATAAGGAAGTGTAACCCCGCAGAGCCGAAAGTTAACCTGCTTGGCCATTAGCTTAAAAGCAGACGTTACGCCAAACAATTTGGTGTTCCTGTCGTTGGGATGGGTTGATATGGACCCAGATCAAACGACGTCATATAGCCTACTACAGATTAATGCATCTATGTAGCGACAGCTTTAACCTTACGATAGTCAACAAGCAGGTGACCTTGCCCATTTCGCAGTCATGAGACGCATGCTTCAAAGTTAATGCCATTCGTTTTCTCGCCGTAAGTGTGGAAATGTTGTGGTGGCTGTGGAAAAAACCTGTGACGTACCATACAGTTCCTTGCACAACAAATCATATGGTCATTTAAATTGCAGTGCGATGTCATACACTGATTTATCAATAGTCTACAGATGTGTACATTTTACAAATCCACACATCAAAACAGAAAGTTGGTTAATGAACATAATCTACAAATCCACACATCAAAACAGAAAGGTGGTTAATGAACATAATCATGGAACGTCGGAACTGGAGAAATCGAGACAATCAAACACGACTGCAGGATTGAATGCGCAATCATCAGTTTCGAAAGTTTGGTAGATACTAACCAGCAAGTTCAAACTCCACCCATGTAGGCTACGTCAGATAGAAACCTTTTCAGGTGTCATTTCAGTTTCAGTGCGTTTGATGATTGCTTTCCCTGCCACTAGCCTACAGTGCCTTGTCCTCCGTTTGCTGTCGCCTTTTGTTTTATGCGTCTGGAGCTGTTTTGGTTGTTGTTAGACGCCACTGTCGGACCTCACAAATTGGATGTCCGCGACGCTCCTCAACTTTGAAAACTTGTTTTTTCGTTCGCTTTGTCGCCGGTAAACACCTCTCCTGGAAAGGATGGCTGCGGTGAAAGCACTGCAGCAGTGGTGTAAAATTCAGTGTGATGGATATCGAGATGTGGCTATCACCAATATGACAACGTCCTTCAGAGACGGACTGGCTTTCTGTGCGCTTATCCACAAGCACAGACCGGACCTCATGTAAGGGATTCGCCTCTACAGTGTCTAGCCCACAGATGCATGCCGTTGGAAGGTGTTAACGTAGCTAGCGAGCTAACTGGTTTTAGTAGCACAATGTTTCAAATTTATATACCACCAGTTATGCGTCAAACTCGTATAGCATTGGTTAATGTCGGGAAAAAAAGAACAACAAATATGGTGTTCCACGGCATTTTATATGGGTGAATGCTGCCGCACGGTTGCTTGAAGTTATGTGTTATACAGCTGGCGTAGCTATCTGGTTAGCTACATACTAACGGACAGCTAATTGGTTAACTAGCTGCTTGCGGCCAAAAGAACAAGCTAGCTGCCAATTTAAAACTTGTCGATACATGTAGTTGCAGTAGACCACTGCTTGGAACCAACGTGATTACTTTTCTTAAAAAAAAAAAAAGAAAAAGAAAAAGAATTGCTCCAGTTAATGTGCAGCAGTGAACTTGTGCTTTAGTTAAGCATTCGTGTGGTGTTGTAGCCTTGTGTTTCATACAGTTTGAAAGGGATCGTGTGGGGGCAGTGGTTTGTTGGGACAGTAGTCTCTGGAGTTGTGTTGTGCAGTTGTTGGGGAACCGGTTTGCTCATTATTATTGGCATAACACTAGTGAAGATGAAATTAGATTTCCGATTAGAAAAATTTGGATTAGAAATGTCTGCTGTTCGTTTACTAATTTGAGTTTAGGTGCCAAGTTGCACTGCCAGAACAAAGTTCATTATTTGGGCAAGTATTCGAAGTATAAATCCCTCAAGCTGTTACACATTAAGTGCAGTGGAACAACTTCGCTTCTATTCAGTAAACAGTTTGCTCTTTAGATTGGCAGAAAGAACTATCCAAAAGATTTTTTTCTGTATCCAAAAGAATATGGTGACCTTAAAAGAATGGAAATTTGGTTGGATGAAGGATAAATTTGGTTTCAACAGTGGCCCTGTAAAAGGCATGTAAACACATTGACTTAATTTGAGAACAGGTCACTATTTATGTGATTGTTTAGTCTGATAGCTTTTGTGACGTCTTGCATTTTAGTCAGAATTTACAGTAAATGTACAGTGTACTTTAATTTCGGGAAATTCTGAAGGAGTGCAGTTTAAGACCTTTCCCAAAAGTGGTTATATTGACTCAGACCTGTGTGTAATTGGTTCTAATTGGCAACAGATGTGTGTTGTAGGCGTTACAGCTGTCAGCCCCTGAGATGCCAAGTCATTCAGATAGGCCCTCATTAAGACGAGTGTCTAAAGGAATCTCGCGTCCATGACAATGTAGTGTAGTATCGCAGCGGTCCCCGCTAAAGCTTCAAGGGGCGTGATGTTTTGTTTCCATATTTTAGGCTAATTGCTTGGATTCGGTGGGAACCTCAACATCTTATTGTCAACAGCAGGAAAGCGCTCAGCATTGATTAGGAAAGGTGATGATGAGAGGTGAAGTCCACAGTTGGAGCATTTGGGTTACATTCACATAGTTTTGGATTTCCAATCATCACGTTAATTAGGCGCATACAATATATGACGTAAAATGTGATTGTACCGATAAAACATTGCGGGTTTGCTCAGGGGGTTTCCTGGAGAAGGCCAAGGATGATTTACTGTTTTCTTCGTCATTCCATTCACTTCCTGCTTGATTTAACTTGAAACGGTCCAGCTGCTTGGATACACAATAAATGATTTACTTCTAAGCACACAGCATTCCCACTGACATACTTTGTCTATGGAAAGGAAGTAGAAAATAGTCAAAATAGAATTAGAATATTGTCAGAACACAATGTATAATAATTTGATTGTTCAGAATTCTTTGTTGTCTAAAGCAGAAAAGCAAGATGGGGATTCAGAGCTAGGTGATTTGGTCCACTGAAAAACTGTTCTATATTTCACGTAAGTTTATCAGTTTGACAGTTTGATAAGGTGAGTTGGTATGACTGAAATTCTGGTATAAATCACACTAGATAATACAAGGTGTTGATAGTTATGGGCCTTCTTTTTGGTTGTATTTTGTCATTCTTTGTGATTGTTAACTGAGTGTTACATATCTTACAGCTGTACAATTATGGCCGCAAATGGCTCATTGGTTCTCTACTTGTTGCTGAGAGAAATTTGAAGAAAGTATACTAATTTCTCACAATTTAGCAGATATCATAAGTTTGAGTTGTTTAGGTCACAGTATAGGCCTGTTTGTGAAAAGCCTGATAGCTCTTCCTTTAATGATGTGTCAGTTACAGTCATGTATACAGACAAAAAATGCCAAAATGTTCCTTGATGCACATGGCGCTCACTGGTTAGGCTTAGGCTTGGACTATTACCATTTCACAAAAAGAACCCTGACCATGGTGATGAGGGATGGAATGAGGGACCTCAACATTACCACAAGCCAAGGTATAGATGGCATAACTTAAAATCTTTCAACCTGATGTTAAATTTCCTTTTTTCTGCTTTTTCCCCCAGAGACTATGACTCCCTCAGTAAGGAAAATGTCTACCATAACAACGAGTTGGTAAGAAAGATACACTGTTTTGAAATCTTACAAAATGAAGTGACAGTAACAACTCAAGTTATTTTATAACCATTTTCCTTAACGGGATGTGTATGTATTTATTTTGCTCCATTTTGGTTTCTTTCTAACTTTGAGCAGCACAGACATCACACATTATTGTTACATATCAGAACTTTCAAAGGTCACAGTAGGTCACAGTATGTCACAGTATCAGTGGTCCCACAGCAGTAGCAGTCCCACAACAATGGCATTGTTTTAAATTACGAAATAGTATGCTGTACACTACAAAATCATCTATATATTTTTACACAGTTTACAAGGTGAATACATGGAAAAAACTGGTATTTCCAAATACAAACTAGAGGTGCTTCCTTAAATATAGCTGTGTGGGTGGCATTTAGACATGATTTGTCATATTGAACACCAGGAAGCTGTTGACGTATTTGAAGACAAACCAAATGGTTGAGTTTATTTATAGATTCTATAAGCAGTATTGCATTCTGGGTAGGTTTTTACACAGAGTTTAAGCCAGTGGAAGTTAAATTCCTCATAGGCAAATGACTTGTCCATTGAAAAGTAGTTGACATAGGCCTATTCCTGTTGTTGATGGAAATGGGTAAAATAGTATAAACCCTATTGCCATTTCTATATCCTGTCTAAAATTTAATCTATTTTTGCGTGTACAGTTTAGGGAAATTTTGACCTTCATCAGTAATCCTATAAATTGAAGTTTCTTGTTCAGAATAGAAAATAACATAATGTTAAGTTGCCTTGGTTTGATTAAGCAATAGGCCTAGATAATCCATAAAATACAGTTTGCTTGATAGCCTTGTTTTGTTGCTGGAAAGGCCCAATACTTTCTGTCGCTATTTTTAAGTATGGTATGTGTCATCATATTTCATTATATTATTCTATAATTTTAAACATGAACAATGTCACTTCTGATAGTGATGAAATCCTCTTTTGTGGTACTTTCTGTTTTTGGGTGCATGAAAGAAGCCTAATCCTGGTGTTCAGCTATACGGCATCATTTGGTATCCCTCTGAACAAAGTTTTTAGCTGAAAATGCACACTGTTCCTTATACTGCCAGGCTGTTGCTGGCATTGTTGAAATAAATATGTAATTTATTATATTTAAAGCTGCTCAGCTATGTGATTTAACATTTTTTAAATCATTTATAGTTTTTAGCATTAATTTTTCACCCAGCTCATCAATCACCCAGCTCATACTCCCTTCTTTGAGCTTTGATTACACAGTGTGAGAACTTGCCCTTGGTATGTAGCTTTTGGCATGTGGCCTTATGGAAATATCTAACTTTTTAGGTAGGGTTTTGTACATATGTATATACTCTACTCTCAGATCAGCTTTGTGTGCTCAGCGTTTTGCACTCATAAGTGACATTTCCACAACACTCATTGTGTGGAACCAACAAGTGTCTGATCAGTTGGATACAACCTGATACAACTCAACAGCGCACAAATCGCACCAGAAATGACCAAATCTCATTATCCTGAACAACACCCATGCTTGTGTACAGGGTCCCTTTTTCACTGTCAGGAAATAAACATGCATTTTATAATGGTAAATTTTGTTGTTACTAACCCTTACTTTTAGTATCTCAACCTTTATAGCTGAGTACTTCTGTCTGCTTGGTTTTGTTTGAGACTAATTTTCAATGAAACAGTAATGAGGAATGTGAAGACATTTGGAATACTTTGTAAGTTTCATTTTCATAAATTATGTTCTCTGTTAATTGCAAACATATTGGAGAATGTTTTATGTACTGGAGTTTATAATGGGTGGAACTGCTTGGGGGTTTCCCAGATAACACATGGAGCTGAAATGACGAAGCTGGTTGTTGTTTGACCATTTCAAAACCGAAGCACAAGTTGGCCTGACGTCAGTAAACAGTTCTCCTAGGAGTCAGATGAATGTGATAACGGGTTGCAGCATGTGGTGTCTGCGAGTTTTGTAATCCTCAAGATGTGTTTGCTTCTTTGGAAATAACCTATACATGTACTGAACTGGCAGCACTCCTTGTTGCCCTCTATGAAATTAATGTCATGGTTTATTGCCTACCTGTATTTCCTGTTCATGTCAGTACAGGGCAAAGCTGAACTTGAACAGCGTTAAAGCTGTTCCACAGTCCCAGACCTGTGAAGCAGCTTCAGCATGAAGCAGACCTTTAAACTGCAATTGGTCATTGGATACTGCTGAAACAGTAGCAGCTCTCAAATTTTTTTGGCATCATAGCACCATTGGTTCCTGTTGTAGGTTTTACATTCCTTGTCTTTACTGGGGTTATAGAGTTCAAAATGTCAATCGCACACGCAGGAAATAGAGGAAATGCTGCAAGTGGATGTGCATCAGTACCATGAGCAGTTCTGTTTTTTTATTATTTTTTTTTTTTTAAGTAAGGTTTTTCTGTTTTCTACTATTGCTGCATAGGGGAGAGCCAGTTGAAAGAGGAACCCATAGCATGATAATGTTAGAAGTATCATCATAATTGTTATTGTTGTAGACAATCATACACAGACTCACAAGTGCATTCAAAATCACTGAATTAAAATGGAAGAGTAGTCATAATGAGTAGTCATTTAACAGCTGATTTACAAACCTTAATACCTTAACATGCCATTTAAACATTTAATTAGTGTCTTAATTAGGGCTGCATTAATTGTTTAAAACTGGTTTGTTGAGCATTGAGCTCTATGTTGAGCATTGAAAATGATGAAAAACACTTTCTCCGCTGACATTATCCGAGCATTATTAAACATGCAAAACGTAAAATTCTATCTGTCTGTCTATATCCACACACACACACACACACACACACACACACACACACACACACACATACATACACACACATTGACAAAATGTTAACATGGTTCTGAGAATATACGGCAAAATCAAATTACTACTTGACTTGGCTTAAAACTGGCTGGAATGTAATTTACTTTATTCCCCAAAAATATCATATCAGTGATATCACTTGCTTTTGTCATATCACTTGCTTTTGAGAAATAAGTTGCTCATGTAGGAAGCCAGCAACTACTACTACTTTGTAAAGTTATGTCTATGAAATACACTGGCTAGTTAGCAAATCCAACAATTTGATAATTTCAGTCTCTCTTCTTACCTTATGTAGACTCTACCTAAGCAGAGTTAAGCCAATTATGGATCCATTTCATAAAAGCGATATGGTGCTCAAACCTGTGGTACATCATGAATATCAAATCAACTAGATTTGATATCTGAATTAAAATGCCTAAAAATAAATGTATGCGTATATATGTGTATAATATTCACATTGAAAAATACAATATACAAAGAAAGTGAAAACATTTATATATTTTTGGGTTTGACATATGAAAATGGTGTCATGTAAATAGCTGAAAAGTATAACGGAATATTCTATCACACTGTTGTGCCTCACTGCTTATTGGACACAGTTTTCACACAATGGAAGAAAAGCTATGAAATGGTAAAGGAAATGTTGGTATTCATAGTTGTAATATAAAGTCAGTACACATTTTTGGCATCATCTGACTTGCCTAGTAGCAATGAAATTGTGTTTTGGCTGAAGAGTTAATAATCTTCATTGTCCCAGCTCTTTGTTGAAAGTTACAACACACTCTTTGGGTCAACTCTTAGGTATGAATTTAAAGACGTCTGCCCATTGTCAAGAGTTACACTGGGACGTTATATGAGTATTGACCCTAGCCTCTATTCTGTGACATGAACACCATCCACACTTTATGGTCAGTTAGTTTGCTTTGTCATTACGGTTTTTTGTTGGAATGTAAGATTATACATTGAGTGCTGTTACACTATATTTATGTAGGTTTAAAAAGTAATAATCATAGATTTAGACCCATTGTGTAAGCAGTTACACTCAACAGGCTGCCTAGACAAGGGTGCTCCTTTTATTGCATAATAACTGTATAATTTTATACATTTAAAGTGTCTTTTATAGTCCCAACCTCCCGACAAGGATGACTACCACCCACTCTGGTCAGAAACTGCTACTCTGCTAGTGATATCCTTAAACGCATATTTAACCATGAGCTTATAATAATAGGTGTTGGCTGCCTTTAGTTCAGCTGATCAGGTTTTTTTTTTTTCCAGAAGCATTGCTGTGTGAGAGAGGTTGTTTGTTGGCAGGCCTCATAGCCACACACAGTACTTCCACTTCACAGCAGCTTAGTGAATGTAGTCTTTTGCAGATGCCAGACAGGGGTGAGACAACCAGATTGATTGAATGGGCCAAGTTCTACTGTCCCTTCCTCCTTTGAAGACAGGAAATATTTTATTACACGTGGAAACTGACTGACTCAGTTTCCTCTGGCTAGTGTCCTTATTTGCTTCCTAACAGCTTTGCTGTTGCAATGAAGCTGTTGTAATTGACATTTCATGATATGCTAAAGTGCCTTACGAGTAGACACAAAATGGAAGAAGCAGCACAGCCACCAAGTCTGTGGCCAGCAGCCATGCCAACCTGTAGTTTTCCTTTGCTAGATTGCTGAAAGCAAGTGGGGCTTTGGTCAGTACTTGGATGGGAGACCACTGAAGAAAACCATTTTGCTGCTGGAAATGATATTGTTATGACTTACCGAGTAGTCTTATCTCCTGATGAAACGACCAATGGCAGGGACCCTGTGCTGTAGGAGATGACATCTTTTGCATGAGATGTTAACTCAAAGGTTCAGACTCAAAGTGGGCATTCTGGAGACAAACACTGGAGATATTGTTTCTGAGGTTATGAATGTTGTTAAACTACTCTGTACTGTAATTAGGTAACATTGTTTTATTTTTAAGGGTTTTCACAGCAACCAGTACAGCTTGCTTGTAGGGCATGGTGGAATTTCTAAAAGATGGCTTGTATGCTAAGAACCTCGCTTCAGGTGCTCTTGTAGTGCAGGGGCTTAGAGGTGAGAAGCAGTGACAGAAAGGAGTAGCATATCAGGTTGTACTGTTTAGGGCCCATACTCAACTAAACTGGACACTTAAGTTTCCTTTTAAAGAAATCATTGTGCAGTTTTCTTGTCCTGATTTTTAAGGTGCTGACCAAAAATGTTGTATCCTGTTTTCATTTCTGAATTCTCTGATGTTGTCAAAGAATGATTTTGGAAGTCCTCACAGAGTCAATATATGCCAGGTTTCTACTGACCTGCTGTTCCCCTAAACACATTTTAAAAATACATTTTTTATGTACTGTATTTCATTGTGGTACACATTGTAATATACACAAAATTGTCCATTGGTTCATGCAGTAGTTCAGCAGAGCAGTTTAGAGCCAGCATTGGAACTGTAATGTAAATGTAGTGCGCACCATTCATGCTTGCCAGTTTGTTGGTCCCGATTAACATCTGTGATTCTACCCTTCAATGTCACAGTTGTTACCTCTCTGTGTTATTTATAACTACAGGTACCATTATTCCCTTTTTATCTTAAGTATTTATATATTAAGGATGTATACTGTGGGGAAGTATTGTTAAAAACATTTCCTGCTTAGTACTGTGAAAAGAAACAAACTGTCTCTTGTCATTTGGCATAACTTTGGATCAGGACACTTGGCTTACGGATGGGGGAAATGCTACATTGAATTATTAGTCTTTATTTGCTGTACGTGTATTCATAATTTATCATATGAGTATAACTGGGAAAATATGACTTATGATTTATTATCTTATTGTGATTTCTTTTGATTTACTACAAAAGTGATTTTTCCATTAAAATGGATTGTTCCTTGCAGTGAGGACCTGGAATTCTGAATCTGTTTATAGTTTTAATTTATGCATTCATTAGTTTCTTTGTTAGTTTGTTCCATTATAAAGTTATAAAGGCTGGGCTGGCATGTGTAGATAGTTGTTTCACTTGGGTTACACCAATACATACATTCCTGTTCTTTTGCTGCAAAATCCACCTCATCAGCCATCCCTATCAGAAACATATTGGCTAACCACAGCTATTAAATTTGACATAAGTTGGACTGGTGCTAAGGTAAGACAGATAGCTACTTGCTAAAATATCACAGCCAGAAGGTGTCTCTAAGAATTCTAACTCATACCTAGGAGTGTGGTCCTTCTCTTGACTAAGACCTCCCACCCACCGTACGTCAGATCTGTATACAAGAAAGAAGCACCATCCACTGCTGTGTTTTTGTTTTAGTTCCTCGAAATTAGGAACGGAAACGAAATAAGTGTCAGAATTTCCTCCTTGATCTTAAGATGTGAGCACATTCACACAATAGCCAGTGACCTCACTCATATATTTAAAAACATGTGTGGTTGTTGGCAGCACAAAAAAGTTGACAGTGTTCTCAGCTCAACAGGACTTAGAGTTAGACTTGCAAAGCCATAATTGGGCGCATTAGAACATCACACACAACTAAAATAGGTCAGTTGAAATTTCAGCTATACTGTGTAAAAATTTCAAAGGAAGTGCTCCTGCCTCTTTGACATTTTTGTTAGGTTTCAGCCAGTGGTCTCTGGTACCCAGCATTTCCCTTCTGTAACCATAACACTACAGTGCTTGCAAAATTATACAACTCTTGATGTAGTTGAGATCCAGTGTTTTAGTAATATGGACTCCCTCTTCCTCATCCGCCGTCAAAGATTCACACACAACTGCCTGGTTAAATGTAAGCAGCTTTTTCAGGCACATCACAAAACTGTTATCACCTTTCTTTGTCTTCCTCCATGGCCAGTGAAACCAAGGAAATGTGCTGTTCATTACCTAATCACTTGAGATCATTCAGGCTTTCTGAGTGTGAGGCCATTTTCAGTTTGTTTTTCTAATCTATTTCGGGAAACCATTCATTTTGTGATCTGTGGATGCCGTTAATTAGGCAGCTGCTGCTGAACTCCATGGAAAAAGCCAGTAAGTCACAAAAATGTCACGCAAGGCATTCTGACTTTCCTCACTTTTATATGGTTGAAGTCTGATGTTCCGTTTTATTTTTGACAAAATGTTCTGGAAATTACATGCACTAATTTGTCCGTGAGGACAATTTGACATGAAACAACTGGAATATGTAGCCTAAGACCTGTCATTTCAGAACGGGTTTCATTTCTGGAAGGCTTTTGAAACATGGCATCACAAGGGAGAAAAGTCAAGTGTGAATAACATTAAAAATAAATATCCATCCTGCTGAATGGTATTATATGTATGTGGTTGTATATTTTTAAACATGCCTTTTTCTTCCTTGTACATGAAAGAATGTGATAAAGGTCCATCCCTTTGCTCTATGGGGAGTGAGCGAGCTGATATTCACCCCAGCGGCTGGTGTTTGTGTTGCAGGCATTTCGTGTTGCGGAAGAACACCTGGGTATTCCTGCACTCCTGGACGCTGATGACATGGTGGCTCTGAGAGTTCCAGACCGCCTCAGCATCCTCACCTATGTGTCCCAGTATTACAACTACTTCCACGGTCGCTCTCCCAGTAAGCACGCCGCTGTTTACCGTCAGTGTGACCACAGCCATGATGATCTTCATAAGCCACTGACAGAGTCTGTATGTGGGACCCGCGTTTACAGCCGGTTTGGGCTTTAAACACCCTATGTTGTTAATCTCCTTTGGGTTTACCTTATGTGGTTTTGTTCAGTTGTTGATGAATGGGCAGAAACTGTAAACCCAGAGAAATTAAGTGCAGGAATTGAGCCTTGGTTTTTACACTGCATTTGAGGGTGCATAATGGTCCCACTTTCATACACGTTTCACACACTTTTGCCTCCGTTAGGGATTTTAGACTGTGGTCATACTAAACACAAGTGCAAAAGTGCTGCATCCACTCAGCCTAATTGCACTGTTAACGTCAATCATGCTTCGCTTTAAATACCCCAGGGAAAGCTTCTATAGACCTTTACAAGAATCTATTCATTAGGAAAGGACTTGCTGAGCCAGGTCTTCCAGGAGCCTACAGCTGGCCGGCCGAAAGCTTTTAAACTTGATCAATAATTTTGTTTGAAAAGCTTTTCTTCTGAGAAGAAAAGCAACCCAAAGTTGTTTATTAATGAGCACAGACTGTTTTGGATCCCTTTTAATAAAAACAGTTGTCAGAATTTTATGGCCAGCATGTGTTACCCTTTGCTACCAGCCAAGCTGGTAGTTTAAAGCAGCATTTTGGCCTGAGTAATGTTGTGAGGCAGTGCCATGATGCCACACTATGTTAAACTGAACACAGGTGCAAAGGTAAATAGAAGTGATGGGTGGTCTCTGAATAAATAGTACATTTTTTTTTGGGGGGGGGGGGGGTTCCATGTTGACAAGGTCTCTGATGTTCATGTTACCTGAGTCATTGATCAGGAGAGCTCACAGTCTACTCTCTACTACTCTACTCTACTCTCACACTCTACTACTGATGAGCTGAGACTGAATTTTACCAGACAAGTCTCCACAGCGCAGGGCTCAGATGACAAAAAGAGGGATGTCCTTCAGCAGCAAATGACAGTCCATCTGCATTATCAATGACAGGCGAATGCACAATTTCCAATGTTTTATTTGTTTTGTTGTTTGCATGTGCCCTTTCAAACTCAATCTGTTGATTGTTAATGATCAGTTAATGCACACAAGCCTGTCTTGGGTCAAATGGGAGAAAATCTGTGACTATCGGTATGTTTTTTTTTTTTTTTTTTTTTTCCTCAAAACTCCCAATCTAGAAGTGATTTCTCACAGCTATCACTTTCTCAATCAGTTGGGGGCATGGCTGGCATCAAGAGACCAGCAGAGAACTCTACAGAAGAGCCATCTGGGAAGAAGAATCAGCCTGTTATCGCTAAACCATTCCCCTTCAAACCCACCCCTGAGAACCACCCGCCCCCAACTACCTCTGTCACCACCCCCTCAAGACCATCGCCCAAACCAGCCAGAGCTGCCAATCAGGTATGGGCCCTCATCCCTGCCGGTGTTTATGTACACAAACATTGTTCATGTCTGATCTCAAACTCAGCAGGACATGAACTTTAGGCAAATATTACCAAGATTAGGTTTTTTCCATACAAAAAAGTGCAACTTTTCTCACACTGCAGTGTCACCGTGGTAAAGTTGGTGTCAGTAATTTGATCTCTGTACCGCCCTAATTGGGAGTGGAGAGCAAACTCCATTAGCCAAGTTAAATTGGCTGTGCTCTCAGGTTACACATTGTCTTCCTCCTTGAAATGCCCCAGTTCAGCACACCTGTCTGAACAGGCAGTGCCGCAGTGCAATCTGGGTCCCCACCCTCACCCATTCAGCCAGGTATTCCTGTCCAGTCACATTGTGGACATGCCTCCCGTTCATGCAAGAACACCTCTTGCTGTTCTCACAGTGACAACACATTTGAAAATAATTACCCTTTTAAGGGTGTACATGAATTTAAGTACTGCTTATGACATTGGTTGTTCCAACATCACTGGTAGTATTTTGTTTGTTGAAAGTCTTGATTTAAAGTTAATATTTAATCATCTCTCATCAGTGTATTATCAGAATGGTGTTTACACATAAAAGGAAATGGACTACTGTTGTTTACTTAATGTTCACTACCGTATTTTGAACAGTGCTGGTCTGCAATATTGTATTTTTAGAGTTTTTTTTAATGATTTTAACCATTCAGAATTGCATTGAATGGACTGACTACTTGTGTTTAGGAGTTTTAGACGGAGGAGTTATCTGCATCTCCAGCAACAGTTAAACAATAGTCTCATCATGCTTGGGAGTATTTGGGCTCTGTCCATAAATCAAAGAAATGGTTATATGTAAGCTCATCCTTTCTGTTTCACAGCAGTTCCTGTTAGGTTGCTGACTCACTCCAGCACATGATAGCTTGTCACTGACTGGCTTTACTGTATGTCCAGCACATAAGCCTCCAGATGTATCCCCCAGCTGTTCATTTATCCGGGCAGAATCTCTGTATCGTCTGGCAGGATGGACTTTGTATGGAGCTAAGGAGGGTTTTTCACACTTTCCCCCCCAAAGGATAGAAGATAACTGGTCAAACAGCTCTGCTCAGCCAGCACTGAATCGCTCCTTCTGATGCCAGAGGACATACTTTCATTGTTTCCACAGCACTGCTGGGTGTGACACAGGCCTCCATTGTGGCATTGTGTGGAAAAATACAGCTGTATTAAACAATACTAATAGGCAGGCAAATGTCAGGAAGAAATTGTCAGGGTGCAGTTCAGGCAGCACTAAACAATGCACTGCTGTGTTCGGAGTGTGAACTCAAAATGAGAGGGGCATATTAGTTGGAAATGTCTCCTAAATGCCACAATGTTTTATTCACATACCAATATGAAAGAATGTATTTCAGCTGTTGAGCCTGCCCTTGTAGTTTGCAATCAGTCTGTGTAATTTACTGCTTTAATTTTGCAGAGTGTTTAACTGTACTGAGCCTCCGTTCACAGCGACGCTTTGTGCTGGTATTGATTTTTCTCTGCAAACTTGGCAGATAGCCTTTGAGCACCCTCTAGTGTAGAAGGCCTTGATTATTCCAGGGTTTTGAGAATATTCACTTTTGTATTGTTATTTGTCAGTTTATACATTAATATGCTGTTTCACAAATTTTTGAAATTGTGAAGTATATGTTTTTAATGGTTGGCCTTAGTCAAAACTGCTGGAACCATAACTGAGTGATCCCTGTTTTTCTTCCTCAGAAGAAGGGTTTGACTGAGAGCTCTAACAAAACGGGTACACTGAGCAGCACCTGTTCAGTTTGTAGAAATCATGTGCACCTTGTCCAGCGCCACCTGGTGGATGGGAAGCTATATCATAGGAATTGCTTCAAGTAAGACTTTATTTGTGAGATTTTTTTTATTTATAAAGTTGTTTGAAATCACACTGAATATGGATAATATGAATAATAACATATTTTTTCCACATTTCTGATAGGTGTAGTGAATGCTCAAATATCCTCCTCTCTGGAACGTACAAACCTGGGCCGACGCCAGGAACCTTCATCTGCACCACTCACCAGGGCACTCAGATCGGGGGGAAAACCCCATCTAGTGCAAGTGTTCAAAAGAACGGACCGGTCACAGCTAAACTGGGACCCACCTGGCTGGTGACCAAGAATAACAGCAGCTCAACCCCCCGCCCAACCTCTGCACTGTCCTCCCCAGCCGTCACCAACAGGACGCCCAGCAGCCCGACCCCTGCTGCCAAATCTTTGACCCCCTCAGCTCAAAAGAACCAAGCGGCACGCCAGAGGTTCTTCGAGTCAACTCCGTCTGCACAAGACAACCCACCCAACAACAGGTGGTCTGTGGCCACCCCTGAGACCACTGGCAAGGGTAGGGTGCTGCTGAAGGTGGAAGAAGACAAGGACAAAGCTAAGTCTGTGATTACCAAGAAATTGACAGAGGCAAACAGCAACAACAACAACACCGTGTATCATTCAGGACTCAACAGGCCAACAGACAACAGGTGAATTTGCAAAATGAATATTATCCTTGTTATATGAATGAAGTCACATGCCAGGATAACATGCAGTCTTTTGGAGCCCAGTGACACTGTTGGAATAAGTACTGGTGCGTAGGGGGGGCAGTGCAGTAGGGGTTCAGTAAAAGAAGTCTCTACTGCATTGTTACTGGCCAAAAATCCAGCAATCTTGCAATAACAAAGTGGACTAAAATTGCCGTAACACTAATCCACCACAACCACAATACAAAGACACAGTTAAGTGCTCAGCGGTCTATAAAAAATAAATTTGCGTTTATTAGTTACAGAAGTAGAGGGTTTTCCTAATCTAACGATGTAAGTTTATTTTAAACATAAGAATCTCCAAAACGCAGGTCGCAAAGCCTCGCCAGACAGACAGTGTAGCAGTTTGAGTTCACGCTGAAATTGGTCCACTCCTCGAAGTCCAACGACAGGTGTCTCTTGATGTTTCGCCGCACAAAGTTACTAACTACTGAACTGCCAGTTACAGCCTGCGTGTAGACTTTAGCTTAACAGAGTCAGTGAATGTCTTTTCCAAAAGTAAGTGAGCTTATTAAAATTTAACAGAGTCACGTAGTTTTCTGTAATATATAAATCATCAGTCTCTAGGGAATATGTGCCGATGTAGATTATCAGTTTTATAGACTGGCATCTTTTAACTTTTGCTGCTCGGCGACGGTCCATGGCGTCCTCAAATGCTGCATCTTCTAAACACGTTGTCAGGCCATGATTGTAATCCAACTTGTTTTTTCACGACGGTTGTCGGTGCATCCAGCTGTTCTGCATCTTCTAATATGTCTCCTGGCAACGAGATTGGCGTTCTAAATTCCAGCTGCAAAAGAAAACGGAACACACAGCAGCGCCAAAACAGAACGCAGCGGCAGGGAAAATACAAAAGTAAACAGAGGCACGTAACATGCATGAAACCATGGGCTTGAGCTATATCCCCTTCTCAGAAAGATGGGTTTTGCTTTATGTGGTGTAATGAAGTCTATGAAACTCTGCTTTAGTATTCTTTTGGTGGGAAGTAGCAGGACTTGTCGAATCTCAAGTTTTACAAGCTTGCATTTCACTTCATGAAAAATGAACTTCCTCATAGCTCAGTAGAGGTTTACACATAGACTTATACCAGGAATATACAGTACATGCTGACTTGTATTTGCACTGAGGGTAAAGTTCTGGGAGAAAACACAATGTAGAAAGATTTTAAATTACTTCCACTCATGCAGTAATGTACATATTTTCACATTATATACATTACATTATATATCTTAAAGGGACAGTGCTTGGGGTGAGTCCCAGTGTGGGTTTACACTACACAACCCAGGGGGCAGTAGATTACTGCATGTGATAAGCTATCATCATAGCCCTGCAGGTAATGAATATTGCCTCATAGAGGGTCTGATGGAAAAGGAACGTCTCACTGGAAGCAACACTGACCTCATGTGGTAGAAAACAGGGGCTTCTCATTTTGCGCACCTCTGTGAAGCCTTGCAGACAACATTCTGCTGAACTGAATGACAGCTTTTGAGTTTGACTGTAGTCCTAAATGCTGACCTGTCTACTCGTTTGCATGATAATTTTACAAAGTGTAGGGATGAAGGGGCTCGATCTCATTGGTTCTGAAAAAGAGATGGCAAAGGACAATACAGAGGGTCTCATTCCCTTCATGTTGGTTTTGGTTGATACATCAAATAATGTTTGGCCATGCCAGCCTCCATCCTAGAGTAAATATCCTAGCAATGCAAAATGTTGGTTTTGGAACAGTCTTTACCAATTTGGAAAGGCAAAATGATTGTAAATAAGAGACTGCAATGAGCATATATTTGAAGAGGCAAAAGGGTGTGTTGGACAATTGAAACCTTATTTTGTAAATGTATATCGAAATATAAGTATTGCATATGGTACTGCATGTAGATTTGTTGGCATACTTGGTTATAAAAGCCGGAATATTTTTAAAAACTTGTGGTGGTTGTAAGCTGTGGTTTCATACTGAGAGTGAGCTGCCTAAAGATGTGGTTTAGAGAGGGAGAGTGAGATGTGTGAAGATGGAGAGAGATGAAAGGTAGCTGAGGCTTGCTCATTTCTTGCTGCTTGGATGTGAACATAGTCACTGCATAACTTCCTCAGCACTTCAGGGACCCGGGCTGTTTTGAGCTGTAATCTGGTAAGCCCTTTTAATACCAGGCATCACAGACCAGATTTAGGAGGGATTTCTTACCAAATCTTAATTAGTAACTTTGTTTGTGAATGAACAATCAAGGGTTACTCTAAACCTAAGTGCAGTGTTCCTTCTTATCTCTCTCCTTTAATGTGCAAAGCAGCCTGTTGGTAGTGATATTATTGTCCACCCCCACTCTGCATCTGTTCATTGCCTGCTGCTGGGAATGAATGTGCAGGTTGCTCTCTTTTAGGTGTTATATTAGCTTACCTTTATTTCGTTTATTTTTTTTTTTTTTTTAATTAACGGTTTCTGAAATGGCTTGCAGGCTGAAGTTTTATTTCGTCTGGGGGTTTGTGTTTTGGAAATTTGACAAAAGCCGGTGTCATGTCAGCAGTTTTTGCCAAAATACCAATAAACAAATGAAAAAAGGGATTTATTTGTAACTCAGCTTTGAGAGATTCAAGGAAAAGCATTGAAAATCTCTATTTAAAGACTGACAAATTACACAGGAATTCCCGAGGTCTGATGTTGGTTTTTATTAGGTTCATATCTGGGTGTTTGGACACTTGCTGCTTTGGCAGCTTCATTCTAAGCTGTTTGTTGCTGATGTCTGACTTGTGTACGTAATTGGAAAATTTGCTGCAGGTATGGGAATAAACCTGCTGAAGCCCCCAGCTGGGAGAGGGATCAGAAGAGCCCTGGCCTGGGAGGACTGAAGCCGGTCGAACCCTCGCCTCGTGTCAACACAGCAACAGCCACCACAGGGCCACTCTGGATGAAGACCAATAGCAAGGAGGCTCCTAGACCACAGAGTACCTTCTCCTCAAACATCAAAGGTAAGATTTATATTTGCAGATTCCTGAAGGTAATCAGAGCTAAGGTGATGACCAAGATAACTGCAGTAAACTGCAGCAAAGCAACTGAATGGTTAACCTTTACGCAAGTGTAGGGATCATGTTCTTTTGTAATGTGTATAATCATAATTTTCTGGTAAGCAAAAGCCTGTGTTTCCCCCAAATTTACTCTTATATTTTTCTTATGCAACAGATCTCAATAGCTCGGAGTCTCCAGCAGATTGGCGCTCTAAACTGAAGCCTGTTTCTAAGGGACCAAAGTAAGTAGTTTTCATTCATATTTCTGACACTTCTAACTCACTTTAGGGTAAGAGGGCATGGTCACATGGGTGAAAACGAAAAGACGACAGCAACTTCAGGTCTAGAGAGCTCACAGTCAGGCCTTGTGTGCCTTCATCCTCCAGCCGGTTGTGCCCTCCCGCTTCGCCCATCTCTGTAATGATTGACTGGCTGAGAGTTCAGCCACTGTCCCTCTCCCCGATCCATACAAGACCCACGGAGTGCCGCATCTGAGCCTACCCCTAATGCAACACCAAACCAGTACATTGAGTTCCCCCGATGACCTTTGTCCTGTAGCTCCGTTTTGAACCCCCCTAAATTCCAGAGGTGAGAGAGCGGTGTGACGCTGTTGTCCATTCAGGGGTCCTGCTGCAGCTGAAGACGGGCCATTATCTCCTGACGTTGTGCCTCTGTTTTCTCCTGCAGGACCACAGAGTCTAAAGAACCTTCATTCACCATAGAGACAAAGAAGATTTTGGCCCCCTCAAAGCCCACACCCAGCGGCCCTGCCCCCACTCAGCCCCAGAAGCCCACTGGGCTCTCCATCAGCACCCCTCCCACCACACTCGGCAATCAAAGAGCACTGTCTCCCAAGCCCTCGCACAATGGGTCTGAAAGTTGTGGTAAGGCCTCACTCTCCTCGGTGCCTCTATCACCACCACAGTAGTTCTATTGCTCTTTGGTGATAAGGCAGCATGGCATGAAAGCTTTCATATAACCTTTTCTTTCATGCGCTGCACTACAGCTTAGCAGCAAATGAGCTCCAACAGGGTATGTAAATGATGGGCGATGCCAGTGAGCGCTGTTGTTTATTTATTGCCGCCTGTGGCCTGGTAGAAACCTCGCTGCAAGAGCATAAAAGCTCCTCTTAAAGGGAACTGGCTTTTCACAGCTCTGACAGTGTGCACTCAGTAGAAGCTGATTTGGAGGTGTTGTTTCAGTGGAATGTTGGCAAGGCAGTCTCTCTGTCTCTCTGGTGACAGACAGGCAGACAGACAGCTACTAAAGCAAACCAATGTTACATATATAACATTACTGTACTGGCATTTTGGAGACACTCTTATCCTGAGAGAAATAGGTACTTAGGTTACAGTTTTACATGTTACCCATCTAAACAGCTGGATATTTACTGAGGCAATTGTAGGTCAGGTACCTTGCCCAAGGGTACAACAGCAGTGGCCCAGTGGGGAATCGCAGTGGCAACCTTTTGGTTACAAGCCCTGTTCGTTACCACTACACCACACTGCTGCCTACCTGTCTGTATTTCCATACCATTGAAGTGTATGGTCCACACATTGTATGGCATTACCCAACTGAACTTTGCATAAAAGCTTTATCACCCTCTTTCAAAAATCAGTGCCTTAAATTCTGTTCTGAAAGGTAATGATCTATCTTGGTCACCTAGACCAGTTATAGACGCCTTGTATTATCCAGTCTGGTTTCCTGGAAGTGAGACCTTTTTTAATTGAGCCTGAATGTGGAACTTTATGAATGATGCAATAAAGGCAGCGATCGGTTTTTCCATTAGAACTAATTTATTCATCTGTCTTTTTAAGGCTTTAAAAATGGGAAGGGTTCATCATCCACGAATGCCTCCCAGCCTGAAGTGAAGTCACCCAAGGTAAGTTTTTAACATATTAATTATACTGCAGTGTGCTACATGACTAGCTGATGTGTGTGTATATGAGGGGGGTGGGTAAAATTGGCAGGAGCTTATTTAGAGCGGTGTAGATAAAGCAGCCTGGGGACAATATTATCTTTAGATAAAATGCACAGGAGACAAAACCTTGAAAGAATTAATTAAATTGGCGTCAACAAGATGTACAGTTCTCCATGAAGTGTCTTTTTTTCCCCATGACTGGTACTTTACCTTCCTGCAGGGTTTTTACATATTATGGTAATACATCTGAAAAATTAATTTACAGGCCACAAGTTGCAAATTTGTCATCTATGGTTCTGTTGGAAAAAAGCACAAAACTGAGCATATCAAAGGCAAATGTGTAATTCCATCAGAAGGAAAAGCTGGCTTTTCAAAGAAGAGGAAGGATGTTTTCATTATCATTATTATTATTTATTTACTTTGTATTTATACAGTTAAACTGAAATGTGTGTTTGTGGTCAAGTCCAAAAACTCCCAATGAAATGCAGTAGGATAGGCCATTATGTATATATAGTATACCTTAATTAAAATATAATTTTTTTTTTTAGACCAAGCCAGACTACATCCCTAAGGAAGACATCCTGAAAGAACTGAAGGATATTGAGAACAATCTGAATGATTTAGAGAAGAAAGGGATAGAGATGGAGAAACAGCTTCGTCTCTGTGAGCAAGGTAAGAGGTTGGGGAAAAAAAAAACACATGGCCACCCCCTTTCTAACCCCCCCAATGCGCACACACACACACACACACACACACACACACACACACACACACACACACACCCCTTCACTTTCCTCCCCATCTCCACAGCCAGCTCCTTGATTGCTGACTGACTGGAGCTGACAATAAGACAAGGGGCGCCCTTCGTCCAGGGAGAGAGATTTGCATTAGGGGATGCGTTTTACACAGGCGCTGTCACACTTTAATATCGACATATATACACAGCATTCAGCCGGGTGATTACTGTGTTGTGCTTTGGATCTCAAGCAATACATTACCACACGGGCTGGGACACCAGGAAATGAGTTGAGACCTCGGAGGACGGTGGGATGTGGATAGGCTGACCTGATCATCAAGTAAAAATGTCCTCAGCGTTTTGAGTTTTAGAAGCTGACAGACATTAGGGAGACTGTCCTCAGGGTGATATCTGAATAACCTCGACACAAACACAAAACGCAGGAAGAGACCTGAAGGACAGAGTCAATTCTGATTGTGGAATATTCTGTTCCAAAAGACATTTTATGGTTTGTTACTCCAAAGTGGGTTTAAATCAGCGCTAAGTGTGTGCCAAAAGCTCTAGGTCCGGGAGATCAACCAACCTTACAATGTATGCATTTTCAAAATATATGCCACCTGCACTTCCGGGAAGACTACATGTCAAGTTTTTTTTTTATTTTTTTTTTTTTTATCTTTCCCCCATCATTGATTATTCTAATGACTGATTATTCTAATAGATGCATATATCGTGTCATAAACTCACAGTTTGTAAAAGTAAACATTTCTGTATTGTTTACACTGTATTGCTTAGGTATCTGCTTACAGGTATTGCTTACACCATACATTTAGACTTCTGATGAGGAGGGTTGTGGGCTAGGATCCAAGGGTCAAATATGGCAACAGCATCTCAACCAGGATGTCATATTTTGCTTAAACAAGAGAACTCCTACAGCTAACTGCCCTCCACTGCTGTCCTTGGCTCCCTTCTTGAATAATGCTATTATTTTGATGACACTTCAAAATATGTTCAGTTTCTTCACTCCCTGATGATCAATGGTTGAACATCCAACACAGATTTCTCATAGAAGTTGCCACTGAACCTGACAAACTGTCGGTCAGAGGTGCAGTAATGAGTGCTGGACCCGCCCACTCATTGACACTATGCATCTGATAATCTCCCAGCTCTTGTGCATGCCATGTCTCTTGTAATCTCTGCCTGTCTCCAGGAAGAGGAGAATTCACTGGGAGCAGAGAACATCCAGACAAGTTGAAAATTATTAGTGATGAAACTGCTGGTTCGTAAACACAAGGGAATTATTTTTCTGCATTTCATTAAAATTCCCTGTGCATATAATGCAAGATTCTGCGTTAATGCGACCACCGGTTATGAAGACGATCAAGATTAAATTGGCACTGTGGGACTTTGGCAATTGGTGCAGAGCATTTTGGGAATGCTACAGTAGTTTGAGGACAGATGTAATTTGTAGGACATTTGATTCCCCCTGAGATCATTTATTTCCCAGGCTGGTAAAGTTGGTAAAGCTGTACAGTCTATGGTCAGTCCATGGATTTGATGTACTGTATTATTTCAGCCCTTGACAAATTAAATGAGTGGCCCCAGTTTGTATGTGTGTGTGTGCGTATACATATGTATGTGTGCGTGTGTGCGCCTGTCTCGGTGGCCTGGGCGCTGTGCTCCCCTGCCGAACCAAGGGAGACAAGGGGGGCCCCATCTGGGGCTTAGATTGGGGTTCCAGTGTAGCCTGAAGGGGTGTGACCCAAAAACTGTTCAATTTCCAACAGCCAGAGCCAAATGAGCCGAGTGGTGAGCGAGGCACAAAGAGTCGCCCCTGTTCCCTTCCTGATAGCCTCTCCTCTCTGCGGGATTGAGGTAAAGGATGGAAATAGAGTGGCCGGCCGCAGAGCAGGAGGAGGAGGAGGAGGAGGAAGTGTGATTGCCCTGCCTGCTATGACCTTGAAAGGAGCCCGGTGTCGGCATGCAGGCGATATTATCTAGGCGCCCAGACTCGCCGCTCCAGTCACCTGTCCAATTGATAACAGGCGCACAAATTTAATAAAGGCCTCATGGTATTCGCGCCTCAGTCCCAGCCCTGCCTACTCCGTTATTAAAGGCATTGAGTGTGTGCGCTGACCAGGAGAAATGTTCAATTAAAATCTCACTGCTACATTAGTTTGCATGCTTTCCTGGTAGGATTTATATGAAAGTGAAACTATTAAAGAATTGAAGTTTCTCAATTTTCTCCACCATGATAACGTTCGTAATGGCGTTCTTTATATTAAAGAAATGAGGTTATAAAGTTTTTATGTAGTTAATGCCTTCCTGCGGAACAAACCCTTGAAACTTCCTTATCGTCTGTGTTTAAGCGATATGACCTTTTTTTTTTTTTTTTTTTTGGCGGTGACACGCCCCACAGTCTACATTGACTTTGTCTTTGTTTTGCAGAGGGGGCAGAGGACACCTCAGTGGACGAGTTGATGGTGGACTGGTTCAACCTGATCCGACAAAAGCAGGTTTACATGAGGAGGGAGTCTGAGCTGGTCTACATGTAAGATACTGCATTATTTATTAAGTATTTTTTTAATCAAAACAGGAGCGAATCCTCTGTTTGCTTTGTACTCACCAGCAGGCATTGCTGTTCACTCAAGGTTTATACCCGTGACAGAAGATGATTCATGAAAATCAGCACTGCATATGGGTGTAATCGCAGTCTGGATAGTTATATGCAGTTGTGGTTTGTTTCTTCAGTGCAAAGACCCAAGATTTAGAGGAGCAGCAGCCAGGTGTGGAAGAAGAGCTGCGGAGATTGATAGAAAAGCCAGGTGATCCGACAAAGCGCTGTCTCTGACAGAGGATCCTCACCAGCACTTCACTGTTCCACGGCTCACCGGACACTACAGTGCAGCACATCACATCTGTTTGCTTAGCCCACCGCTTGTTACTGTGTGACTTATGTAACATGCATTCATATATAGTTATTAGGCATGACACTTTACATTACATTGTTGTCATTTAGCAGACGTTCTTATCCAGAGAAACTCACAGATTACAATTTTTACATGTTACCCATTTATACAGCTGGATATTTGCTGAGGCAATTGTGGGTTAAGTACCTTGCCCAGGGTAAAGCAGCAGTGCCCTAATGGGGAATCGAACCGGCAGTCATTTTTGTTACAAGCCTTGCTCCTTACCAGTATGCTACCCTGCCGCCTGAAAGATTGAAATATGAGACAAAATATCATTTTTCCAAATTTTGCACATTATAAAATGACAAAGTGTTTCATGGCCATGAAAACATACCTCAAAATGTAATTACCACATGACTTAAGTTAAAACTGGCTGGAATGTAATTTACATCTTTTTTTCCAAAAATACCATATCAATGGAACTTTTACTTGCTTTACTTGTTCTGTCCATCAGTACTCAGCAGTACTATGACCAAAAGTACTTTGGAAAATAATTGCGTTACACTGTTCCTGTTGGTCTGTGTAGGTTCTACTTTGTGATAGTATTCACTGATGTACCACAAGTAAATGGAATTATCATACATTGTTTTAATATCATTGCATAATGACAAACAAATATTGTAAAGGATTCATTCCACATCACTAAGAGGTAAGTTAGCTTAAAGAAGACTGAAACGTTTACCATCTCTTTTGAAAAGCAGATAGTTCTTGTAGTAAGCCAACAGCTGAACTCTGTTTCCTGTGAAATATTAATGTGAAAGAAACAAATGTCCTAAAATCCAGCTTGTTAGCCAGATCTTTCACTGGCTAGCTAGAGCATTCAGCAGCACCAATTACACAATGTTAGGAAAGTATCGTAACAAGCTAGGCACTACTTTCATTGGCAGCTTTGTGTAGTCAAATCAACTTGCTAATATCCTATTGTGCATAGCTGAATAGCTAATTTTGGATCTGTTTTATAAAAGCGATATGGCACTCAAACCTGTGGTACATTGTGAATACGGTTCTAAGGTTGATACCTGAAGAATCATCTCACGCCTAATAGACACATGTGTAACCTGTCTGAACAGCTGGATATTTCCTTAAGTGTTTCAGTCCCCTGTTTAAGGTGCAGTCATGGCCTGCTTTGGATTCAGTACATTGGGATGGTAGTACATTCAGTATATTGGGATGGTGTTTAAACAGTTTTTAAAGCTATCAGCCCAGTCTCAAGTTGTTTTTTTTCCGTTTATCTCAGAGCACCTTAAGACTGCTGCAGACAAGAAACGGGAGGAGGAGCTGATGGAGAAGCTGGTGGAGATCGTCAATGATAGAAACGCCATTGTGGAAGGGCTGGATGAGGACAGACTGAGGTTAGGCTTGGTTGTGTCAGCTTGCTTAACTTTGTCCCTCTGTCTCTGCATTGCTGTCCTCCTGTCTTTGTATACCAGCCTGTGTCTGCCCCTGGGTCCATCTGCATCTGTGAGCACTTCACTGCATTACAGTTGCCATTTTGTTATTCAGAGAAGGAAAAGTGCTACTTTGTGTGGCATTTCCTTGATAAATGCAATATTTACTGCCACGCTTAAGGTAAATGAGAATATATAAATATATCTGTAGTAAGTATCTGTCTGATTTATTCTTATTTGTTGGAAAGGGAATGTCAGTATATCTCAGCTGTTTATTCAGATTGGACTTACATGTGTGTGTTTGTTAGGTGAATGAAAAGGAAAAAAGAATTACATTAAATTACAATGCCAGTAAACATTAAAAACTTGTGGTGTTTATGGAAAGTAAAAAAAAAAATCTATAGAAGCATATATAGATGCTTTATGTTTTGTTTGTCTTGATATGTTCTAGGGAAGAGGAGGAAGACCAGCAGTTGAATCAATTGATGCAGAACTTGGGTGAGTCTATGAATGATCTATTAAGATTACAAAGCACATAGTCTCAGGTATCAGAAAACACAGCAAGAGCTAATTTACATTTGGAACTAAATAATTGCATTTTAACTTTAGCAGAATCTCATTCGGTTACCACTTACATCCATCCGTTAACTCTGATGCTTGCATATAATGAGTATATGTTTATCCAGCTACTTTCCGATGATTCAAAAGAGTAAATGTGTATTACAGAGAAGTTATGAATTCCATTTTGTACTAATGACCCATAATGGACCCTGGATGGAGTAGCCCATATCTAATGATTTACCTTTTTTCTTTTCCTTTTTTTAAATCAAAATGCATATTGGGAAAATGCATGCTTGCCATTATGTATAATTGATCAACTTAAGTTAACCTTTTTTATAATGTAGTCAAATGTTGCACTCATTTGCAATTCATGATTGAAAACGGCAAACTATGAAATGCAAAAATTCTATTAAAATTCATAGTGAAATTCATAGTTTTAGTTAGCACTGCTCTACTGGGAGACCTTTGGTCATTTAAAAAATGTCTGTATTTACTTAGCAAAGGCATAACATGCCGCTCATTTTGATTAGTTTTAGTTGTTTGTTCAGTAGTCAGTGCTGGCCATTTCAGGGCACATATGTAACACATTCTCATAATACATACAGTCTGTCCTTATGCATGAGTGATTGCTGTTGAGAGCTGGGCTTCAACACATTATCAGGGTCGAACATATGATGTGCAACTATGTTTAATAAAAGCTGGTGGAAGCAGTGTCTTTGGTATATTCATCATTTTCCTGGCAAAGCAGTCAATGCATAGCTTCCTTCCTCAGTAGCCAGGGTTATGCATTCCTCAGAGTAGAGGTCATGACATGAGATGTGGCTGTCCTTGCAGGCAAGCAGAACAAGCCCATGCTGCTGTCACAAAAGGTCTTGTGCTTTGGCTATTCCCCCCGCCTCTGCCTTTGTTAGCTGGCTTTGTGTGCTGTAGCTCTAAAGCTCCAGAGCTTTGAGACCTTGCATCCACTGTCCTCTGTGGTCTCTTCTCTAACTCCCCCTGCAGTCCTATGGGAAATGTTTCGCTTTGGTGTACAGTCCCCGGCCTCTGTCCATAATCTAGTGATCTTGCTCTGATTTAGCGCTTCTGAGGATGAAGTGGCATTATTAACCTATCACAGACCAGAATGCTCAACCCCTACTTCAGATAGGTGCTTGTGGTTGCATGTCTGTACATGTGTTCCTATGAAGCATTTATGGCCTTGCTGAATTGTGCTTTAAGGACAAGAAACATTCTTCCTTTGTCATTACATTCGTATATTTGCAATTTTTTTTCTTTCTATTTTTTAAACAGATATAAAGAAAGACAAAAACAAGAAAAAGTCTAACATTAAAAAGTTGTTTGGGTGGAAGAGTAAGAAGGAGGTCGTGGAGGACTGATCATTGAGGGAACTGGATGTACTGGGAATGTCCTGCAGGCCGTCGTCTCTCTCATTTCGTCTCTTTGTTTCAACACTCCGTTGCGGCCCTGAGTGCTCCTTCACACTTCAGAAGCAAAAAGGCAGGACGTAATCGACCAGAGCTTTGCTGATGTTCCAGCAAAGGGGGGGGGCCCCATATTGGTGACATCCATGATGTGCTCTCTGGAACGGCATATGTTGGGTCCCCCTAGCTTGCGACGTGAATCCGCTGCCCAATGCACAAACAAACGAATTACTGGCTAATTACCCACAACAGTGTCACTGTGAGCTGCGATTCCATATGATTCGGGCGTCTGTGGTAATCTCAGCGCTTTAAGATTAAAAGGGATTTTCGAATATCAAACAGACACCGCTTCTAATTCTGTCGCCTCAGTGAGTCGTCGTGCGCTCATTCTGCTCACCGTTTCCGATGATTCATTGCACTCCTCAGTTCTCCAGATTAAACATGTTTACAATCTTAGCAAAATGGAACGCTGGCAGTGGGTCAAACGGCACTTTTTAATGCACATAATCTTGTTTTTGAGTGGTTTTGTATCCGTTTAATTCTTTTCTTATAATTGGCACTTCATGCCAGGGCCTAGTTTTGTGTGGTCTGAGATGAACTCTGAAAATCATAATTTGTCGGCAATAAAAGGTGTCTTTGGTCTTTATTGTTGATTGACACTGGATAGAGTCTTGTGTTGTTGTCAGCTTTGTTTTCTTTTCAATGTGGATCAACAGTAACTGTCTGCAATCCAGCAGCACAGGAGCACACATTGTATGTCACCATATACTTTGTAAAGGAGCTAGGATGTCATAGTATTTTTTCTAGTTTTTATTGCAAAAAGTAGTCCAGATTAAGCAATGACAGTGGAAAAGAAGGAATGTTCCATGTTGTCTTGATTCATATTGGATCTGAAAGAAATAAGCAATTGAATGATAAGGGCCCTCAAACTGGGAAATTTAATGTTTGATGTGAATGGCTGTATTTTAATGAGAATAACTTTCCAGAGCAGAGTAAATCAGTGAAGCTGAATAGAAAAACAGTCCAAATTGCTTTCCCTGTGTGTTGGTTTGACAAGGAAATGGTAGTAGGATTACTAGCGCCATTTAATCAGAAGGTGGCAGTGTGGGGTTAATTGTAGAGGAACCTGACAGCCCAGACTAAATTGGCCACAGTTCTGTCATTTAATTGTTTCACTAGTTTTGTATGTGATGCAAATCCCAGCTCTGTAGATGCAAGACCATTAATCAGTTTGTTAAAGGCGCATTAAATCTAGACTGTAATGATCTATTTATATTGCTCATTTTCATTAAATTTTTTTCTGCTATTATGTTCCAAGTTAGGCGGGAAGTTGTGACATTGTGTGAACTGCAGTGCAGGCATTGTCATTGTAAAGTATCATTTTCAGGATTAGGAGACAACGATAAGAATAAAGGCAACAAAAATAATACTCTGATCTGTGGTGAATGAATCTACTGTTTCTAAGATCGTTTTATGCATAAGGATTTTACACAGGTATTTCACACTTTTAGTCTGAATGTTTTAGAATTGTCATCAGAAAGGAATTCAAAAGGAATGTACATGTATGTGTGTGTTTGTGTTTTACTTGTTTACTGTCAAATAAAACCTTTAATACAAAACTACCTTTTTCGGGGGTGTAAATGTGCAGCTATTTCCCTGACTCAATAAGGTGTGTGTCTCTTATTCCCAAATTATTTGATTTTCATGTTGGCCTCCTTGTAAATTTGAAATGAATAAAGGGAGATGAATGTGAACGCTGGCATATTGTGAGGCTTCGTACTTGTCATGTAAGAACACTTTTTGCTTATCATTCCAAAAACTGCATTGTTTTAAAACCGCTGTTTATATTTGGTTTCTTTTTCAATTGGTTCAACAGAAAATCAGGCGATCACACTTTTTCCAAGGAAACATGTTAATCTCATGGTTCTGCAAGGGTTTTCCTCTCTGCACTGTAGATATTTATTTAAAAGAGGAAATTCTGTAGAAGTTTGACTTTGTGCAGGTGTCAGGGCTGCCTTTTTGTCCACTGATGCATTTCTTTGTTAGAGGCGGATTTGTTAAAGTGAAAAACAGATCTATTCTCCAAGTTGTCTGTGGCCAGCAGGGGGCAGCAGCGGTTGTTTGCGATTCACAAAGTCCAAATGGCTTCTCACCAGGTCTTGGATACGCGCTCAATCACAGCACTGGCACACGTTTAACTGTCTGTGTCAGTTAGTGTTTAACAAATTAATAGGCCTATATCAGGTGAGTTGAAGGTTTGCAGCCCAAAAAAGTCTGTTAACCTTCATTCAGGTCCCATGCAAGTCGGATATTCGACTCGTATGGAAAAATCGGCTCTTTATGTATTGATGGGTTATTCGTTATGCATTGATGGGCCATCATCATTCCCTTTTGGAAGTACTCAGGCTTTCATCAGTCTGATGTCTTAATTCATGTGAGAGCTTGATAGAAAAAAGGATTTTGCTCCCAATTAGTCTGTTTTTTTCTGACTGTCCTGCCTGCCCAAAAACACTTTTCTTCCCAGCGTCTCCTTTGCATTTCTGTTGTCTCGTTTGCTCTGCCATCTTTATAGCTGGTGAGAGGAGCTGGCTGCCAGGTGAAGGTGGGGGGCTGGGTACGCGAGGGCTGAACGTGGCGTGCGGTATGAGTGACAATCAAAGCTGAATATGGGTGATATAAGAGTTAATTAAAGCTTTGCGTTCCATCTTCTGCAAATGCTTGTGCTTCTGCAATTAGGAATCAAAGGCGAGGGTTTAATGTCAGGGGGTGTCTAATACATGGTTTTAACAGGAGTAGGACCTGATTTGTGAAGCTCCTGACGACAAATAGGCATTACAACAGCCTCGACTTAGAGGGGCATTAATATTCATAAGTAAAACAATTCCTCCAGTGAATGTCTGATGCTGGAAATTAAAACCATCGCGGTGAGTGCTTGTGTCCAGGCAGCATTCTTCCTACTAAAGACCATTACTGGGGAAAACATTTTTATTTTTTTTATTTTTTTGAAGGGTAAATGAAGCTATCTGTCACAAAACCTGCATAAATGAATGCACGGAAAACTTGTTTTGGATTAAACACATTTCAAGAGGGAGGGCATAATTGCTGCTGCTGAGGCACAATGGAGCATTTCTCCAATGCTGTGTCTGTTTGTAAAGCAATGAAAATGCCCCAGTCCAGTACGTCAGTGTAGAGCAACAACAAGACACTGAAGTTACCGTCAAAAGTAATCATTTTGCTCATACTTTGCCAACAATACAGCGATTGTGTTACACATGCAGCTTGCCAAATCGCCATAAAACTGACACCATACAAAGACAAAGGAACACCAGCGTAGTATCCTAATATTTTCAGAGGGCTTAAAAATAGTCTGGTAAACATTGGTCTGTGGTCGTCGAAACTCAAAGGCTGGGTGAAAAGGCCCATTTTGAGGGGCTGTTTGTGAGTTTTCCTCTGTCACTTCCCTCACTGTGAGTCTCACACTCAGTGCCATTCTCCTTGTAGTCTCTGCAGCCAGTTACTATAATTATGATCCCAGAGGTAATTTCATCAGGATCATTAGCACTGTCGAGTAAACAAGAGACTTGCTTTTAATTATTGGCCATCCAGGCAGAAGAGCCAGCACTTTCATCATCGAGATCATCATAATATTTGTACAAAAGAAGAGGCGTGCTCTACGCGGGCAGATTCTGGGACAAAGACACTGAGAGGAAGACGCCTTTGTTGCTTTAATTATGCATTTCATCCTAAACGACAGCCACATTTAAAAAGCATATTCTGAGATTGTGTGTGATACCAGTTCAAGGTCACAGGATGCACATTTTGATCTCATCTTTTAGATTTGGGTTGCATCCTTGTCAGTATTACCAGTCTAGCAGATATTTTATTTCATTCAGATGTGGTAAGTGTCAGTAATTCAGTCACACATATTGTGTCTCTGTTTTCTTTGTTTTAGTTTGTAATCTGGGCATGAAATTTGATTCTCATCACTGTGCAGTGGCTTGAATTGTGTTTGAAATATCATTGCTCACTTTCGGTGTTGAATTCATTTTTACAGAAATAATCCACTCTATCTGTTATCATTCACAGTCGCAGAATAGTTCAGAAAGCCACCAGTAAATATGATTTTCATGAAGAAAAATGTGTGTATAAGCTATCAGTAGTCTGTAAAATGGCAAAGTGCATGACTGTGAGTCTTGACAAGTACTGGTTTCATCTGCTTCAGATGCATAATTTCACTTCCCTAAGCAATTCTAATGTTGCTGTGTATTTAGTGTGATGGCAGGATCCAGCCCAAGTTACTGCCCCACCCCATTGTGAGTTCTTTAATTTTATAGGGATACTAGGGTCGATTTGTGTACTACATGTACTGGCCTTGGAAACTCTCTCTGCCCTTATCCCTTTTTCTGGCATTATGGATCAGTAAAAATCCCCCACAATACAAATTACCGAGTTTCAACCACAAATTGCAATTCTAACAAATGCTAATGTCTTATTCTAACCACACCAAGGACTGGCTCAGTGGATTACTTGTGTTACCTCTGATTTGCATTGACACAAAACCCATATAAGATGATATCCATAACAATCCATTAAACATGCAGAATAGTGTGCTCTCTAATACATACCCGCTATTTATGCTCCTCTCTTTAGCAGATATGCTCTATTTTTGTAATTGTGCTTGCGGATGGAAAGGAAGTGGTAGGAAACTGCGGGCTTCCATTGGCAATAACCACTGTTTTGATTTAATCGTAGTGATATTTGAAAGATTTGCTCACCAAGTTGTGCAACACGATAAGAACTCATGCCATCAACGATCTAGTATGGAAGAAGAATTCTATCGACTGTGCCTCCATTCTGTTCCCTCTCTTACCATTGTGGTGTAGACCTCTGTGCACCCAGCACAGAAGAGCTCCTAAACATTTTGAGGCTGCGAAGCAGAAACCTCAGCAATCTCCTGCGCCTCTGAAGGATCTGATGACAGGCCTTTTCATTGCGCCAGTATCAAAATGTGCAACCTGACAACACAGCATTGTCAAAACCTGCAGCGAAAAAGTGCTCAGCACCTATCAGGCCATATTGTTAATGTACAATGGCAGTGGTGACATCTTACTAATGGGGGGGGGGGGGGGGGATTTTTTCTCAGCACCAGAATTTGTGTATTTCCTCTTGCCACTGAACTGGATCTATTTTGGGTGGCACACATGATTTTGATCTTTAATGCCTCTCATTTGTGGTGCCTGAGGCGAAGGTGCCAAAAGACAGATGACATGCCCGTCACATTCATTCTGTTCTTCCATCTGTGATCCATCGTTCATGCTGCAGTTGGAAATTCCATAACCAGATTCTGAATTATGTGTGTTTTTTTCTGGTGAAACTCTCACTAGTTTTAGGTATTAAATCCTCTGTAAAAATGTTCCACACAGCCCATAAATTGAAACTGCAGTGGATCTCTGCGTTTGCACGATGTTTGCATCTCCATAAGTGCATTATATGATGCTGAACAATTAACGAGTTTATCTGTGTTTACAGTAGACCTAAGGCCTTGTGAGACCCGATAATGCACAGAGTCATGCTGAAACGTGTGTTTTCAGAAACCATTGTTGGTTAATATTCACATTCCTCGCACCTTGAAGCTATGATAAGAATATTAACCTCATCAATTTCAGGTAGCTTTTAATGCTTGAACATCTTCTTTAAAAACCCACATATTTGCAAGAGTCTCGGATATGGCATTTATGTGACATTTTAAGCCTTTTAACAGAATCCTGAAAGGGATTCCGAACTTACTGTGGAGGAAAATAATTTTGTCTTTCTTGTCAGAGGGATTAGAGGCACTAAAATCAATAATAAAAACAACAACAAAGTTGTCAGAGTAATAACAAATGGTGAAGATGATGGTGATAATTGCTGGCATTATTACTGTAATAATAAAAGAATGTATGTGAATCAGAAGCAGTAGATTCAGCTTTTCTGTACCTCCATATAGAATGGGTGAAATGGCAGTCTTAAGAGTATGTTCCTGATGGGTTTTAGTGGGAGATGAAGTTCAAGTAGAGGTGCTGTGGAAGAAACAGCCTTGTAGGTAGAATAAACCCCTCTTTGTGACAGTGAAGGAAACTGGAAAAGACATCAAAGTTGCTAACTCCTGAAGTGACCTGGCGATGTGGCCCATATCCACCAAATGCATGTGGTTTCATGAACCCAGAGAACTTTAATAGAATCTGGTCTTGAGCAAAATGCCAGGGATGCAGCGTGTAGTGGCGGACGCCTTTCTCCCTTGTACCAGTGTCAATATTATTTGGGTGGTTGAGACAGGATATTCCTGGTGCTTTTAAGTCTTTGTGTTTCTTTAAGTGTTTGTGGAGTGCAGTTTAAAATGGCAAGAGTGTTGCTTTAGATTCCCTGCCTTTGAGATCAATTGAATATTCCAATTGAATGTTTTAATGGGTTGCTGTACTTTGAGGGGTTTTGCTGCCAGTGGGGCTCATTGTGTCTGTAATCGTCACACGACTGCGGCAGATCCATTCAGGGCTTTCTGGGGCAGGCTGCTTTGATGCACCTTGTTGTCTTATCTTCAGCCCCAAGAGGTTAATGAAGTGGTGGCACTTTATGTAGCATAAAAAAACTGTGCTGATTGACAGACCAGACCGGCGAGTCTTGCAGATGAAAAGAAAAAAAAAATCTGAGCTCCACTTGAGTTGCAATTCTGGCAAATTAGATGGACAGTGAGACAGAGCGGCGTCTCCTCCCGCACCATTGTAGGATGCAAGAGGAGTGTCTAATCACATCTCTGGGCTCGTTTTAAATGGCGGACGCGCTTGACTCTTGCGCAGTTACATTGATATTCAGGTCCTTGTCGTCAGGTGATCTGTCATGTGATCTGTCAGCACCTCTTCAAACAGCCATTGTGGTGGGCTTGCCAAGTACCACTTCACTGGAAACGTAGACATCTTACTGTA
This sequence comes from Megalops cyprinoides, assembly GCF_013368585.1. Lineage (NCBI taxonomy): Eukaryota > Metazoa > Chordata > Actinopteri > Elopiformes > Megalopidae > Megalops > Megalops cyprinoides. The sequence continues at coordinate 31,488,709 of NC_050583.1, forward strand.
CCCCCATGCTATGCTTTCAGTGTGTGAGGCGACGTTGTTGCGCCTCCATGGCTACAGGGCATGTGGAGAACGTAGCCTCGCAGACTCCCCTTGCTGGTGGGAGGTGACGCCACAGGCCTATCCGTAGTGATGCGGTGTGCCTAGATGTACCAACCACCTCATCACCTTCACCTTTCTGTTCCCAGTGTAGGATTTCTGCCATTTTACTGTTGATCAGTGTGTTCCTCACACATTATGGAGATCACGGAGGCCATACTGCTGAGACACTGAAAGCATTCCAGGCCAAGATTGTTTACAAGTATGGGTGAAAAAAATGTCCATTAACCGCCAAGACTGGTCATGCATCTCTGTGGTAATTATTTAAGAGGTGCTCAGCAATGCCTAAAACAGTAGTTCTTGCATGCAACTTAAATAAAAGCCAAATTCCAGACCGCAGTAGGTTAGTAATATGGTTATAATATCAGGTAATGCCTGTTAATGCTTCGTAGCCTACAGCACTTGGTTTTTAATATTACAATGTTCCTTTGCATTTATAACAATAAAAATGTTTAATAGGTAAACAGGAATCAGGGAAATAAATCTAGAGGGTATACATCCCTATGAATTAGCATATAAATGAGTTCATATGATACAAATGGTGCTCGATTGCCTATAGCTGTATGTGCAGAGGACTAGATCTCATACTCCTTACAGTGTATGATACCAAAACATGCCAGGAGAAAATGAAAATTAATTTATTGCATCCATATTTTCACTTAATTATTCACCATTTGGACATTTAACCTTTATTTACAGATGTTTATGAAATCTTTGTTTTTGTTGGCGCTTCTGTTTGTTACTTTATCAGTTTAAGCATTTTCTCTGAAACTGACAGTTCATTTTAATTAACCTCAGAAATACAACTTAATTGTTTCAGACAAATTGTAAATCCAGTTTGGGGGAAATATGTGAACGATGTTTTCAAAATGCAATTAAAATGGACTCCAATCTCCAGTTTGTAGTTTGTAGTTAGTTTCCTTTATCTCATAGTCCAAACCCTAGTGAAGGAATGCAGCATCTTTGTTTGAAATACTGACTGTAAAGAGTATAGGAAAGACAAATGCTATATATATATATATATATATATATATATATATATATATATATATATATATAAAATATATATATTGGCAATGAGAGAGACTATTATGAAAATTAACCCTTGATCTATATAATGCATGATTAATCACATTATGGCAGAAAAGGACAGTTTTGGAATCAGACCCACTGCATTTTGTGGCGATACAGTTTACAGGTATGGAATATGGAGGCAATGTTATGCTTGTATGTACTAAACTGTAATGTGTTGCTTTTGTTTTTGTAGGTGTGAGGCCACTGTAATTTATGGTTCCAAGATCAGCAATCAGTCATGATCAAAGCTGCTGTTTATGAGTAACTAAACAAATATTTGCTAATAAGTAACATAAAGACATTTTGATTAAACTTCAACCTATAGAAATTCCTCAGACATTGACCGTCTTTCGCTACATCTCACCCTGATGACTGAAATGCAATAAATACCACGTTTCAGCAGCTGGGGCTATTTGGAACATAGTACTGTGTTAATACGCGACAAGAAGCAGCTTATCGAATTGGGTCAGCTAATTAAGCAATTAGCTTATTTTAGCTCTGTTGTGAGACTGTATTACATTTGGGGCATTGTGAGTATTGATGCCAAAATTCTAAAGCGTAGTTCTCAGCGTATAGTCAGTGCAGCTGAACTCTCTCTTTTTCCTCTTGGGATGATATTTAGAGCCATTCTTCTTCATAAAGTAGGCACTGACATTGTGAACGCGTATCTGCGCTTCCTAACGCTCACATTTCTCATGCAAATCCCTGGGATTGAATAGTTTATTTATTGTGCGTTTTCATATTCAGATTTCCAAAGACGGTGCAGTTGAAGTGTTTGCTTTCTACATTTTTAGCTGTGTTAACACACATGAAATCCTGGGCAGATTAGAGTTTTGATAGTATTAAACTCGTGATGAGCGATCGGGGACCTGAATGCACTTCCTCACTCCGTGTTGTGCTGGTTAAATGGTTGTGACTCCAGTTAAGTCTTCCACTGTAGCTAAGCAACTTACACATCATGCAACACAGCTGACAATGGAGGGGTGGAATTGCTCAAGATGACGGCTGGATGCAGGTCTTCCAGTAATATCTGTCATTCACCAGTTGTGTCAGAGCTTGCTGATCAATATAGGAAAGCCTGCTTAATTCAGTGGCCTCAGTGGAGTCATTGCAAGGGAAATAGAGGGCTGATTTCTGTCCTTCATTATTTAACCTCGGTCTATAATTTGCTGCTTTGTTATAAGTGACTGGTTAGCATGAGACACCACATTCTCCGCAGTCTCTATATTGCTTCAGATTGATTCTAATTGGATATGGTTGGTTGCTAAACATCCCTTTTCTAGATGCCTGACATACCAATGCCTTTAAGTGATGTTGTTTTGGTGGGAAAAAATAATTATGTTGATGACCTATTTGCCTAATGATTTTGATTTATAATACATTTGAATATCCTACAATGAATTTGTGCATTTTTTGTTAGGCAGTTGAAATGGGAGTAACATTTCAAACAAGCTATTGATGCAAAGCACAGAGTGAGTTTATTCGTTTTTCTAAAACATTTAATTTCAGGCTGAAGAATACAACAAACAGCTTATCAAAGGTTTTTGGTTAATTACTATAGTCTCAGAATGATGCGTCTTATTTGTGCTGTGGTAAGAGTGTTATTTTACTGTTTGGATGTAACTGAATTAGGAGTTGTACACAATACAATTCTAACACATATCCAATTCAATTAATGGATAATTGAATTGGTTGCAGGCAAGTGTAAATATTTATGGACTGTGAGTGGAAGTTATGCAATTAAATTAAGAAATGCTCTATTTTTTCTTCTTTTTTGTTAGTTAAGCGAATGTCTTACATTTGGGGGTCTTTAATTATATGGTTAGGGGGAATACATAGGCTGACATAAAGAAATATTTTCTTTAATGAAGAAAGATCCATAGGAAGATGGACGTGAAATGAAACAAGAGATACATGGTGTTTACTTGAGTGGATCCTTGCCTGTAATCTCTTTCTTAATTTGTTTGTGCAAAGAAGTGTATGTACAAAGTGCAGAATGGAGCTGTGGTAATGGTCCATTTTCAAGAACATGGAGATGCCTGATGTTCAAGAACATCCCTGATGGAAATGGCCATTGCATCCTGAGATTGAATCTGATCTGTATGATGGAAATCGTATCACCCAGTGTTAAGTCCGACTCGGCTGTTTACGATTGATCACTTGGGAAGTGTTGTTTACAAAATGTGTTCAACACAAATAGCACACATAGTAAGTACTAGTTGGAATTTCCACACTTTCCCAGAGGTGTGTTCTGGTATTTTGACATTTCTCTTCCACTGTTCAGACTGGCATACCTATTTATTATCAGACTTTACGTTTTGACATGGCAAATCTGGACAAATATTCCATTAAATCTGAATGTCAAAAGGTTCATTATCTATGGTGGTGATGCTCTGGGACTTAGAAAAGAACCAAAATGAGTGATGGAAAGGAAAACGGCAATTTTCCTCTGCACAGATCATTAAAAGCTATACCACGTTACACAACCTGTTAATTATGAAAGGGCTTAACTCTTTATCTGGGGGGATTTGGGCTGCTTTGTCATCGCCTGCCCATCTCCCTATGACTGCTAACCACCGGCTCTTAAAAGGCTCGTTTCCTTTTCATTTGGTGGTTCAAAACAATCCGCATGGTGGGGGGAACAGGAAAAAAGCAAGGTGACCCGAAGTGATTTGATGATATTGCAGGATTCGCTTTAAAATCAGTGTGATTTACATTAATATCAGTTATTTTCAGTACAATAATGTCAGTGATTTACAGTAAGGGTGCCTTGCCTGCCTCTCTCCTGTCCCCAGACTTCCACATTTCCACTGACACTCCGCTTCACCAAGCAAAGGCCCAGTACTCCGTGCTGGGGGGAGCCAATTGCTACTCACGTTGTAACTGTTTTTTCACTCATCTGTTGCTATGAATATTAACAGCTATGATTCCTCACTCTGACATCTGTGCCCATATCCCTGCTCGCAGTATCTCATGCGGAGGGGTGATAACTCAAAATGTGGAAAGGATGCAGCCAAACCCAACATGGCTTTATTATATTTTCAGATCTGTTTATGCCTTTTATGTCAATGGTGCGTTTTACTTTTTAATGCGTTTTAATTGAGCTGTGTGGCTGGAAAACAGGGCTCCTTTCAGGGGACACGTCTAAAACCAGGAGACTGTGACCTAAATTGGACAGAAACGTGTGTAGTTGGCCATTGGCTCATGCTCAGGTGTAATATATTATCCAAGCCATTGCTCTTATGTGACATTTATTGCTCGCTATGTAATAATCTCCTATTTAAATATATGTTGAGGCTTTCGCCACACGAGTATGGTAATGTCCCAAATATGATCCACTTACTCCTAAATGCAGAGCAGAGTTGAATGGGGCTGACTTTCCTTTCCATAAAGCATTGATTTGACATGGTGAAACGCGCTTGACTGATGGACAGATCTCACTTAAATGGACGGCTGGAAAGTATGTCTGCAGCGTAAGAAAATAAGCATGCAGCATTTCTATGTTTATGTATCAGAAGGATAGCTCTCGCATTAGTGCTAGGCCCAGAACCTTTCTTCTCGCTGGCTGTGTGCTGAGGAGAAGCTAACCTGATTTCCTGGCTCCTTTGAAAACACTGATGAAGACAGATAGACTGAGGGCGAGTAGATTAAACAGTTAATAAGGGTATATTACAGTTCTGTGTTGGTCTTGGGAAGAATTGACACCCTTTCAAAGTACATTAGGCCTAATCAGATTTCTCACTGTTCTGTTGCAAATTGAATGATATAATATTCCTCATTTTCAAAATTAAAAACCCCAAACCTTTTAGTTTTGCCTTTCAAATGCCCATGTAAAACTTCATCAGGGGTCCTAATAGAATTATTTTTCAATATCATTCCTTTCCCCCTACAATTATTTACAAGATCCGACTTCCTTGAAGGAAGGGTGATTCAATTTTCAAGAGGATACATCAAGCACTTAAGGATTTTGCACGGATTGATTGATTATTTTTTATCATGTTATCTTGCCTGGAGTAGTTTGATAGGGCTGCTCTCTCCCTACCACTCTATCTCTTATTTCACATAATTTTGTCCCTCTGAGCTTTTATGCAGCCTCGTTCCTCTTAATGTGCGTGTTAGACACAGATAGGGATAGATAGCCTTGTCCATGCACACAGACAAATTAGGGAGCAAGAATTCCAATTAAGAAATTCAGGCCTTTCTGCTCGCTCTCTCTCTGAAACATAGTAACCTTTAATGGTATATATAACTTTTGATATTCTGAAGTGTTTCGGGCTGCTCTGTGGCTCTGCACTCCTGTGTAATCAGTGAATAATCATGAGAGAATCTTATCGAGCAAGGACTCGGACTAAATGACCAGTAGTCATGCAGTCTCCTCTATCTCACTTTACAGGGCTAATCCTCCTTAGGTTTGAGGAAATGCATTGAAGTGGTGAGTTCTCTGTGTATAAATAAAAGGAATACAAAGCAAACTGAATTGAAAATAAATTAAACATGATTGAATTGAGACCAAGCGAGCCTATGGCGCGTACAGCAGTTTGTAAGGAGATTCACAACTCTACCCACTAATTGTAGTGTTCTGCACTGTTCCGATCCTGCAAGGGTTAAAAGGCACCAGCTGCTACATCTTGATCCTGGGTAAATGTCATTTAGACAAGAGGTGAATGCCGGTCAAGATCTCCCTCCAAATATAAATTTAATCACATCGCCCTGGCCTCACATTATCCTCACCCTAATTATTGCTTGGCCAGGACTGAAGTGTGATCTGCCCCACTTCAGCCCCGGCAGCGCCCCCTGGCACCCCGTACACATGTGACACCCTATTCTTCCACCGTGTGTCTATTTTAACAACAAAAAAGCATGCAGTAACAATAGCTACAAGCAGTGAGACAAAGATTATCAACATGCTTTCGGTCTCATCGAGCACCATTATTCCTGAATCAGACTGACAAAGAAGGCTCCTGTGTCCTGGAGCATTTTAATTTTAGAAGTCAGTGGAATCATGAGGCTGAGATGCTAGATTCTGTAATGAGGCTGTTTATGGGTCACTGAACAGACAAACTTTTATGAAGTCCCAGCTCTAGCCTAAATGACTATAGATAAATAAGTTATAACTTTAGGTAAAATTTATCACATGCATTTAATATATAAACTCTGCAGTTTTATTTGTTCATAGTTACTGTAGTATTGACAATAAAAATAATTTAGCCTTTTATTTTCAACAGTCCCTGATCAATCAAGATGGTTAGGTGTGAAACGAGTATGGTTAGAGAGTAGTGCAATGACCATAAATTCACCATATGAAGGAATTTTGTATGATGTGGTCCTTTGAGAGAGGAGAAAAGGTCTTTGAGCATTCATATGTTAAAAGTGTCTTGATCCAGAATTGTTGTGTGGGATATCATACGTTTAGTGTCGTGCCAAAACACATGGACGCACATTTGCCCAGGCAGAGCTTCAGCTATCATGTACCTAAATATATAAGAATGTACTCTAATCTCGAATTGAGGTTGATCTAAATCTAAAATTTCTGAAATATGCCATCACTTTAAGTATTAAAATGTGAATGTTCACTTGTGTTTGCTAGCACATGTGTGAGGCGCCATAATATTTTAAATACTGCACAACAGTTCTCAATGCCAGATGACAGAATGGGGTAAAAGGATAGTTCACATACATGAGCAATTACAAACACCAAACTAGGTTGCAAATGGAGGTTAGGTAAAATTATGGCGAATTAAATACTTGCTTTTGATCATGAGGTTTCCATCCCCTTATCAATAACGTGTTTGTATAAATCACACTTTGTTGTCCTTCTGCGCTGTACACTGTACTGTGATTGTGTTTATAGTTAGACAGCTCATTATCTATATGAAACGATGAAACTATACTAGACATCTCTTGACTGTAACATTGTAGAAAGGTGGACTGGAGGTCAGCCGTTGAGTGAAGACTTCAGAGAACTCACTGAAGTCTTCCCTCACTGAAGGAAGTCATGATCTTGTGCAGCAGCTAAAATAACTGTATGGAGAGAAACTGATGTACATTGGAGAGTTGTATTTGTTTAATTGATTGCTACTGCTTGATATAATGAACAATAAAAAATATTTAATGAAATATTGAAAACAGTACATATAAGCATACAAGTATATATACAGTATATGTGTGTGTGTGTATTTATCTGTCTTCATATCTTTCACTCTTCCTCTACATAGGATGGTGAGCAGCTAAGAAGACTGAGTGTCTAGCCTGGCAAAAATAGTGACATGCTGTGATATCAGGGTGTATAGATTCCCTTCTTTGTTGATACAGATAGTCAGCTATGCCCCCCATATATGCCTCCACCCTAGCTAACCCCCCCCCCCCCACACACACACACACACACACATACACAAGTTGTTTTTTATGCTGTAGTACCGTCAAAATCAAGGATTTTTCTATTTTGTTTGGTCAGAGTGCATCTTGGGGCTAGAAGTAAGAATGGACTGCTGTGTGTGGAACGATTGTCATTATCTCATATTTTAAGAAAATCTATACTGTTTCGATTTAATTGCATTCAAATTACAGAGATCCTTTGAGTACATTTACATTTACACATGCATATATACATATTTTTATATATATATATATATATATATATATATATATACATATATATGGTCAATAGATGGTGCTGTTTAGACTTCCACTCACTGAATAATGCATTGGATTAAGAGGTTATGTATTTGTGCCTTAGATTGCAGTTTTAGATCTTATGAATTCTTATTTTTTTGAGGTAGAGTGTGCCTACACACAGAGTGTGGGTCCAGATGTCATCACGCACGAGCGAGTGTGCCACAGAGGCCTGCACTGGGACACGGTGTGGTGGGGTATTGCCTAAACGAGTCTCTCAGTTCATGCGCTGGTTATTAAGCAGCTCCCTCAGACTGTTCCCCAACACCCAGCTCCCTGGCACTGTGGTCACATGACCTGTCACCTGACAGAGCGTTATGACTCAGCCAGCAGCTGCCAGGCCCCAAAAATAATGACAAAAACAATTAGCAATCCAAGCAGTAGCCTCTCCTTAATTATCTCCTCTGAGTTTAATTAACTAGCTAAATTATCAGCAGTAATGTAGGCATTAATTATGTCAAATTACAGTGTAAAAATCACGAAGTGTAGAAAATGTCAATTCAGCTCTGTTCACCTGCCGGGCTTAGAGGGGTCTGTGACAGATGAGAGTTTATTACAGTAAAATGTATGTATTGTATGAATAAATGGAATGATTTACAAATCAACTGAAATGTAAGACAGACATCAATAATATCCAGAGCTGTGCTGCTTATTGTCAGCGTATTTTAGTGTTTTATTATTCTAGCATTGTTGTTTTTGAAAGCCTTTTGGGAGTTGTGCAGTGAAGTTGTGTGCTTTTTTCCTTCGTTTTTTGGCACCACCACTAAGATGCTAAGGTGCGATGCTCCCAAACCAGATGGACTCAAATGCTGAATTATTAAATTATGAATATTAATACAAATCAGACACGAAAGAGGTAATAATTTTGCTGCCCTACAGAAATAATTAACATAATTTTGATAAATTACATGATAGCAGAATCTCAAAATTGAGGTAGATTTATCTTAATTAATATCTTGGACCTGCTTGGAGAAAGGTAAATGGTTCCGCTGGGGCCGGAGCAGAGCTGTCTCTGTGTTTCAGCCCTTTTTCATGGTTTAGCGCACAGCGGCAGCCTGAGCAAAGTGCAGGCGCTCTCCTGATACGCAATTAACTCACTTCAGACACCTCATCAGCCAGCACACAAAAACCCACACCCGCATCACACGTACTCGCACGCACTCCCGCATCCAAAAAACAGCCCAGTAGAAAAAAAAACCCACACAGTATGAGGTGCTCAGGGACATCTCTGTATATGATGGTAGGAGATGCTTGTGTGACTGCTCTTAATGTCTGCGGTCCATTAGAATCAGTGCACTTGAAGCAGTGCAGCAAGCAGGGGTCAAAGGAGTGAACACACCAAAAACTGTCTAAAGTGTTTTAGTAAATATACAAATTCAGAGTTTCTCTATGGGCAGTTCTCCCTGAAACTGATTTTTTTCATGTTCCATAAAATAGAAAACAATAACTTATTTTTATGGTGTAAGAATTTTAACTTGTTTTATAAAGGTACACAAAGGTAGCTAATACAATAGCAAACATTAATTCATTCTACCTGGAACAAAATCTAATAGTGTTAACCAGTGAAATTAAAACACAGAGACAATAGAGTCCAAATAAATTAATTTATCGGCTTCTTTTAATTAATTCATTTGGAGTCCTGCTGTGTTGCATGATTATGCTAAAGTGTTTAATTACAAATTTAGATGTGATGATGCTCTTTAATTACTCTGGCCTAAGAATATATTAGTAACTTCTCTCCCATGATTCCAGGTTCTGTGCTGAAACAGGAGACATACATTAGTGAATGTACTTTAAAAATATTAGATTATGAGCTGTCAGGGTTCTGGCGGATATCCAGTCCTCAATCCTCAGTAAATCCCTGTTAACCTCGAAGCCGCTCTCCACAGCAAAATTTAATACACAACTAACAAACAACGTGAAATTTACATATTAATTAGTGCAGGGCAATCTGGAGTGAATTCAAATGACTGGTCCCCTCGTTTACTCTGGGCTTTTAGAGTTCCACTCACTTCCTTTCACATTTGTGGCTGCTGTTGTGCAGATTTTAAACTCAACCGAGAGAGGGAAAAAAATGTTTTAACCTTTACCACTGATAGCCTTATCCATTTGCGTTGCTGCCAAGAAGAAACAAACCAATACATTTAGTGTCTTCACCTTGAGTGAATACGTTTGTTTTCTGACCGCGCATTTAATATTCTGACTATCTGAATACAGTGAAATATGGATCATTTGTAACAATAATGGCCATAAAGGCTGCTGGTAGCGTGTGTACATTTTCTTGAGATCTCATAATAGGGCAGACAGTGAGGATTTATAAGCTGTTTTAGAAATATGGCCAAAGTGTGACAATTATACATTGTTGTCTAATTCTAAAATATTGTCGCAGATATAATTAACTGTTTGTGTATTTCATTGCAATTGAAATAAAAAAAAAACGCTGACAGCTTAAAGACCTACATCTCTCTTAAATGTAAATGAAACCTGATCTTTCACATATTTTGGTAGCTAAAAACCTTATTTTGAAAAGAAGCACAATTTAATTACAATCAGTCTGTTGTACAAAATGTTTAATGCGCTAATACTTGTGCTGAGAGTAGTATTTAGGACACTGGCTTCTGGACCCAAAGTTTGTTTTTTGAATGCTTGGTACGGTCCTGCTGACCTGCGCAAGGTGCATTAACTCAGTTGCACTGCTAAAAAGCTCAGCTGTAACTTGGGGGAACTTTTTTGTGCATTAATGCAGACAGATTTTTGAAAGTTGTGAGTGAAGCTGGTGATCCAGCGGATTATCTTTCGCAATAAGGATCAGAGAAGAATGACTGAATGGTGGAGTGCTGAAAGCCGTCAACAACCAATTTTATTTCTGTCTTCTATTTAACAGGATTATAGGACAATGCAGATTTTATACAATTGTTTGAAGAAGACTAGCACTTAGCTGTTTGTTATAGGGGTCTGGCATGGCTGAAATTGCTGCCGTTCCCTTGCTGCGTGGGATACCTGTTGTTGGATACCTCTGTGTAGTTTGTTCTGATTACCTTCCAAGGCCACCTGGCTTGAGTGCTGAAAACAATCATTTTGGAAGAGGCTGAAGGTTATCAATTTCCTTATTTCTGAAAACTGTGCACAAATTATTCTGGAATCCACCCCTATGCAGGAATATGGGGTATTGCCATATGCTATTCTTTCCTTCAGCAGTATTCTTTATTTTCTCAAAACAGAATGTCTTTTTATAGGTACCAGAGGGAAAAGCACAAAGGTTTGCAGTTGAGGATTTTGTCTATTGCTTTGCAGCCAAAAAGTAGGATAAAGTAATTAAGAAGCAATAAACAGCTAACTATTTAGCAAGGGATTTGGTGGGAAAAAATCAGGCTTTTGTTACGTTATATTGGGGATATATTTATAATTTTAAGGGATGAATATGTATTAAATTTGATGATGCTTGCCTCACATTGTTTCCTAAAATTGTCTTTCACGTAAAGCCCATTTACAACAATTGCCTTATTTATCTGAACATTCTCTTTCACGATGGTTTCAAGCTTTGCATGAATCTGTATTGTCCATTGTTATGTTCGTACCTTGAATAAACATCTGTTTTCAGGACCCTTTCTTGTTTTGTGCTAATGACTATGATGCATTCCATAGTTTGAAGTTAAGAATGTATTTTATGCATATTGCATGTAGTTGTCAGACAGGAATGTATAATGTAGCATGCTAGCTCTCATCTGGTAGCTACAAAATGCACACAATTTTACAAAATTATCTCTCATTTGAAAGCAGCATTGTTTTAGACAAAGGCTTATTTTGAAAGACTTAAATGCTTGGCACTCAAGAAGCCCATTTCCAAGCTTCGTGAAATCAGCCTAGTTTTAACTGACGTCATCACCCTCAACAGGGCCCTGAACAGGGCATTTATTTATTTTAAATGGTAAACTGATTCCTAAAACAACACATACACACATATATAAACAGAGAGGGAAAGAATATATATTGAGAGAGAGAGAGTGTGTGTGTGTGTATGTGTTTTACAGCGTGTTTAACATCTATAACCAGAGGTATGAGAAGCTCCATCAATGGTCCAGAAGCAAAAGTCTCTAATTAGAATGCTGCTCAGTTAGTTAGCAGGTAATTTACCTTCAGGGGGAAAAGTTACCTCATTCTAATTAGTGTATTTGAAAACCTAATTTAGTCAAACACTTAAGATGTTTTTTTCTCTTCCTAGCAAAGGAAAAGTGCCGCAGAGTATTTTGAGGGCTGATCTCTCTCTCTCTCCTCTGCCATGTGTCCCACTGACTTTGATGTTCAAAATCCAGGTGAATTCGGAAGCGTGCCACAAGATGGCTTTCCTTACTGGGACATGTAGCCTGCTCTTGTGAAGAGTAACTGTATCTCAACGCAATAGTAGATCTGGGTTGAAAAGTGCGAGGAGATTTGGTGAGGAAGGAGAGTTTGTGGTTCCTCAGTTAAATGTTCCTAGCAGGTAATGCTGTTCCTGACAGATGGTGTTTGTGAGTGATGCTTGTTCCCAGCTGAGTTGTGCCCCGGGAAACACTAACAGAGCCTGTCTCTGCAGAAAATCCCATCCAACTTGATGGCATATGCTCTGCTGTGGCCTACACCTGTCGGAGGATCGGGTTTACACAAGGATCCCCCAGTGCCACCTCTAACAGTGGTGTTAATCACAGCTCACTCAAACACTTTTTTAACTAGTAAATAACTGAATACAAAACAACGGGTGGGCCGCCACCTGGACCCGGTGGCTTGCCTCCCTCCCCCCTCTTCTTGTAAAATTGTGAGTTAGTCTCAGCCTTGGTGGGAGTCATATGTGAGGTACACAAGCCTCACGGAACTCTGTGCAATCATACCATTTCAAAATCACATTCCCTCTCAGGTTTGCTTTTTTTTTTTAAACAATTAGCGGTTGAAAGTGTCAGCTCTTATTACAACCGTCTCACTTGATTAAATATATGGGTCACCTGCCAAATGAGAGGAGTGGAGTAGACTCTTTGAAACCATAACTATACGAGTGGCCTTTTTCCTTTGTTCTCTGAAGGCTAGGCGAGGGCCGCGTGAATCAGAGGCGGGTTTTCAAGATTGCCGAGCATTCAGATGAGCGCAGGCCTGATTAGTTTTTCTGCTGTCTTCAGCCATGCTGCGCCGGTTTATTTGAGGGGGCCGGGGTGTGCTTTTTTTGGCTCTTGGATGGGCCGCGCATATTGTAAAAAAAAAATAATTAGATGTGTTTGTTGCCTGCCTGGCCTTGGCTAAAGGGGAGGTGGAATAACCGCGAGCCCCTCCTGTGAACAGACTCTGCAAATGCCCACTTCTGAGCAGGCGCCAGGCTCACAGTTGGGACAAAGGATTTGCCAGCCTCCCCGGCAGCAGCAGAAGGCGATGGCTGCCCCGGCGCCACAGACGGAGAGACGCGCGGCAGCCTGTGATCAAGATCAGGGAATGAAGCGCAAATCATGGCTGCTCCGGATTAAAGGCCAAATCGGGGAGCTACACATGAATTCACTATCTTCTGCTGCAGAAGGTCAAATTAGCCCCAGAACCAGCACCTCGCTGGAACGCCGGGCAGTTCCTCTCGCGGGGAGCTTAGAAGTCGGTGGCACATCATCAGGTGATTCATGCGTGGCGCCTCGTGGAGCGTCTCACATTATTTAGCGCTAATGAAAGAATAAATAACCGTTTACGCAGCGCTTTGTGTGAATAATGGAAGCTTAATTGCAATGTGTAAAATTGGGAGGAAAAAATAATGAAAGTGTGAATTACATTTCAGAGAGGCACAAAAGATCGCTCTGAAACGGAATCGAAATTTCGCGAGCGTTTACGTCGCACATTTTGCCGCTCTCTCTTTGTGTCTGCCGCAGTGTTTACTGGCCAAGTCTTCCTTTGCTCTACAGCTCTTGCCCTTTCTTTTATTGCTTTTGTCCACTTGATGATGTCCATTTGATTCCATCTCAGAAGCCTTTTTTCCTATTTTCTGCCCTTTAGATATTTTTTTAAAGGCCCAAATTTTAGGCCTTGCTCCCTTAGTGTCCTCTTTTTGTTGTACATGGTGCTGCCCCTATTCTCCTCACTCCAAAGATTCCTCTTTCCCTCCATCTATGGAGCTCCTGGTTGCTAAGGTGGGGTTTGGCATGATGAATGTGTATGCAACAATGCACAATTGTTCAGTGAGTTCTTACCTTAGAGTCCACCATGGGTTGGGAGTGGGGATTAATTAGAGTGTTTTAGTGCAATGAATTACTGAGGTAGCACAAGTAGTGTCCCTGCAGTGGATTGCTTTGACAGGTGCCCGATGCTGCTCTGCCTTTATCTTCCCCTACATATGACTGATTTCAGTTGGGAATATTTTTTTTATTCATTTGAATTTTAAAGAGCTGTTTGTTTTCTTTCCAAAATTATCATGAACTTTCAATATGCTACCATTTCCCCCTTTTTATTCACTCAGACGCTTCTGAATAGTTTTGCAACGGACTATAAACAATAGCTTTTTATAGTTGGGGAGTAATGTGCAAAGCTGAATACTGTCAACAGTCTCTAGTGTGGTCAGGGAACATTGCGGAGGCCGCCAAATGAGATCCTCTGGTGAAATATGAAGGGAAAGCCCAACTGCCCAGAACTGTCTAGAAAAACTGGATGCAGGCAAGGAATAGGGTGGCGACACAGATATGTTGCCTGTGACTCAGTCATCCAAGATGTTGGCAAATCAATTAGCTATGAAACCCTAAGTTAAAACAGTTGGATCTGGCTGCCCTTTGCAAAAATCTCCAAACAGTTTCCAGCTGGACAGATGAAGCCCAGGGAAGAAAAGGCTGGAGCTTTCCTCTGTCTCAGCAGATCTTGGCCCTCCGGTGTCCCTGAAGGCCATTAGGTACAAATGTTTCTTTTTTTCAAAAAAACAGAACGTAGCCTACCTTCATGCTGTAAGAACCATTACTTAATGGTGCAGGATTTTCTGAGCGGAGAGAGCGCCTGTAATTAAGCAGTTAATTGCAATGTAGTTCTTGATTAGCTTTGGGGGATGGGAATGTTCGAGCAGCCTGAGATGTTGTGTACACTTCAGAATCATTTACAGAAATTGAAGCTAATTTCGCTGTCTGTGCCTATTACTGCATTAATTTAATTTGGGTTGCTTTTAGCTCATTAACACATCTAATTAATTCGTTGACATCACTATTAAGATGTCTCTTTGAAATTGGCGTCTCTGGATAATCAGGATGGAAGAGGCTGACAGATCAAGCGAGAAGCTGACTGGAAAAATAAAAACTCAACTAATGAATTTTCCGTCAGTGGCAAAGCGCAGTGTCAATCTGCTGGAGGAAAGCGAGCGGGCTGTTTACTGTCTTTATTTGTAATTTACTGGCAGTGCATCGCTGGGGTTAGCGATAGGGTTTGGGGCCGGGGAGGGAAATTGGAAATTAAAAATATGTGCATTGTTGTAAATTTGATTAAGGCCACATTAGCAGGGGTTTGTCAATCAGGGAACAGGTGCCGCACACAGCTGAAGAGCGCGCCTCGCTCGCTGTGCGCTCGGATTTGTCACATTAATGAGCACAGTTTAGTGACTGCGGGGAAGTGGGCCTCGGCGAGCGGCTGGCACCGTGTCGGCCGCCGTGTCTTCATTCTGCCCGTCGACTGTGTGACTTTGACTGACTTTCACAACCAGCCCCCGTTCTTAACGGTCTGCGGGGCCCAATCTCATACTCTTACCCCCACGTACCCCTCCTGCTTTCTGGAAATCGACTCTGGTGAATTGACGCATTCCAAAACGTCCAACACCCCGAGGATGGGTGTCGATATCAGGTTGCTTAACAGTCTTTTGGACATTTTGAACATTCTTAAAATTCACTTATGACGTTTCCGTCAAAAAGAACACATAACGTCTGCAGGTGGGCCAAAAAAGACTCTATCCTCCAGTTAGGAGATCACAGCTCTTGAAGTCTGACATAATTTGGAAACCAGTAGCTTTCCTGACAGTATCTTTATATCTGCATTTTTCCTCCATGACACAATGCCAAATGCACATTGCATTTACAACCAGTAGGTTATTTACTATACTAATGTATTTTCATGGACCACTAAGAAATTACTAAAAGAATTAATCTGAGCTTTCTCAACAAATGGTTCATTACTGGATGTATAAAATTCAGGATGTTTTGTGACAGTAATAAAGCCAAACTGATCACATACAGCACCATTTTGACCACCTTGGTTTTGGAGAGTTACATTCAATTTTCAGGTTTCAGACAAAAGAAAGCTGAAACATTTCATGTTTGTAAGTAACCAATCTAAAATTATTTAAATGGGTACAAACAAGTAACACAAGATTGTATCTGTAGATGAAAGGGTCACAACCACTGTAATACTGGGCCAGTGGGTGCAAAATTCCAAGAAATCATGCTAGCAATTAGTAAAGAATCCCCTTATTTGCATGAATGACCTTGAATCGTGTAGACGTACATCTATTTTTCGTTACTTGTTTACATTTGCCTTGGCAACCATTCTGACAACCATTGTGAAGATTGCCTGAAAAGCTAGTTAAACACTGATATGTGACCTCTTTAGTGGGATCACATCCAGACTAAAGAGTTCAAGAATCTATGGCATTCTAATACTGTAGATTACGTAATTAAGATGGGTAGAGTTGACAGTATGAAAACTGAACTTGTCCCCCTCCTGACCTGCCATACACAAAGCAATTACAAATTGTATAACTGGAGGTCAGCAAGAAGAAAAATATCCAACAAAATACACAAAACAAGCAGCAGAAAAGACAAAATATCACTAAACATACAATACAATCAGCTACACAGATGCTACAGCTTGAGTTTAACCAGTGCCAACAAATGTGCAAATTGAAAAGTCAGCACCCATAAATGTGATATTTACATTAGGATTCGCAGATTCTGTTTGTCATGCTGCTCTAGGTACATGCAGAGTTATTTTGAATAAATAATGTTTTTCTCCTTTTGCGTTTCTGAACTCTGATCATAGATTTTGATGTTACTGTCTGTTATGAGCTGACTTTCTTTGAATGACAGCGACTTCCTTGCCCATTTTGTTCCAACACTATAACCTAGTTGTTGTGATTTTTTTATCATGTTGTACCCTATTTTATTAACATGTCAGAATGCTCACTGGAGGTAAAACACAGCTGGATTATTTTGAATTAAAATGTATAATATTCAATCAATACCAAGTTTTTTGTTTGCAAAGAATCACAAGACAACACAGAAGAAGAGATAATTCCTACATAATTAGTGTTCAGACAACGACCTTTGATTTCTTTTGATATGTGGGTGCTCAAAGGAACAGAGATATGTGCAAGTATTTAAGTATATTCTGTATTGACTAAGTTTTATTCTTTAGTATAAATGTAAAATGTTTATAGCACCTCTCAATGAATGGGACATAACAGACACTTCTGCCTGTAACTCTGCTTAGTATGCCACTGCGCCTTAGAGCTGGGAAACAACTGCTACTTTGTGTTCATGAACAACTAGAACTGATTTCCTAAACGTGTGAGCTTTTACTCGGTCCTTCCAATAGGCCCAACAGATCAAGACATAAACACCATGGAAAGGAACGGCTTCACTTATTTGACAAATAAATCAATGCTCACATCCATTGTCTTTTTCCATGAGGCATGTTTTGTTTTGGCATCCTCTGGTATGGAAAGCAAAAAAGGCTTCTGTTTAGCACTTCGTTAAACACTTACTTTAATAACAGCCACCAGGGAGACTCGCTCTCTGCATCATGTGTAGAAGCTATCAACAGCTGCATCAATTAACCCCTTTCTCCCCAGGGAGCCATTAGAAGGTAGAACACCCTTTAAAATTGCATATGGCTGCAATTAAGCTTGAAATAGTGAAGAGTCGATATGTGGGTTATTTGCGTTCTTCCTTATAGATTTTGGTATATTTCACTCAATCACTAAGTCAAGATGCAAATGCAGAAACAGACATCATGTTTCATGTATTATGGTTTGTTTAAACCGCTTCCCAATGGTTACGATGTTAAATTAACCCCCATCATACAACTCATTGCTGTGTCTGACTTTGTATTGCAGAGGTGATGTGAATAGGTTTAACCTCAAAGAATATATGTTGTAGTAACTGGCAAATTAATTCACCCTTGAAATATTGGTGGAATTTCTTATCAAGCCGTGTACTAGAAGGGGTAACCATAAATGTTTTTGCAATCAATAGCAGCGAGTATTGCCAGTGAAGCCTGTTCAGCAACTACACACCCTGTATAGTCAAGTGATCGAAAGTGGAACAAGAAGTAAGTGTGGAGGAGCAGCAGATGACCATTTTCTTTTGAGCAGTGCTTGGCCACCCATTAAGTGGAGGGGCAACAGAGAGGGACTTGATTTCATTACTGGTTTTCTTACACCTCTACTCAACAGTTGAAAGTTTTGACCAAAGCTGCAGTTGCCACCTTGGCTTGTCTGTCCCGCCGGAGTGACAGCAGATATCCTCAAGGAAGTGGTTCCCACAGCGACGGCATTACAGTCTCAGTCAAGAAATCGCTTGGCACAGATTCAGAGGAGCACAGACTCCATATCCCTCCTTTCAGTCCAGCTGGACTCAAGTGCATTTTGTGGCGCGCGGGACCCTAATGAGAGCTCTTGTAGGTCTGGGGGTGGCTTTGAGAGCCCTGCTCGCAGAGGCTGTTTTCACACAGTCTGCAGTCCAGAGAACAAAACCTCATGGAGGTCTGGGGGAGGGCTCAATCAGGGAGGAGTGTTGTGTGAGTGTTCGATAACACTGACTCACAACAGCCTTGTGAGTGTACAAGACAAGAGTAACTATCACTGACTATACTCTTCGTCTGAACATTATTGAATTAGTAAATGCTAATCTTACCCCACCTACAAGGCCAGGGCAATAATGTAAACATCACTGTTATACTCCTTTTGCTCCTTGTATTTTCATTTTGAAACATTAACATTTTTGACGCTGTGGGTGTGACTGTAGATGGCTATATTTGTCTCATGTAGTAATCTGACTTCTTAAGTAAAACAAGGTGTCACTGGAAAATGAAATGAAACCAGAGTAAAATTACTTGAGGCACAGCATGAGCAAATGGAAGGCTTTCTGTGTGAGAAACATCTTTATTAATGAGCCCAGCAAAAACAGACCACCTGCATTACAACCTGCAGAAACCCAGGAGAGAGACATCCTGGAAACACCAGTCAAGAAGAATTCAAGGCCACCGTTGCTTGAAAAGGGGAAAGAAAAAAATTGATAAAGCTCTGTAAAAATTTGTGTGAATAACAGTCATTTTCTGACATTTCATGCTATAATTCAATCAGGCTGAGTATTTGAGACATAATGTAATTAACGGGAAGTAATTTTTAATTTAACAGCCTCAGAAGTAATTGTGTAACTTATGAATTAAAACTTATGAAACTAGCTCAGAAGTTTCCTCCAAGACCAAATGCAAAATGTATTGTTAATGCAATGAAGGTTGAGAGATTTGTGGGACACATTTAAGCACAAAAGAGCTGAGACTACAATTAATTTGTCTCTTTTTTTTCCTTGCGTGATAGTGTAGTCCCACAGTTCAGCTTCGGTGAAGGGAAACCTGAAATGCTTCAGAGAAAATTGACTAATTGCTTCCTTTCAGGATGGATTTATACAATACCTTAAACATGAACCACAAAGAACATTTGAAAAGAAAGGCTTCATTTATTAAGATAAGTTCTTCCAGAAAAAACTAAGTACTCCATTTGTAGTCCATGTGCAGTCAAAAATATATGAGATATATATTTTTCCCCTCACATTTCATTTCACAGATCAATGTGGCTACGACGATTAAAAACTATAATAATATATACATTTTGTTAATGATCAGTACATGAAAAGTAATTACATGTGAATACTTCTACTTCTTACTTAAAAATCCCCTAGAACAGGGAGGTGTCAGATTCTAAAGGCATATGATTCTTCTAATTCTCACATCCACAGTGTGAATGTTGCCACCAACTTGCTCAAATCTATGTCTTCTTGTGTCAGAGGACGAATCAGTGTGTTGAATCCAGTTACACATATGCATTAATCTTATATTAATGAGGAAGGGTGAGGAGCATGGCAGACATGCAGAATGTCAGTTCATATTTTAGTTATTTTTATAATTGTCCTATATCTTAAGAAGTTATGTTGCACTTCACGCTGCAGCATTTAGAATCAAGTAGAAAAAATAACACAGCATAGGGATGTTGATTTTGTAGTGACACAAAGTGTAATTCAGTCAGTTAGTTCTATGATATTTTAAATTAATATCCATGCATATTTTTGGTTTTCCATGTTTAAGACCAGTGCTAAGCATTTCCCCACTTTAAAAAATGCAATTAAAATTAAGGACTTTTTTCTTTTGAAAGAAAAATAATTAAAACGAATAACAAACGCAACCAATTGTAAACATCCTCCAGTATGCAATATCACAAAGTATGTCCCACAATGTCCAAATGGTGGGCGGGTGTGTTTAACAAATCCCAAAGAGCAAATAAAAAATAATGATATTATTTTGATTAATGAGGATGAGTTGTAGTGTGAGGGTTGCTATATGGTGTAAAGACAAAATGTGAACTTCCCAGTGAATGGCTGATGTAAGCGTTTTAATAATTAACAAGCATTTTTCCTAATCCCCCACAGGTTAGTCTCCGACTCTCCCCCAAGTTGAACAGTTAATCACCTCATCATTAAAAGGCCAAAACATGCATTTAGAAACTCAAACCTCCTTCCAGTCCAAACTCTTGAAATTAAGTCTTTGTCTTCATTTCAATTAAGCCTAATTGGTTGCTGACATGAGACACGTGCCTGAGACATTTGAGAGAAGACAAGGGGGTTCAGACTTACTTCTTTATTTCACTTTTCATTACAGCATTACTCTTCTTACTTCCTCTGTTTACTTATTAGCACTAATCCAATTAAGTCAATAAGGGCCCTTCGAACTGCTTAAGAACTATGCTACTTTCAAGGGAGGGAGTGGTTATTAATTTCCTGCTTACTTCAGTTCGCTTCTCTCATGCAACTTGTTTTGAGCAAGTTTAATGTCATTCCCCACATTAAGAATGTCATTTGAGTCAGTAAATGAACACTGCAGGGGCCTGGTTTCATACACAGCTCTTGCTCAAATGCACAGAGGGAACCCATGGTTACCGGCTTTATCCAGGTGGGATCATCTTTGCTCTGTGTTGCCTTGGCACCAGCACAAGGGGCATGTTGATGGTGGGTGAAAGTAAAACAAAACAACAACAGGTACACCCTTTTCGTAAAGCAGTATACAAGCAGAGAGTTACTCATCCACCTCCCAAAATGCTGGTCTCTGAATAATTGAATGAAGGCAGTCAGTGATTTGTTAGGAACGTCCGCTTTAATGAGGATGTTGTTGTGACCTCTCGGCCTCACAATCTCCAGAGGCCTGCCCTGGCCCCTGTGACACAAGATGTGAACTTTGACCTCTGAGGCACCCGCTTGAGCTAAGTGTCATAGGAGTTTTGATTACTCTAGTTACCGTGGTTTCAGTGTGTGGTTTATTTCTGTTGTAAGATTTTTAAATAGAATATAGATGAAATTTAAAATTGTGGTGAGAAGAATGTTCTCAGCACTCTACTTTAAAAAATGTCCCATTAGAAAATTGTAGACTGGCCACTTGGGCTGGAATGGGGACAGTGGAATAGCTGAGATTGTTCATTTTCCACTCGGCTCTCTGTGCCACTTAAAACAAGGCCTAAAAGCCCTGCCAAATGCAAATGATGGTGAGACCATAACATACCTCCATCTCATCTCTTCTCTGCTCCAAATCATCTGTCACCAAATTCATCCACCCTGTGGTGTATTGGCTCAACAGAGAGGGCCAGCATATGTGCATTTAGACTGTTTGTCTACCTCTAATTAGTTGCTGATCAATATGGCAATTGATTTTACAATATACACAGAGCTTAGGAGCACTGTCATACTTCAGACGTCATAAAGAGGGCAATCTCATCTGGCCATTAGAAACTCTAGAATATCACTCATTGTTTACCACAGGCTTTGTTTATCCCACATTTCCCCTATGGTGTGATTAAACAGCGTGGCCACTAATTTGAACAATTTCATTGCAAATGCGTGTTTGAAACATAACCCCATGTGCACGTGTGCAATTCTCTTCACTCATCTTTTCCCTTCTTAAAGGAAATCTCATGAGCTTCCCAAGTGACCGGAAAGCAGCTGTGTGGCATGACTTAGGACTCGAAGGACAAGATAAGCTGTACCGTCGCCTCTGATAGTGATTTTTAAATGATTAGTTTCATTTCTGAAGAGCGTGTCTGTGCTCATCGACTCAAATGACCAAAGGGTTTATGTTCCGCTCCCCATGCACTCCAGCTGAATAATAGAGAACGAGACTGGTGAAAATAGTCCCATTTTCTCTCCTCCGCCCTGAAAACTGGACTCTTGGGTCACATGTCTCCATCGTGAGGAGGAAAAGAACACCCATATTTCAGAGGGGCACACCTTGCGACACGTCCCCTTTTTGTCTGTGGTTGTAGCCGAGCAGAGTTTTATCATTAATTATTAGTCACTCTCTTTCCTCAGTGGAGCTCAGCTGATGACAGCTAATTAAGTACTGGCTGATGTCAAGGATCCTGAAAGAGGCTTTCTTTCCAGCGCCCGTGAGCCTCGTTCTCAAACCCAGCCCCCGGAATGCTTTATTGCTGCTATTATTATTATTGCCTTGTAGCATTGCAAACCTTGCCCTAAGGTTACACCAGCACAGCTTTCGAGTGTTCAGGAATATGGGTTTGTCCCCTTGAATAGATAAACCTCTCTGGTTTGTTATTTTAAAAGCCAAGAAAAGGCTGGTGTACAATTGACCTGAGGTGTTTTTACAGAGCAAGGCAGACGTTTTTATTACGTTTTTATTACATATGTCTGAGGAACCAAAGGCAGAGGAAGGAACTATTTTTAAAAATGAATTCAAATGAAAATGGAAAAAATAAAAGGGAGTGTGCCACATTAAAGTGTTGTAAATTAAGCATACATAGGTTTCAAACAGCTGGGAAAATAGCGCAAAGTAAAAACTGGTTCTGGCCTGTTTAGTTTCCTATGAGTAGTGAAATTCCAAGGAAAAAAAAGATAAACACTTCAGGAAAATGGCTTTCCATTCCAACATGAGAAAAAAGATGTCTAAAACCGAACAATGTAAAAACGTAATGAATATTTAATTTTATTTTTATTAAATCCCAAATTGATGACGGCTGGCACTTTATTAGTGTGTCAGAGCGAGTGTTCATACATTCTAATTACTTATTCTAACAAGCAGGAGAATTATTTTTGAGAATGTGGAGGCTTTTGTGTGTGCTAGGGCCACTCTAGTTAAGTAACACCTATTAAAATATCATTTGCACCTTGAGGCAACTCATTAATACAGTGGATAGTGAAATCACACCAATAGAACTTCCCCTGACCTCAGGGCGCAGGCAGAATCAGCGGCTCACTTCACCATTAAATTCACTAATGTGCCTTCTCCACAAATCATTTTCAATGGAAATAACATACTGTAATTTATACTGTCTGTAAATGTGTGTGTGCGTGTATACGCATATTTGCGTGTGTTACTACAATATTCCCATTTATGTGTCATGAAAATGTCATTTTCTGAGTGTGAATCTGATTGTCTGCTCCTAGAAAAAAATGATTACTGAGCAATCAGAAGTATATTAGCTGTTAGAGGTGAGGATATAGTGTTGGATTGAGGAGGGGTGCAATGTTCACCCTCTGACTATTGAAAAATGTATAATAATACATGTACTCTTTGACACAATTCTGCTTCATTTAATTACACTTTTGTGCACTCTTGAACACTACTGCACAATTAACACATTATTTACACATGATGTCTTTGAATTTAATTGCTTGTCATTATTTTCCTGTTTAAATGTGACTGTTAATTCAATCTCTCATTTTGTTGAGACATTCTTCTTTTGACACATTTTTTTCAGCTTCATTTATAAAGTACTATTCCTGCTCTGCAGCTGAACCATATAAATACTCCATGCAAACAATATATAAATGAACACAGATGATGCATCTGTATTTATGTTCTATTGCCACACTTTTTCCGCAATTGTAAATATTTTCCGAAAATACATTAATTTAAATGAATTAATGAATTTAAATGGGCTAAATATGGTGAAGGATAGACCATGTGTCTTTAAAAAAAAAAAAAACTAATATCCATGGAAGAGAATAAGAAATCAGATGGGGTTTGCAAGCCAACCACAACAAGCAAACAAAACACAAAAAAAGTCTTAATTAAAAGCATCACGCAGTAAGGTAATGCCATTAAGGATCCAGACTGTAATTCAGCGAGGAAACACAAGGCTGAGTAAACAAAAGAGACAACCCCCATTCCCGAAGACAGTTGTTTCCCTCCGTCAGGCCGGGCTGCACTTCCGCCTGCCCCCAGCAGATGGCATGTTCCCCCTCTGCCCTGCTTCACCCTGATGGGCTGGTCTGTCAGAGTTCTCAATGAATTTCCTTCTCTTTTCATCACTCTCTGATGTCCAGCTGCTCCTGTCAACACCTTCTTATAGCGTGTAATTCATCGCTACACATTGGCAGCTGAGGCCCCTCTGATGGACTTAAAACTGCCATCCACAGAGGGGACTACACCCTGAGCAAGAGTGCGCCTAATCAAGGGGAACTCCCCTTCAAAAGGGGGACGCGCACAGACAGATTGACTCCAAGTTCCCCCATAATTATCATCCAACAGCCCCTGAGTTGCAAGCTGGTACCTCCAAACGCTGAAGCGAAACAGCACCGCTCTAAATAAAGCTTTCATGTCCGTCCCGCGTTAAACAACAGCTTCGACGTTTCCCCTGCACTTGTTAACAGTTATGGCTGAGAGCCGCCAACGAGCCAGCGTTTGTTTAAAGGGCTCCTGGAAGGTGAGGATTTTCTATGCTTTGTATGATAACGCACTATAAATGTCCCCCCGCTACGGGTTTTGATTATTTCCAAGGTGGTAGAAAACATCTCCTGGAGGAAGTTCCCGGAGCCTTCAGAATTTTATTAAAGGCTTGCCTTAGCTGATTATTTAGTGGAGTGAGGTGCATGGCTGGCGTGCACAGAGTGGAGCCCTCACAGGGTCATGTTTAACATGTCCAGAGGCAATCAATTCACCTTAACCCCTTGCAGTACTTCAGCGCTCTTCGCCTAAGCTGGCCTTAATAACCAGGCAATGGTGAATTACTGATAAGGCATTAGGGTCTCTGACCTTTACATTCTCTCCTCCGTATAATGGAAAAATCCCCACCAGAGAGACATGTGTTTTTTTCCAATGCAGATACACTGCTTAATGAAATAATCCTGATGCTTTTTAAGAAGTGATGTTCTAATACAATAAAATCTTTTCTTAGAAAAGCCTTTTCTGACAGTGTTAGAAAGAGTTTAGCTGTTTTTTATTTCGGTGTCTGAAATCAAATCTTCATTGATTTAATCCAGTGTAAAAAAATAGCAAATTTTATTTTCACTTTTTATGAATTATTCTTTAATGTAGTTGTAGCGGAAGGAAATGGAGTTGCTTTGACATTTACTCTGTGTTTGACATTAAAGCCGTCGTAAAGATTTTTCTCATTTCTTTTGTGCAACTAAACACATACCATTGCTAATTTATGCATATTTTCATCATGTTAAATGCACGTTTATCATTTATGAAAAACGCGATAAAATGAATTAAATTATCCCGCTGTCTGATGTAAATTATTTCTCACTGCTCTCTGCAAAAATATGTCTTGCTTTGTGAACATGATTTTCTTGGAGCAAGTGCTGAAATATGCTTCACAGGAACAAAACAACACAATCCACAGATCTATGGTCCAGATTGTGTCTCATCTTGATTTCTACATGCCAGTCATCAAAAGCCAATATTAACGATTTTTCTTCATATGCCTGGGTATTAGAAATACTGTAGAAGTATCTATGAATGTAGATATTTAGGACAGAGAATTCTAAAAAGAAGATGATTTGAAAATGTTGTAAAATGTCTGAATAAAGAAATTTTTAACCTGCATTTTTGCATTTCTCAAGAAAGGTGACTCGCAACAACGCTCTGGTCCACTATGGTGGGAATGAACTACTTGCACACAGAAAATCACACAAGCCCAATTTAGTAAGGCCCACCATTGACGTGCAGTGTGGTGTGATTGCTGGTGACTTCCAGTTCCACTGGATTCCTGCCTGGGCCTAGAGATGAAAGGCCGCCATCATAACCAATTACATTGTAAGTGGGAACACTAACATAGGAGTTAAGGATGTCATTCTGCTGAAGAAAGCTGCGCTCAATTGGGGTCAGGTGCTAAAATGTAAAAGCTTCCAGGCACTTTGTAGGTAATTGAAAATCTATTTTTCGAAGTGAGGGGACTCGAGTATAATGTGGGTTGGGTTGAGAGGCGGGAAAGTTTTATTTTGTTCTTGAGTGTACGAGTCAGAATGTGCGATTCAACAGAGAAGTGAAAGACAGTCAAAAATGGCGTGATTGACCTAGCAACTTTCTAAGAAGTGTTTTCTGCACTGTGTATATGTATGTAATTTTCTCACTTAAGCATAAGCATGAGCATTGCACCAAGCTAAAGAAAATTTTATTTTTAATAAAATTCTGAACTTCTCTTCCAGTTTCCACGGTAAAGAAGATGAAAACATGAAATACAGTTGTCAAAATCATGGTAAAACATTGTTTTTTGTTACCAGAAATTCAATGACAATGATTTGTTTGAGTTTTTTATGCAAGGTAAAGACACATCTTGCAACTCACACTACATTTTTTTGCATGGTAATAGAATATAGAATAAATAGAATTTAAGAGTAAGATTTTTTTATTATTGCTTTGTTGAAAGGAAATATATTAAAATGTAGTCATAAAGTTCAAATCATAAAACAGGAGAATAACTGGTGTCTGACACAAACGTTTTACGGGGGTGAGAACGATGCTCGTCATATACAGTGCCCCCCCATCCATATATGTGAACAAACCACCCCATATTTGGTTTTGGTTGTGTTCAAAGCCAGCGTGTTATTAACAGCCACATTTTTAGCTCTTGTTTTATAAGCAACCGCATCCTTGCTGAGGAGGATGTTTCTCTTTTTTGTTAAGCTGCTGTTAACTGCCTTTAATTGGAAGTTCTAATTGTATGTCTCTTTCCTCAACACATCTAGCATGTAGGTAGCTAGCTAGCTAGCTAGGTAGGGCCACAGAAACACGTGAAACCACCACAGAAGGGGACATTACCCCTTATAGTGTGACTGGTCCACTTATCTGGGGACCTGGGTCTCTGCAAGCAAACTGTGAGGCCCAGGGTTTGATTTCACGCTCAGACCTGACTACTTACAGTAGCCCTTTTATCACCTTCCATGCACTTACCAAGATCTAACACAGAAGCTAAACTTTTGAAAGACAATAGTTGTGAAATAGTGTACATTGGGTGTATGTTTGGAACCTAGCTGTGCTCTGCTGACAAGGCTCATTTGGCATTCTATTGTAATGACCCAGTTGTAATATGCCATTGAAATAGAAAATAGAAGGAGTTTTGGCAGACAGCAGAAAATTAAATGGAAGTTTTTAGGGTTCCTAAACTAATGAAAATGAATGAAAATAAAAAATGTTAATCATCTAAATTTTAAGACTTGCTAGAGCGGTGTGCTTTATAAGCATACCACTGCAGTAGCTAACTATGCTTTCTGCGATAAATGAAAAGTTAGCTCCTCACTGTAACTATTAATGTGCACACTATCATACACCCGTATTGTTAGAAAGAGTATGAATGAACACTTAACAAAAACAATGTTAATCGGTGACACCATTTTTCTGGGATTGCCAAAAGGACTGAACTCCCACCTGGAACCTGGATCTAGCACTACTGTGGAAATTGTGTAAGTGACCGCAAACAAATTTTATCAAGTAAACAGTGACTGACAGCCTACAACAGTTTGCCAGAGATCAATAAAAAAGTGTTTCTTATCTACTGAAAAGCTATAAAGAAAGCACATGACTCACAAAATACACTTGAGAATGGACTTTCTAATAATAGCAATGGGGTAATGTTTCTGATCTGCTCCATCTCAGGACCATCACCTTGTTAACAGATTCATCCGTAAACACGCCTCAGTATGCCTATTTAAGTATGAGTATTTATACTCTTAGTAAAATTAGTATAATTTTGCACTCCCACATTATACCCTTACAGCCTTTTCTATTGGTGTGTTTTGGCTGTCAGAATTTAGAATGAGTTTTTGTTTGCCTTGTTTTAGTGAATTAAGGATGTGATGTCATGTTAAAATAAATCACTGTTGCGCAGCTTGAGTGTTACACTTTCCACCCAGGTTTTTTTTTTATGTATGTTGTTCAAATTCTAGCTTATTAGCTTCTGATGGATCACCTAGGTGCAAAATGGGTGAGAAATTTGTTTGGTTTGACCCCCTGCCCTCGAGATACGTGATGTAGTCATAGCCTGTGTTGAACTACAGTTCTCAACATGCAAATACATTGCTCAGAATCACACAATTCCTGTAAGCAGTAAGCCTGCCGAAGGCAAATCGCTTATTTTGTTAAAAAACTGGGACAGCCAAAACCCTAGAATAGATGAAGTGTAGCCAAATCATGCTTTTTGCATGCTCTTTGTCATGCCTGTGGGCCAGCTGAGGATGACAAACTAGACTTGTAGTGTTCAGTGTCCCTGTACCTCTTGCTCATTGTTGAATAGTGGAAAAATTGTCTGCTCTTCATTGATTATACCTATTGCCTGTTTTTTTCTGATGGAAAAATTTGTATTGCAACAATAACATCAGTATCAAGTTCTGGATACAAGCATCTGCTAAATGACAATAATGTAATGACGTGTAATGTGGATGTACAGTGGAACTGCATGGGTGTGTTCTGCAGCTCTGTTCTTTTCCCCAGTGGCTTTTGGAGGATCTTGAATTTAACAGCACCGATCATGAGGAGTGTAGACTGCATTTCTGTCCTGAACACGATTGCTACAGATTTCACTTGTCGATCCACTTCTCAATTCAGCTGCATCCGATTCACTTTGGTTTCACATTAGCCTTAGTATTGCGTTCTGAGCCCAAACGAAGGCCCATTCGAATTCTGATGGTATTGATGGAAGGTCTCTCAGAAAAGAGAAGGTGATTTCTCACCCTTCAGAAATTGACTGAATGTTTCCTTTAGTAACCTTCATTTATCCTGGTAAAATAACTGAGTAACATTTTCTTAAGCAACGATGACCCAGAAAAGGACCAATTGTGGAAAAAAAAATAGGAGGCAGAACGTACCGGTACAAAGTACAGTGACTGCATTATTTCAAGGCTGCAAGAATGAGAGGAAAGAAGGTAATGAGGAATGACATTATGTTTAACATTTGCAAAGTTTGATTAAATGAGAAAAGCTTTGGTCTGAAAATGATTTAAGATAAGATAAATGTTGTCAGCTGAATATTTTTCATACTGAAAACCTA
This sequence comes from Megalops cyprinoides, assembly GCF_013368585.1. Classification (NCBI taxonomy): domain Eukaryota; kingdom Metazoa; phylum Chordata; class Actinopteri; order Elopiformes; family Megalopidae; genus Megalops; species Megalops cyprinoides. Next base: position 31,518,062 of record NC_050583.1, read on the forward strand.
TTCTGTCCATGGCATTGCATACTTTATGGTGAACCAAATTAGTAAATGAATTAGATCTGAGGTTGTGGGTAGATATGAACCTGGAGGGGTAGTGTTGTGGGACACAGTGAGTGGTTATGGTGAGTGGTTTTGACACATTGAGTGCAGTCTTAGAAGTAGTAATGGAGCCATGTCATGCATGAATGGGTATAACCAATATTTCTTGGTTTGTCTGGGGGTGTACAGCGATCAATTGTGTGAAAGGTGTCAGAACAATGAACATTATAGTGTGCATGAGCTCTTCGTATAGAAAGAGAGTGAAGTCATTGATGACTTTTTACAGGTTGCTACTGTGCAGGAGTAACCCGAGCAAAGCCCAGACTGTGTTGGCGAGAAAATGTTTATGCAACATTGAGTGCTCTTTCCAAGACCTTGGGCAGTCAGAATAGTATGGAAATTGGATGTAAGAATGAGTTCTGTCCTGTTACATCCATCCTGTTGACAGATAGGATACCTTCCATTCAGATGGAATTTTAGCCTTTTCATAAGAAATAGTACATGTGCAGCACAGTGCAAAAAATTGATGTGTGCATTAAGTTGCGAGATGAAAAGAAGTCAGTGCCCTTAGCTCTGGCAGACTTTTTGAGATCTGTGTAACTTTTTGTAATCTCATTTGGCACATATTTCCCTTAAATTGTTGCTTCACGCTAACATTGGGCAAAAGGTTTCACCCAAAGTGAGGACATCCTTGTATTATTGAAGCAGCTCTTGGGTGGCCTGTGCATTTATCCCCATGTATCATAGACACTGGTGTGGCTTTTCTCCTGATGAGCATGTAGGCTTCTCAAAGCGTGAGACCTATTGACAGTGGCTAATTGCTCTAATGATGTAATATGGGTGTAAAGGCCAAGGAATATTTCAGAGTCTTACTATCTCACATCACAAACCATAGTGCATTTATTTGTATTGAAAAACAGGTAAGGTAAAGGTATCTTTATTGATTTAAAATAATAGGTAATTTCATCCAAAGAAGGGAAGCAGCCCTCTCTCACCTTGTACCTCAAGTGAAGGACACGCTGATGGGCCGAGGGGCCCTAGGCGCTTGGTGGAGTTGCTTACTAAACAACTCATTATGTGAGCTGTTGTTTGATATGCTGTCCTAGTTGGGCCTGGACTCAGCTCCCTGCATAGTGTCGCCCTGCCAGACGCTCAACCTGAACACCCAGCTCTACTATCAGGGAACCTGCACAGCTGTCGTCTTGGATTCTGTGGATGGTGTGGTTTGTAAGTGCAGCATTGGGGGCCAGGGGGGTCACGGAATCACAGAGAACATTCATCTGCCCAACCACGTGCTTCTGCTGTTTCCTGTTTTTTTTTCTGTCCAGGGCCGAAACACCAGACCATCTGGGATGTCTCTATCTCCCTTTCCTCCATTTAAAAGCTCACTTGGACAGCACTGATGTTACTGCTGTAAATGGATGATGGTTTGTTTCGAATTTAGTTAGTGATACATTAAGTAAACTAATAAGTATGAATGACAGAGGCTGTATAGAGCAATAACATAGTCAATGGCAGAAATAGCGCAGGAAAAACAAGTATTGTTCATTTTTATCCATGTTTCTTGCCAAGATATTACTTGTGACTGTCAGAATAAAATTAAAGGTTGTTTGCCATATTTCCACATCATAAATGCTTTAAAAGTCAAACAACATACTATAGAGTGTCTTGTATTGCTGTTCTATGTACCTGTTTTTCTGATAGCACTAGATGTAGTTGCATGCCATGAGAACATAGTGTATGCTGGATGGATAATAATGTAAACTGGGCATGTTTTTCCCATTGACACTGGCTTATGGGGTCTAAAAATGTTGGAGATTTGCAGTTGGGCTGCTTTTCTCTTTCAACAAGTACAGCTCCTGTTACCTTACATTACATTTACTTAGCATACACTCTTATCCAAAGTCATAGCTGGATATTCACTGAGGCAGTTCAGGTAGAATACCTTAACCAAGGGTACAACAGCAGTGTTCCACCTGGGAAGCGAGCCAGCGTCTTTTGCACCTGACCGCTGTGTTGGTTCCGCCCTTGTATCTACAGTGGCTGTCCATAGAGGCCTGACTTTTTGAGAAATGATTATAAATACTTTGGAGTAGTATTTGGGCCACCAAATAGTAAGTGTTTTTGCCCTGCCATTGATGCTGCCTGAGGGTTGGTGGAAAGCTGAGTGCAATGTTTTCCCTGAACTTTTGGCAGGAGGGTTTCAGTTAAAAGTAACACTAAATGATGAGGCATGTGGCAATAGCATCTGCTGATGGGCGCCAACATTTAAAAAGGTTGTTCATTTCAATGAGTACTGTAGTTGAAAGGAAATACAGAGATAAAATCTAAACAAAATTCAGTCACCAACCAGACAAAACTAGAGTATACTGAAAAATTAGCTGTCTTGCATGACACAGCTGGTTTGAACCCTTACCTAAGGGCTTAACCTGCATTTGAAACATAGACTTGAACTGTTTGAGCCCCTCAGGAGCCCCAGGATGTGACTGTGCTTCTGTATCATGCCATGGTGATGCCATGTATGAAAACAAAGAATGACATTACTAAGAGTGGATAACAAAGAACTGTAATATTAGCATTGCATGTCAACTTAAGTACTGTTTTCAGTAATAATATAATGTGCTTGACCTCAATGCTATCTTCGATTATTAACATTCTGTATAACACTTTCAGAGCATGTCAACCACCATACAGTTTCTCAAAGTGATGTACCTTTCTTTTTCTAACAGGTTAGAGAATCATGTGAATGAAGAGTGTATAATGTTTCTGTATATTAATTTCCCTTGAAAACAAGGCACTAATTGGTTATGCTTGTAATTTTAAAAAGTGAAAGATACAATAAAGACGTGACAAAAATTGCTCCATTTTTGTGGCTGGCTAAAGCATGGAAACATTCTGAAGACAACTGAAACAAAAAGCTAGTTTCACAAGCACATTAAACAATTGTCACCTCTCTTGGGGATTACAATGTAAGAAGCTGAAGCTGTTGGGGGTCTCTGGGTGGTGTTAATTTTTTTTACGGTTTTCACCATTTATTCATTTCTTTGCATCACCCAGGAGCAGACTATGTGAGCCACAGGATGATATATTATAAATTAACTTTATTTGCTGTCTCACAGCTATTACTTTAGCTAGTCAGGTTCCTCAGCAGAGCCAAGTAGCTATCAGTAGTAATGTGTGTGTAAAAATGTGTATCCTAGTAGACATATTTTTGATTCCTGCTGTCACATATCATTTTAGACATGGAATTTTTATTCTCTTGTTTTTTTTTTGTTTTTTTTTTTTGTTCTGCATTACTATATTGTGGTAACATTCACCATTTCCACAAAACGTGTGTCTTTTCAGATTAATTCGTCTTTCACCATGCCCAAATACAAATTGTAGGGGCCATTCATTTTTTGCAAAAAGTCTGTTTTGTACGGCTGGGATTCCCAGTACAAGTATGCATGTCTGCCACATACAGTTTGTTTTTATATAAACAGATACTGTACCCGAACTGAACATTTCACAACCTTGGAATTCACTGTGAGTCATCTCTGTGTCAACATCCCACTGGACCTAATAAACTCAAAATGTCCTTTGTTATCCAGTATGGCTACCTTGCCTGCTGTGGTTCACCATGGTGTTAATACAAAATGGGTCTTTCTGTATGCAGAATGACCAAAGGAAATCTGATTTTGTATAATTGGCCCCTAAGAATGTATGTATTTCACAATCCATTCACTTTGTCAGTTGAGTGACCTGTTGATATTGTACAGCCTGGTTCCAGTAACATACAGTAGATTCATTCACACAGTTATTCTGTTGGCCAGACAGGATATAGGTGAGCAGAGCTTGGCAGGTGGTTGAATGGATTTGTTAGCAGAGAGATTTAAACACATCGAAAGGGGTCCTCCCTGAGATGTATCTGACAAGCCTTCGCTGACTCCTGGAAAGGCAGAAATCCCAGTCTATCCCTTCTTCCCCTCACCCCATCCCTCCCTTTTCCCCCCGCCCGTCTCTGGACAGGTTTCACCATTTAAATTTGAAATTTATTTGTCCTGCCCTGTTAATAATAGATGAGAGAGCGGAGTTGGTGTCCCTTCAATAAACTCCCTCCTCACTTTAATTAGTGAAAAACAGCCTGCTGAGGACGCCAGCTCCAGCTCAATGTTGGTAATTAAAACTGAAACCACTGAAAGAAGAGGGGGAAAAAAAGCTCTATTTTTATCGGCCTGGCTGTTTGGCGCTGAGTGCCCGTGGAAGGCTCCGCAATAAAGAGTGATAATGAAGGTGTGAAACCTCTGGGGGACGGCTGGGCGGCTGCTACAATGGCTGCTCTCACACCAGACTGAAATTGGGGGAGCAATTAGAGGCAGCCGCACACAGACTGGCCATCGGAGATTAGTTAACACCTCGAGAACGCTGCGCCGGGATGAGCACGGGTGGTTTTTTTTTTCCCTTCATCTCCGTTCTTTTTTAGCAAAAATGTGGCAAACAAACGCTGGGGTGATTGAGTGAGAATCTCTGTTCTATCTCTGTTGTGTTCTGTTCTCTCGTTGGACAAGATCTTATTTTCTCCTTGTTTTTAAGGAGCTTCCACAAGGCACTATCACACATTGAAACAGAGCAAGGATTTAAGTGAAGGTCTTTTTGGCTTTTTTTCGGGGAACGATCAAGATTGAAATAAAAATATTTAACAGGCCCAAATCACTACTTAGTATTTAGTGATTCTGAAATACTAACCAGTGAATTCAATTTAGGACAATACAACAGGTCTAGACTGTTGAATCCCATTAAATATGAATCCACACACAAATACAAAATGTTATCAGTGTTATGTCTTGAGTAAAATATTTATTTTAAAAACATTATTGCATTGTTGACAAAAGCAATTATATGTCAGCAGCTGAGTCTACCCTTTTCAAGTTCAATTCAAGACCAAGGGCAGGCCTGTCTGAGACAAGGCCACGACAGGCAAAAATGGTAAAAATAATCACACAAGGCTGTCTTTTCATACTGAACGTTGCTATTGCAACAGTCGTATATCCCATATATCCTATATATGTCTAATTTGAGTTAATGTTAATTCTGAGGTAGGGGTGTTTTTTCATTGCTAATTAGGGCCAAAGCAAGATTTGAATTAATTGAGAAAGATAATGGATCTCCATGTTAGCTCCTATAGAAAGAAACACATTTTCCAAAATCTAGATTTTGGAAAACATTGTAGCTGTTATTATTTTTATGCAATGTTAGCTAATAATGGACAACATACAACTTTGTTAATATGTCTTTGCATGGTTAACCAGATGCATATTTTAAAGTAGGTTGCCAACCATAATTTTCTGTCTATACTATAGATAAATGGTAAGGGACTTAGCACTAGTAAGTACATAAATAGTTACTGTAGCATGAGAGTGCTTTCATGTATGCCACCAGAATTTGATTGTGTTTGGAGAAACATAATCCATAGACCTCATTGTAGATTTGGAGTTACATTTAGGATCATACATGAATTAACAAATGAATCTGAAAAAAGACACGGCTGTTCCATGACACTGATGTGTTACTCTATCTGAAGGAATTGCTAATTGCTGGAATCTTTGTTAATGTGTGTTGGTTTTTAGGGTATTCAAGGATTAATAAAAGGTAATGGATATTTTTAATCATGTGCTAATTAACTAATTTACAGTTTAAGTATGCTAAAAGATGGCCATGAGGAAGCCTTTGAATTTATAAGTGAAATACATCATGAAAGGTTTTTTTCTAGCAACATTGTAGCTACAGTATGTGCATCAAAACACATCATATGTTACACATTTATGGCTAAAATGACTTTGTTATTGAATAATTGTACAGCATAATTAATGTAACATGCAAAACAATGCTAATAATAGGAATTGTGGTGTCTGTCAAATCATATGAGTTTAAGAGTGATTTAATTCAGACAAGATGGGGCCATCAAAGAAGGTCTCAGGAAGGGTTGTTGTTACTTAGTTTGTCAGACAGCTGTTACAGTTTCTCTGTACTAGCGGCTTGCCATATTTAACTCTTGTATTTATTTTTCACTTCTTGTTTGCTAGAGATTTAAAAATTTGTATGTTGTTATTATTTATTATTTTTTTCTACATATGGTTTTCAAGTCACTCAAGGCAGAGCAACCTCTGAAGTCTCAGATGGAGACTGCTGGTATGGCTACCGTGTTTGCCTTGGTATATGTACATCTCCCTCAGAAAGGTAATATTTTGCTCAGATGCTCTTCATGAATCAGAGAGATTAAATCCAATGTTATTCAATTTGAGCTCTAAAACTTTGGGTAGTCAAAGCCCCTCCCTGCCTTTCAGTCATACACATTTATGTAAATGAAGTGAGGTAACCACAAATACCTGTTCCCTAGAAGGACAAGCCTATCATTGAGGCTGTTTTTGTTGAATAATTTAAATAAAACTGCACTCATTTTTTCCTCACAAGCTTCTGTGAAACCTTGGGTTATTTTTTTAAAGGAATGTAGGTGTACTTATTTTTTGTTTTATCAATGGCGTCTTCATGCAGTAGCTTGTAAGACATTTTATATTGAAATGTCCATTTGTGTCTTTTACCTTTGGGTCTTTTACATTATTTTTTAGCAGTTTGTGTCAACTTATAAACTCTCTCCAAAAACAAAGCACCTCTCTTAGGCGTGTTGCTTTTATTTTTCCATTATACGGCTCCAACTGAAACAACTCTTGCCTCTCAGGAATCTAAGAATGGCTTGTCTGTCTTCATTCCATAAATTCTCGCTATTTTTCAGCTTTTTACGACCAGAGAACATATTCCAACTTACTGGCATCTATATTTTGTTAGTCATTTTCTCCCTACAAATTAAGGGAAATAGTGAATAATTCTGATATATAGAGATACTCTCATGTGACCTCAAAGGCAAGAAACTCCTTTTTCATGCCTTGGGCATCTTAATTTCATCAGAATAGAGGGATTTAGCAAAGAATTTGCTATAAGGAAAATAATAATAATAAAACTCAATATTGAATCTGCCAATTTGAAGCTCTTTAAAATTTAATGCAAGTCAAGTCTGAGGTAGAAATTGTTAGATATGATACTTACAATGAAAATTTAAACCTTTCAGTACCTTTAAGTAATGTATCTATATGAAATAAATTAACTCTAAAGGGTTCATTCGCTCACTGAGTGTCTACCAATCTAAAATCTCATTATTCATATATGATTCTGAACAAGGTGACTGTAATAGGATAACTAATAAAGTGAAGAGAAATCTTACCAGCCAGTTCTTATGCAAATAAGGAAGCTATTGAATATACTACACAGCAGGGGGAATCACAGAAACAAATAAACTGAGGGTTGGTTGTTTTCAGGAAAAAGACAAAACTATGTAACAATAATTTATCCACACATATGAGGTTGGTCACAGTCTATGTTACTGTGTATGAAATGTAACTAGAAGTTGTTTTTTTTTAATTCAAGCAGGCTTTTTTACTATAGATTTAGATTTTATGCATATTCCCACAGTGTCATATATTGGGATTATTTTAGTGACCATGATATTGTATTGACTCAATACTGCTGGAGTTTTGTTGTCAGACTGGTAGACTAGGCTCTTATTGAGGATATGAGTATTTGTCTGCATTCACTTACTAGGTTTGTAACTGGTCATGAATTTCGAGGTGGCAGTATACATTTTTAAATTGACATGATGCTATTGTTGTAAACCATGAATGCCGTATTACATCTTAAATACACAGCACAACAAAAGAGAAAGCAAATTAAATTTGAATGGTCTATTGAAAAGATAAATGCAGTGATTGGAAAGAAAGGCAGGGACTGGATTGATGAGAAGTGGTATCTGACTCGAGGATGTGCATGTCCACTGAAATTGATTGCAGAAAGAAGATTAATAATATAAATAATGTAAACTTTGGCTGTGATTTGTGTTGTGGGTAGACTGAGCACACACTGAATCCAAAAAGTCAAGTGTGTTAATTTATTCCTGACCTGAAGGGTAAACATGAAAGACAAATACAAGCTTTTATTTATTTAATAACATCCTCGGACAAAGCTAGCATAGACAGCAGGGTACTGTAGCTCATAAAGTCACGTGTATCACTGAGGAAAAAAACAACTTAATGTGGTTTTAAGAACCTAAGAGAATACCCTCATATATGGACCTGGCTTTTTATTTTATGGGGTTATTCATTTGTTTTTCTCAGATTTACTGAAGGGCTGAGTGTAATGATCCATCCAACTTTTCTAGCTTTGGTAGAAAATTGAAAAGTTTGTTGTTCTGTCCAACAAAGATGCAGAAAACCTTGCCGTTTATTTGAAATAATTATTTATTTGCTTTTTTCAAGTGAATCCCCTCAAGGACAACAGATGAAATGTTTGAGAAAAAAATAAATCCATCAGTAGTAAATCTGCTTACAGTATTTCTGCATTTAGTGTTTGAGCAGTGAATTAATACTGCACATCATAGAAACTCAAAGTGAAGTGTTTTTGATACTGTGAATGCTAAAATGGATTAGCAAGATTTATTGCAAAGACAGCTGTGTGTCAACTGCTTTCAGCCAGGCACTCGTATTTTAACTCCTTTGAACATTCCTACACTTTATTTTAAGTTGGTGACATGCCGTGTGAATCTATGGATGTGAAATTATACACACTTAACCTTATCTCCTCAGAATTAGAGAGTGGTGATTTGCGAGGAGAAATATATATAACGGTTCAGTTCTCAACTCCATTTGCAAAGAGAGCACGATCACAGTTTATTCCACATCAAGCGCTCTCTTTCAGCTTTGTACAGATAAATTTAGACAACTCTGAAAATATTACTGTACGCTTTCCCTAGACTGCTGAAAGTGTTTGTATGGTAAAAATCCTTTTTTCCTTTCATTGTCCGTTAACTCCATTGTGCTGTAAGAACAGCTGCACCTAAATTGGTCAGTTTTGCTCCACCTGGCAGTAGTAGAGGCTATAGCTGTGGGCCCGCTTATTTAGACTGAATTTTGGGTGAGCAAATAAGAGGCAGTGCAGGCATTCACAAATGCAGAGATTGGAACACACACTGTGGCGGTGAGCCATGTCAGTTACCTGGGGTCATGACGGAGGATCCAGTGCTCTGTGTTTCTGTTCAAACGGGGGGAGGGTTGCGCAAACAGAAGCAGGCACTTTAACACATTTACAACCTTTGGGGTAGCCCTGGAAATGGCAAAAACACATCGCTTCTCACTCATGGCCTCAGCAGGCCTTGGATGCCAGACCGGAGGGCTATTTTCAAAAAATGTAAACACACTAAACCTGCAGCTTGATGTTGAAGTAACAGGGCCAATGAGGGAGATGAACTCAGAACAATGAGACTAAGGGGTCATTTCTCCTCTCTGCCTTACCTCCCCAATGCTGTTCCCCATTTTCAGAAGCCAGCCCCTCTACTCCTTAACCTGTTACCATTTGAAGTGGAGTGAGCATGTGTTTTGAACGGCTGAGAAAATTCAATGTAGTCTGCTATCTCATCTCACTTAAAAAGAATAAAACAAATAAAATAGGCATAGGTCACTGTATTCTTTATGTCTGCCTTGGTCCCCAAACTGGAAGCATATATTAAAAAAGCCTCATGCTATGACTTTACCTGAGGCCATTTTCGCCGTAGATTAAAAAAAATATATATCCCAAATTATGCAGTTTGTGCTAGAGCAGGATATTTCATACTACAAAAATAAAACTGCTGTGTGTCAAGTTAAGAAACTCAAAAAGATTTTATTAAAAATGTTCGCTCTGCCTGAGATATTGTGCTATATTCCCATGTGACTTGATTATCTTGTTTAATTAACAAGGTGTCAATCTAATACAACCTGTTACCAAAAAAGATTGTATCTGTTTAACATTAGCACTTAATTAAAATCAATCATGCAGTGTTTTTGCCATGATGATCTTTATGTAGGTTACTGTATGCAATTAAGAATTGCACATTATAGTTAGTTTAATTACTCTAATTGGAGTAATATTAGGTTAAATGCATTGCAGCATAATTGTTCATTAATTGCTCATCTGCTGAAGTGCTGTTCTCGGATTGTTTGCTATTTGCCATGGCAAAAAAAAAAAAATGAATCAATAAAAACACCACTACAAAACACTTGAGGTGAATGCTTGAATTTTGCATCACTCATGAGCTTATAATATGAAAATCATGACACTCATCAGACACAGATTAAGTGCTGTTTTTGTAAATAGTCACTTTGTGTAAACAAGTTTAATTCTGCTTAAAGTAGAAGAAAGAAACGGAAACTTGCCAAAGTCATCTGCGTCCGTGTAAATCAGTCGTGCTGCTGATATTATTATTGTTGCAGACTATATAACCAGTGTTTATCATGGACTTCTAGGGGGAGGATTCCAGTGCTCCTCTGAATGTTTTCATTTTTGCTTGTCCTCAGACCATGTGCGCGACTCCCAGAAAACTGGAAAAAGTGAAGGAACTGCCCTGCTGGAGTGATAAATGTTCATTGGAGGCTCATTTGGGGAAAAAAAGCCCATAAAGGGGCATTCACAGGCATTTGGCCGAGGCGCACACACGCACGCCGCCTCGGAAAGGATGAGCAGTTCACACTGGTTCTGCCAGTTTGCTTGTTGGGCCACTGCTGTGGTAACAGACCGTCATGGCCCTGACGGAACCAGAGGTGGTAAACATCATCGAGTCTCCCAACCACACTCTGACTCAGAGAACCGGAGGAGAGCAAGCGGCCTGGAAGGAGAGAGGGCCGGGAGGGTTATGAAGTGGGGGAAGGGGGTTAAACTAAGAAAAACCTGTAAGAAGGGAGAGTAAAACTAGGGAGGGAAAGGAAAGCGAAGGTGATTGATTATTCAGAGCTGTCTGAATGTCAGCAGAGTGGAAAAAAATCTCCGGGCGGGAGCAAGTACTAATCCATGAAAAATCACTCCTTCCTCTTCCTGTTCCTGGCAGGGAGGTGAAGCCAGATCAAAGGCCGGTGTCAGCGTTGCCCTGCGCACCCGATTTATGACCTGCCAGGGTGCTAACCCATTAACAACAACAACAACAACACAAAATCTCAGGCTTTTGGCTAGGAAAACACAAGGTGTTAAATTACTCATTGTAAAAACACACTCCATTGCTTTTAAACAGCAGTTATACATTTACCTCTGTGCAGCGGGGCTGCTGAAGCAAGGGCACATGCTAACTATGGGGAGATTTCATTATCATAAGTAGAAAAAAAATACTTAGCTCCTCAAATGGAGCTATAATAAACTCACTGTGTACCCAAGTGGAGAATTTGACTGACCTTTCAGGGGACAGAGTATGTGCCTTACATTTGAAAGTAGCAACACTTTCCATAAATCTTTTTTTTTTTCAATTTATTATACTGATGGAATTGAATGCCTTTCTGTGCTTACAATAGGTCAAAAAATATTCCATTATTAAGTACATAGCTCTGCCTTGGTGTCAGTTCTATTGTCTCAAACTTTTATATGACGACCTTAGATTTGTGGATGTAGTAAAATGCTAAGGTCAATGGGATACCTTCCAGTAACATTTTTAAATCTCCTGTATACAAATGGCACATGAATTCCAGATCCATTTTGAGTGTAGTTTTATGTTCAAAGTATTTATTGCTGCTTATTTTTAGATGAAACTAAGCATTGTATTATTCCTGTTTTTGTTGTAAATTGTTAACTCATCACACAGTGACCCTATTCTAGGAAAGTGTTGTGTTGATGATGTCTATAAATTATATTCCAGTGTTTCAATTGTTAAGTGTTCCCAGCATTTAATCAGGTACTGATTTAGCATCAACGGCAGCGAAGAAGTTAACAGTTTTATGCATAATGATTTTGAGATTGATTTATTTTTCTTTTGATACACATAGAATGCTTTTTTTTTAATCTGAAGGCTGAAACCTGCTGTAGTGTCATGAAGCAGCAGTTTTACTGTGTATGGATAGTTCACAGTTCACAGCACCTTTGTGTTGGGTTTTCAGTGTCATGACTATGTACTACACTGCTCACTTCTGACATGCCATCTTGTTTGATTCTACGCAGTATCAATCACTTTAGTCAATAAAATATCATGGTGAATGCAAATTCACTAGCAAATCATCAATCTTTAACAGTGAACCAATACAAATTAACCTCTAAATATCAGGGGAAAATCCGGCCCCAACTCCAGCATCCCCGGTGGATAGATGGCCCTTAATAAGATCACCATGCAGCTTTCTGATACTGAGGCAGAATGTGTGCTACTGCTGAAACAAAAGCATGTTCCAATTAGAGCTGAATTAAGAGAGGAAAATTCCCACTGTTTGGCTCAGTCAACCCTCTGAAAAGAGGGTGAAAAACTGTTTTCATCTGCTCTCGGATTGTGTTCACTTTTCACTATGGTTTTCTGCAGGACAAAGTGGATGAATAAGTAACTTATACAAGTCATTATCATGTTGTTATTTTAATTACCTATTTATGGACATACCTTTACACAAAATGGAGTTAATATTCAACAGCACACCCTGGAAAACCATTAAGGTAAAACACATTCAAATGCAGATTGATGTTTCTTAACATGCATAATTTTAATGGCATAAAGCCTTTAATTAGGGTCACTTAAGCTTTATGGCACAGCACGTTAGCATTCAGCCTACCAAGTGCACCTAATGAAAATAATAAAAATTCCAGCTCACAATGACAGCAATAACTAGTGCTAAAACTACACCTCAGTAATGATATGACTAAAATATACAGACTCTGACCTTATTTCCATTAACGCTCTGCTTTGTCCCCTGTTTGTTTTCTAGAGTAGTGCTTCAAGTTACTGTACTCTTCAGGTAACAGGAGGTTCACCAACTTAACCCTAGCAGCAGACCTACGCTGGGTTTTCAGCTTAAAATCAACTCCCATCAGCTCCCTCCTCTCTGACTCTGTCCACAAACAATGAGAATGAGTGGGAAAACATCGCTGAAGTTTTATTCGTGAGAAGCATGCACAAAACGGCAGGCACGAGCATGGTGATCGCTTTGCAAGCTGTGAGTGTGCGTGAATTTAAAAAAAAAAAAAAAAAAAAAAAAACAAACCCATGTCGTGAATGTCGTCATCAGCAACAACAGCATCGTTAAAAACAATGGCTTAAGGAAGGCCCTGTCATATAGGAGGGTCCTGCTGTGTGCGTGTAAGCACAACTCTCCCGGTTCCCTGGGCTGGGCTGAGCAGTAAAGCAGACTGCAGTGTTTATTTGTTGTGCTGTTTTGACAGGCTGGGTCTTTCCCCCCGTGTGGACATGTAGGAGAGTCTCTCTCCTGCTGGGAGAGCAGAACACCGGGATGTTTGTCTTTCCAGTTCACCTGTTTTTTTTTTTTTTCGTTTTTTTTGTTTTTTTTTTTAACAGATTTAGCAACCCTCCCCCCTCTGTTTCCCCTCCCCTCACAGAAAGCATATATCCACCACCCAGAAAATTTATTGGACTGTGCTCGCCTCGCCTCTGTGCTCCCTGCTTTTCCGGGAACCCTCTCATGTTGCCTTGTCCAAAAACAATTAGTACCGCAAATGGGCCACGCACACATGTCCCCGGCAGGGCGAGCGGAAGAGAAGGCGCTGCCCGCCCCATTCCCAAACAGACCCCTTCCGCGCTGAGGGCGGCCTTCGCAGGACGGGGGAGGAGCAGGGAGCATGAACTTGGTGCCCTCGGCTGACCTCTGAGGGACTGCCAGGGAAAGGGCAGCAGAAATATCCGGTGGTGGGGAATGAGCCCGATTTGGGATGGGGAGGCAGCGGACGGACGGGATGTTTGGTAGGAAGCGCGTCTGAGCTGTACTGCAGGTATCCAAACACTGGGCCTGGATGTCAGAAAGCGGCTAATCTATAAGACAGATATGAGTCCCTGTTCATTATCTGAGAGCTCCAGTGTTAGGCGCTGCATCATTAGCAACACTGAGCATCCCCCCATTGGCTGTGCGCCATATGGTAATTATGATTGCAAATCAGTGTGTTCACGGTGTTCTTTTTGGGGAGATTTGATTGTTTTCATTTGGAAGGCTTTTTTCATTACAGATCTCCAAATGGTCACAATGAAAAATTGCAGTGAAAGAAACCTCTGTCCCGTTCTCATCGCAGTTAAGTATCACCAAGACACAGGGCACAGAAATTAATGTCCCTTAAAAAAGGTCCTCCTTTGTTGAGACTCAGTTGCAATAAAACCTTGCATTGATGGCGCTGCTCTCATTGTTGTTGGCAAAGTAGACACTCTGACCAGCAAGTCAGATTCCTGTCTTGGCCACTCTGTCCCTTACTGGATGCTGAAACAGTGTAATTAAGGCAAGGTTGCTTTTTCGGCTGTAGGGAGAGTACACTGTGAATTGTGGCTCAGTGGAGGTGGCTGCAGTGAGGCCCTCTTCACTGCTGCCCTCCTCCTGCCTTACAAATAAATCTTGATGGATATTTGAATGGTGGCCAACAGAATTTATTAGTGCAAAGCGAGATAAGAATGCAGTAGTGCTAATCCGTTTAATTGTTTATGATATATTCTCTTTCCCCTCAGAGAAAACTGTTGGAATTGGAGATATCATCTCAAGTACCATTAGATGCTGATGAATAGTGGTTAGAGAGGGAGCACTAGTTCTTTTTTTCCACGCGTCTCTGTGAGCAAACCCTAAATCTGGTGTCACATAGCCAGCGCCGCAGCTATATACTCTTAATCCACAGACCTTTCAAGGACCTTATTACCCAACGAGTGCCACTTAAGGAGCAGCTTTTTGTGGGGTTTAGGTAAGAATACAAAAGGCTTCAGAGCCCAGTCCTGACTTCTGTACAAGATAAATAAATTTAAGAAATAAATTTAAGATCTGGGCTCCAAGCCACCATATTAATTCTCTGCACAGAAAGGAGGTAAGAAAACTATGTCATATCATGTGTTTGAATGTAGGTCCCTGTATATATTGCTGTAAATCATATAGCTGTAAGTTTTATGGTTTTTTTTTATTTCTGTGATGTGAGAAGCAGCAATGTTTTATGCCTGCCTATAGACCTCTTTGCAGAAGTGGAGTATTGTGAGTTACTGCCCAGGGGCTATTCTGCCTTTGCTGCATGCCCACTCGAGGAGTTGCCCTCCATTGTGGGATATCATGGTGGCCACTGGCAGCAGAGTGGAGAGGTAGTCTGAAGGCACAAGGACACCAAGGCACCAGAGTTTCCATAAACTTCCATAGGCACAGTGTATTTGTATCATTATTGTGATTATAATTGTGACAAATCTAGCATCACAATCACCAACATTCTTGAAAATCCCACAGATTAGTAATGCCGCTATTTGTACACCACTTACCCTGTGTTACTTTACTTATATATTTTCTTAATTTAACAGATAGGAATAACACAACTTCTCCTCAGTTTTATGGAAGCTTTTCCTAGGTAACAGTTCCAGAAAATGCTCGAACAGATCATCAACATAATTCTCATCAAATTAAACAGAGAACTCTGCTGGATGTGGTAATTCATTGAAATCGTGCGAGAAGAGCACAAATTTTCAATTAGAAAACATGATTTTAATGATGGTGTTTCCCAAGAATTAAACCTTTTTTAATTACCCCTCCCCCCAACATGCCGTTAATGAATAATGCTACTTTAATTTACATTCCATGTGTGACTAATTGACACGAATTGATTTTAATTATATGTGAGTTTCATAAAAAATGTGCACTTTTTTAATTATCTTTGACATATGCTCATTGGAATTGTATCCCATTTTAAATTGTGCATCGGTTGCTGACGTGATTCCCATCCTGCAGTCAATTTCAGACTGCATTATCTGATTCACTAGGTTGGTGGAATGATGAAGGCCACAGAGAGAAAGGGGTGAAACTCTTTATTTACAATTTACTTCTTTGCATAAGCATGTGATTTAGGGTCTTTTCCAATGAAATGACTGTACGTGTCTTTAGGGGGAAAATTTGATTTGGTAGCAGAGCCTGTTTCAGTCAGTTAATAAATGACGAAAAGCATGAAAATAGGTGTGCATAATGAAAAGCATAACACATATGGAAGAGTTTTATGCTGAGACCATGAGGGCAAAGCTCAGGTCTCATAAGCAGTAAATTAGCAACATGGGAAAAATTCCCTACAGTAAAATTCAAATCCATTAAAAAAATGACTTGACATACATGGTATTATACTTTATTAGAGGTCTATGTTCTATCACATGTTGATGTTTTTAATAAAAACAGTAATGCTTCTTCATTTTTGTTCTGAAATCTGGCATTGTCTTAGGCAGTTTTAGCTCATTCAGGCTTTTGTTATCATTCATTCTTTTTCTCTTTATATATTTTAGCACCGTGTTTCTGTCTAATACTTCCAGCAACAACCTCAGGAATTCAGATTTTGTAAGGTGTTAGATCTTGCAGAAGGTGGAATTAGATAATGCAGATGTTTGAGAGTTTCTAGTATTTAGTAAGTCCCAATACTTTAAAAAAGCTTAAATATACAAATGGAAATCGCAAATTCCATTTGAGTCCAGCCTACATGAAATTAGATTAAAGCCATTAATACCAGCATGTAGACATTGCGGTTGTGTCGCTGTGCAATGTGTGACTGAACATAAGCATTCTCCTTGTTTTACATTCCTCTTGCTGTTTGCAAACGCACTGTATAATAATGCAATGGGATCTGAGCTGACATTTCAGCTATCTATTTGGAATGAACACAACCTATTTAGTTTCCCTGTACCAGCAAGAGGATTAATACAAACCTTTTCCCCTGTTCGGTCCCATGGTGTCTCTCTCTCCATCTTTTTGTTTAGTCACCCATTTTGAACTATATATTTTTTTTTTTGGTGAAAACAATTGATTATCCTCCCCTTTGCCTGACCAGCAGCTGTTTTCTTTTCCTTCCTTCCTACCCCTGGCTTCCTTTACTGTCCTCAACCGTTAATCTCGTTAACCGCGTATGTGGTCCACAGACGAAGTCAAAGTTCAAACAAATAGTTGTACTCTGAGCTTTGAAGTGTTTTTGTGGGGATGTCCCCAGGGGCAGCTTATTGGTGAGAAAGGTTGAGCCAGGGAGTGTATGTGTGTGTGTGAGAGAGAGAGATATGGAGAAGGAACTCAACACCTCAGACAGCACCGAGTTCAGGGGACAAGGTCTTACTCCGTCTCATACTTCTCCTCTGGCAGTCTAATTCTACTTGTTGTTCCACTGAATTACAGTGACAGGATGACACCTAAGCTTTCATTTTAGGATATGACTTATACATTTGTGTATACAGGGTACAAAGGCCTTCCTGTCTTACTGTCCTTGTCTGTGTATATAATGTATATATGTATATATGTTTTCTGTGGTCAGCATTTGGCTTTAGATGCTAAACCTTATTTAAAATAAAATGAGTTTTGGGGTGGTGGAGAGTGTCAATAGTTAAAGTAAACCAGAGAGAAGTTGTTATCATAAACGGGTAAAACGGACTTTTCTGTCTCAAAGCAAAGCATAAATGTAGCATGAAACTCTTTTGTCAGTTCAAGGTGGAAAATATGATTTTTAATTATACACAGATTTGAAGTGAATGCAATCTAAACAGCATCTTTTATTTTTGCTACACTAATCTCACTGTTGGTCACGAAGATCGCACTGAAAACATAAAATAGCAAACACAATGCAGTGCATATGTTAGGTTCAGATTATTGATATGTAAATATGTAAATTGTTTCAAATTGTTTGAAAATTGTGCAATATTTTCCAAGAGAAGAGAATGAAATGAGATCTTAGCCCTCCTCCCTCTCTCTCCTTTTTTTCATAATTCTCCAAATGGTGCCGCAAACGCAGTCGCTACTTGAGTCTCTAATTAATGCTTCAGAACAATTAAACAGCCTGCGTGGAGAGTAGCCCCATTTAAATTATAATCTGGCACAACAAAACAGATTTCCAGTTTAAAGACTGAGGCGCCTGGAGAGGACTCCACAACAAACCGCTGTCGACAAACTTGCATTGCACTAATCAAATTGCTAAAACATTTGTTTACATTTTAAACCTGCACTATCATAAAGGGGGAATACTGGGGAAGGTTGCATTTACATTCCTTTCTGTGCGAAAGTGAGTGCTCAGCAATACCAAATCTGGTATATAAATAGGGTTTTCACCACAACAGCATGAAACCAACTAAACGTTCTTGAATAGATTTTGAATTTTAAAACCTAGATCAAATGAAATGTGCACAAAAGAACTAGCAAGTGAAATTGAAAGTCTGATACAAGAGAGGGGTGAGGATAAAAACAGGATTAGACTCCATAGGCCTGGTTTCCAAAGATTGCGTAAAAAGGAGAATAGACGTTTAAGTAGCAACTGTGAGTTGGCAGATACGTGCTTGCATTTGTACCCAATTTTCAGCGTGTTTTCCACAATTTCGCCTGGCTCAGATCGAAACCTATTTACATGTAATAATAACGACTTTAATACATGTTTAAATCTGTTTAGCCATGTAACAGATATTTGCATGTTTTGGCGATTGGAGTCTTCATTTCCAGTGATGCTGAATGCCCATTATGCAGGAAGCTAATGCTAATGCCGATTCTCTGCTGCAGTCAGTAAACTAATAGCCGAAGAAAAAAGATTGAAAACTATCAAAAGAAGTGGAAAAAAGAATTAAAATTCACATAGCTAATGCATCACTTTATTTTATTCATTTTTCTTCCTCATCAGATGTTAAAAAACATGTGGAGGAGTTCTTGGTGTGTCATGCAGTTTTGCAGATTAAACTTTTTTCAGCATTTAAGGGGATAGAGTGGGACATGTACTTATATCAAATCTAAGGCAAATTGACTATGTGCTTTTCAGTGAAGTTTGCGGACTCCTTTCCCTAGTTGGATTTGTTCCATACTATTAGAGGAAAAGTCAATTACACAGTTTCCTTGCAATTCTCTGGGAAATGTGTTTAGGTTGTGGAAGTGTGGAAATGCTCATCAGGCTATGTAACTACTACTTAGTCAATATTTAATGTACATATACTGGGATGGAGTGGGATTTTATAAATGCACTTAAACACAGATAGTGCCGCTCTAATGCGCCACATGTGGCCACTGCCTTGTCAGTTGCCATTACCAGGGAATTTCAGAGAGCAGAATGAGAAACCTATAAATAGATGTGTTGAAAAAAAAAATGTATAAAAGCAAAATCATGGCTACATAGGCAAAGTGGACATGGCTGCAGATATCCCTGAAAACATAAACATTATTGGAGCTTGGGCTTTCTGAAAATCATAGAAACCCTGAATGAAACTAGTAAGTGTTCTGTAAGGTGGTGCTAATAAGTACATTGCCAATGAATTGGCCAGTGGCCAATAAATATTTGTAATACATTGGATGAGTTTGTACTTTCAGACTTTAAATATCCCATTCCGGTTATCTTTGCTGGAATTGTATCAATGCATATTATAAGCATTATTAATTATTAGGGAATGCACATATGTAAGCATAGTAGTTACTGCAGTCAATTAGAAAAAAATGCGGAATTATTTTATCTGCAGATATCTGTTTAACCACCCTTTTATCCTTTTTTGAATGTGAGAAGACTTACCA
This sequence comes from Megalops cyprinoides, assembly GCF_013368585.1. Lineage (NCBI taxonomy): Eukaryota > Metazoa > Chordata > Actinopteri > Elopiformes > Megalopidae > Megalops > Megalops cyprinoides. The sequence goes on from NC_050583.1 coordinate 31,537,633, forward strand.
TCAAACCCGGAGCCCTATGATTCAATGAGAATGCACTGCTGTAATGAATAAGAGCCCACAGCCTATAGGATTAAATAAACCTTTTACACTTTTCTTTCTGTATGATTGATGAGTAATTACCTAGGTATACCTACATATGTGTCCTATCAAAACATGTGGAGTACAAATGGTGTGAAACTGGGATAATCTGGAAAGTTTACATGCCGGCTTTAGTCTCTCACCAGTTGTTATCCATAGATCCAACCCATTTCACCTCCTAATGTGTTTATACTCAGTAGAAAAGAGACACTTCCACATTCTCAATGTATGTGAGTCTGCGCATGTAGATCTGAGTAGTCTTAGAGAGAACTGAATCCCCAGGTGGTCAAAAGTGTAGACAGGGGCTCTATGAATGTTTTCCATTCTGCTTTCAAAATGGCTGAATTCCATATCCTAGATAGTCTTGTAAAACAACTCATTTTACAGGTAAATTTGTATATAAATATATATATATACTGTATATATATATATATATATATATATATATATATATATACATATAAATATATATATATATATATATATATATATATATATATATATATATATCATCTGAGGAACCTGCCACAATTGGATTTACAGATATGTTATGTATATTTCATACTGAGCAAGGTTTTTTAACATATCTTATGAATGTCTGTTTCATACCTCAGTTTTGACAGAAATTTCTCTGGAACCAATGGCACATTAAGCCTGAAGAGTCGAGGCGGAAGTATTATGCTGGGTTTTAACTTCTGGCGCAGATTTGAAATGTTCACGTTAACCCTTTCACACAGTGGTTCTATAAAAAGAAAATGGCTCAGCACGGGTTTAGGAATGAAATTAATTTACCAGAACACCTGATGTGCCTGACAAATTTGGTATAGATAATGAATAATGCTGCATGAGCCATGATGGAGTATAATGGATCTGACATCAAAAAAGGGAACAGCTTCTGGGGAATAGCATAATGAACAAGCCAATCGTGTAGTCACACAATCCAGGGTGTTCCAGCATTTGAGGTGCATAGACTGCCACACCAAAGGGGATACTAGCAAAATAATAGTCTATTTTTGGTAAACAGAGAACTCTGAACCCAAAGCCTTCCTCTTATAGTGTCATAATCATTGAAACATAAATATTTTGTGTGATTAATTGTGGGTTCACAGCACAACGGATGAGTTGCAGAATAATTTAAACGAATAATTCTCCCTTAAGGAGTGCTATTAATAGATTTGCAGATGTTCTCCAAATATTGTTCTGCTGGGTGAAATTCAGCCGTCTTCAATGTTGTTTTTTTTTTCTCAAAAGTGTTCTACCATCTGAGGGCTGCTGTATACGAGGAGGGCCCATTATTTGGTTTCTGGCCACATCCATTAAACGATATTGACATATAAACCAGGAAGGTACACTGCTACCAGAAAGGTGCAAATGGGCATATTGGATGTTCAGCTCCTTGCATTCACACTGGATCCAATTACTTTCTCTCAGTGTGCGGGTGTGGAGGGCTGCAGACAGAGTCCACTGGGCGGGGAGATGTCCTGGGGGCCCGTGATCAGGGAGAGCTGTGTACAAAACGTCTTCAGCAAGAGGGTTGGAATCCATGGTGACAGGGGTAGTCCAATCACAATTACAGTTCACAGCCTGGATAATTTCCTTCATATTCTGCACGATGGTGTAGTTTAGATTTCTCAGATTTCTCTCTAATTGGGCCCGATCCCTACAACTAGCTGCTTCCGAGTATAGTGTTGATAGTGTGTATGATTTGTATTCCAAACTCTCCCTATTATAATGGATATATACACTGTATAGATCTGCTATTAGATCTTTTGGTTTCCCCACAGTTAGGGAGCCAATATGTATTTAGTATGTATGTATAGGGAGCCAATGGGTACTTAGCGTGTGTGTGTGTATATATATATATATATATATATATATATATATGTGTGTGTGAATAAATATTTTTTTTTAAGTGTGCCACTTTTCTGTGCCTTTGAAAACAATTAGACTTTCATTTTTCTTGCTCATAGGTATATACATATACAGTATTACCATACTCAGTACCTATGTCTAGTTTACTACATATTTAAAGCAACAAACTCATTTTTTCTACACAGTGTCTTTTAGACAGGCTGTGAGAGCAGAATTGAAAAATGTAAGTTACTCCTCATCTTGACTCTTGCTCATATTATGCTTTTCAGTGTTGTCAAAATCCCAATAAACGGGTTTATTATACACTGGAATGGCGTTAAAGTGTACAGATTATGGTAAATGATGGATGGGCAAAGCTGTGCTGTTTAGAATTGCTTTCTGGGTTGTGTCTGTGTCGTTGTCTGTATCCAGGTGATTTGAACACGAAATGGTGATAGTTATTATGGTGGCGCTGTCCCCCATTGGGACTCCAAGTGCCCAGAGACTGTTACATTTCCTCTCCACTTATCAGCTGAATGAAAACACCATTTCAGACTTCATTTAAGATCCATCACAACAACCTGTGACCAGCAAATTAGCTGAACTGTGTGTGGCAAAACAAGAGTTTTTAATCGACCATTAACAACCACACTCAATGATGATCTGAATCAAGGTTTTTATTTAATGGTCTTTGATTGAAGTGCCTCCTATAAACCCAATCCAGAAATGGCAAAACGTGTCTTAAACTGGGAATAATTCACAATAATCCAGTTTAAATGAACATGTTACTATTGTTTAAGGGAATACAATGTTGTATAGCAGTAGGTATTTAAAACCCTGCCTTAAAATGGAGAACAATAAATATCTTAAATAGGAGATATGCTGCACAGCCAGTGCAGTTTATATCCAGGTTAGAGTAGATAAACATGTTTCTATTGTTTTACAAGAATAGAGATTGATACGTGTGGCTGGCCACACCGCCCCCCACCCCAATGGCTAATGGAAGGGTCTGCAGAGCAGAGGTGAGGCATAATGATGCGTTTCTCTGACTCTGCACCACAGGAGTGCACAGTAAGGAGTTTCTCCAAACCTTTACAATTACCATCAGAAAAATGAGCAGGCAATTCCACTATTGTATTTGGCCTTATTATATCTGACCTTGTGAAAAGTGTTCTGGAGATTAAATTAATTTAGTGTGCAAAACCACAGAGGTAAATCTAAGCATACCAATAAATCAATAAAGCATTGACTACAACCTTCCAGTACAAATATTGTGAGATAACGTAAAATGTCAGCATATATTTATAACAGTTACTTTTTTTAAGGAAAATTATCTTTAACAATCACCATGTCTGCCGAATGATTTGTGAAGAGATTAAGCCATTTTTCTGCTTAATTGTTAATTGAGTTTAATAATTTATAGTTTCCATATACACAGCAAAGCTCAGTTTAGGATAATAGGACTTTCAACAGGCAACGTTGTAATGCACAGAATAAATAATACAGATTAATGCCACCAAATCTATTAAGTTTCATGAGGTCTGTATTATAGGCATCTCATTTAGTAGTAGCTATCTTTTGGCATATTTAAATAATCAAAATAATTAGAAACTATGACACTGTTGAATAAGATCTGAGACTTAAAACACTTTGACAACAATATATATTGTTTTGTATAACCAGATACTAGCAATTCAAATGGAAAGTTTAGCTCACAAACAATGTAATGGCAAGATTTAATTGACTCTTGGCCCAGGGTCTAGATTATTCTATGAATATTCTTATTTCCTGTTCTCTTGAGTGTTTGAATCACGGGTCAAAGGTAGCTCCCAACATGAGCAGTAACTTGCATGGAGGAAGCAAGGGGAGCAACAAGGAGAGTGAATGTTAAAAACAAAGAGGATCTCATTTCTCTGCACTGTGCAGTCCTGCGTTGGGGAATTCAAATGATTTCCAAAGCTACACAGGAGAATTAATTAAATGAATTTCATCCTGCCGATTGTTTGTTATTTTTTGCTGACCCCACCTCGCGGATTAATATTTAATTAGCCTTGAGGAGAAGTGGAAAGCACTTATTAACCTTATCTGTCAATCTGTCAGGACCAGGTTCAGCACTGGACACTGAAAGGGAGAGAGATGGGGAGAGGGGGAGGTGGGGGTTGGGGGGGGGTTAATGTTTTAATTTCTTCAACTTCCCAATCCTCATGGTATTTCCTTCACATTTCAGCATTTAAATTCACAATACATCGATTTGATGTTAAGCTCCAACTGTTGTAATCTGACCATTTAAAACTCTCCTCCTCTGAGGTGTTTGAACATTGCAAACAGACAGTGGCTCAGGCGATATCCCAGTGTAGAGATGAGTTGATATGTTAATTGGATAGGTGCGATGTTGTGCTGTCAAGGTGCATATTGTTATAGCCGGCAGAGATGTAGCTCATTTAGTCTTACCAAAGGAGTTGTCTTGTAATTTGCAGATTGCTTTTTAGTACTAATAAGAGGCACGTTTATGAAGCAATACGTTATATCATTAAACAAGTCGTGCTTCCCGTGAAGCTGAATACGGTTGTTTCCTTTCAGCCGACTCTGAATATTGCTTGAGCATACATCTATTTTGCATACACAGAATCTTCAGTGGTGTGATCTGCATTGTTTCTTCCACATTTTAACTGAATGATGGAATAAAGAAATGGGGGAATAGATCCAAATCAATGAAAAACTGAGGCCCACTCACATGTGTGGTTTTGCCGCTGCCACTCCCAAATACAGTAGCGTGACACCTCCCACACACAGTTGTGCAGTTTGAGTGTTTTCACATTTTGTGTAAATTGATTCAGCATTCAGAACCTATACATGCAATAAAACACATTTTATTTCTGTCAAAAGAGATGCTTATCTCCCATTGCTGTGGAATGCATTATTTATCTCACAGATAACAATTTTTTTTCCCCACATCTGCTTAATCATATAAGATGGAGGTCTCCACAATGACACCTTTACAGGCGTACACAACAGGGGGAATGACATTATCCACTGTCTGTCAATCACTCTGTGGAGGAAGCAGTTTTATCACAAACTTGTCTGAATAGTCAGGCGCTAACTGACAGTCAGGATTTACTTCCACTCCTTGAGTCAGGTGTTAGTTTTTAGCATGACTGTTTAAGACTGAATGAATCAAACAGCTGGATAACTAAACTTGTAAGTGGAATTTGACTTTTTTTTTCTTGAATTTAGATGTTTCCCATTTTGAGACATCATAATCTATACATGTTTACACTCATATGATACTCTTGGCAAAACTGTGTACTGGATGTAAGATTGTATTTCCCTGTCTACAGTCAGTGCATTACCATACTTTATAGTATTACGTTTAGCTGTAGGAAGCTCTTCGACCCCCTTAAAAATCAAGAAGATCTGTTTGAATGGATCTATTTGAGTTTTTCTTCATGTTTTGGTAATACTATTCAACTCTTACTGTTCAGTAGAATGTATAGATGTTGCATTTACAGACCTAGCAGTTTAACGATTTATTAGTATATTTTATGCAACATATCAAACCAATGCAGTATAGACTGCATGTTGACAAATATTGCCTTGCTTTTAATAAAAAAAAGCAATAACAGAGCATGTTCTCTTTTGTCCTCTACAGCAAATATATAGGCCACTAGGGACACGTTTTCCACTGTGTTGTGGGTGTTGGTGGTTTTTTGTCATTTTTTGCATTTTTTTCCTAGATAAAGTTGGCTGATGTACTAATTTATGTCTTTTTAATTTACCGACTTATGCAGGAGAGGGTCTCTCTGGAGAGAGGAAGACAAAGCGTTTTCCATCTTGAAATTGAAAAGCAAGGTTGGACGCTGTACCCAGCTCATTTATCCATTAGGAAATTTAATTAAGTCTTCGGCACAACAAGGGACTTTAAAAATACTTGTCAGTTTATATACATGTTCATTTTGGTTATTGTTTTCTACCATGGGGAGAGCAAAAATACCCTGAAAGGGCAGTTGGAAAGCAAGACTAATCTTTCTCTATCATTTCATGTAATTGCTTATCGCTGGAATACAGGTTAGGTGGGACATCTTGAGTGTGTTCATTTGTAATACTGTGAGAATACATGAAATAGATGTTGAATGTGTATGAAGTAAATAGCTTTGATAACAAATGGCAGATTTAATTATGAAAAATTACATATCTACATAGATAATTCCACAATAGTTGTGGTTCAAAAAAAGTATACAGCATTGGCATTGAGCAGGATTAAATAAATGAATTTGTTTCCTTGTCAAGTGGACATCACACAACACGATGGTTTATAAATGTTTTAAACATATTTTATGTACCTAGGAATGGACAGTTTTATATTACAAGAATACCAAAATAAGAGTTACAATTTGTGTTTTGAAAATAAAATGCCTCACATGTTAGCAAAACATAACCTCTGTATAATTTATCAGAACATTGTTTGATTGGGCTCAAATTAAGCACGTTTTATTGTTCATGAATTTGTGCAGAGTACTTTTCATTACATCTAAGCCATAACCTACGTTGGTTATGGCTACCAGAGATGTTTTTCCTACATCAGAATTTTTGAGATGAATATCACTTATTCAGCTCACATTTCACAGTCTCTGTCATACACTCTGTCTCATATCACTCATGTTTGCCAGATCTGTGATGACTTGCTGTCAAAACTCTTGGTCCCTGGCCACAGCCCAACCACACCCAGTAAGACAGTAAAAAGTAATTGTTTCATTAGTTCTCACTCATTACCTGATTATGTCCAAATTGATGCACTCTTTCATCACATTACATAGATGGGAATAACACTCACAAAGGGAAAACTGAATTTTAACCCAGATAGCAATGGATTAACTTGAACAATAATATCACAGAGAGAAATGTTCATTTAAATAGTTTCAAATACACAGTAAATGTGTCATCTTTCCAATAAAAAATATTTTTCCCAATTTATTGCTACAATTGTTATAACATGAAAAAGAGAAGGATAAACACAAATACCATTTTCACCTTGTTCAACAGCATATTGTTTTGCCCTTAATGGTAGGGTATTGTTATGTGATGCAACAACACATGTTTAATAAAATTCAAAATATAGAGAGTTGTGTTCACTGATAGGAGAGGAGAACAAGAGACATTAGGTACATTTCACACATACATTTCAATTACATGCATTTGAAATAATGCAAAGCACGGATTCACTTTTGTGCAACTTTTCAGTGGGTTTAACTCAGCATTTTGTGTGGAAAGTTGAGTTCATAATCAATCTTGGCCAAAGAATCTATTCAGAGTACAATTTTAAAAACATCTGATCACATTTACTATTTGCATATGACAATAAGAAATATAAGGCATTGGAAAAATTCTCTCTGCTGTAAAAGTATTCCCTTTGTATTACAGTGCCAGTAAAATGAGGAAATAACCATTTAAAATATAGGACCCCTGGATGATTGAAATATCATTTGGAAATGGAATTTTACTGATGGTCCGTTGGATTAGAATGAGCTGTGTGAATTCTTTGTGTGTAATTCTACTGTCTCAGCAACTCCTCCTACTCCCATCTTGGCTTTTGGACTATTTCTTCTTCTCTGTGAGGTGATTCCAGTTTCACATACTGAGATAGTTATTTCAGCGTCCAGGCTCTGTTTTCAGAACCGGTTGTTAAAGTTATAAAAGCGCTTCTGAGTTTCCCCTGATATTTCCCAGGCTCTGTTATCATTGGATTCCATGGGTAAAGGTTTAAAAGTAATTAAAGATCATTGGTGATGAATTAGACCTGTGAGACTCCACATGGTGGAATCTGTTTCAACTGGAGCTATCCCATCTGATTGCTTTCAAGTTTTTTTTTTTTTTTCAAAATAAAAAAAAAATAGCCTGTGAAGATGCAAGGGGCTCTTTTCCTTATAATGATGCTGGGCACGTTGTTTTTTATCAATGAGGAACCGATGGCTTTTTCTGATGGTAGTAATTGCACAGCCTTGCATGACATACTTGCAAACCCCCTGTGTTGCAGAATAGGAGAAAAGAAAACATTCAGCATGGTGCATGAAAACACACAAGGTAATAATTTTATAATAGGACATGTTGAACTTATGTAAACTCCCAGTGGAGGGACAAAGCTTTGGCCAGCCTCAACTGCTACAGAAGGGTAATGAGTAAAAAGAGTAGAGCTGTGTAAAACAAGGAAAAAGCCTGACCTCCCCTTCCTTGTTCACATTGTTTAAGTTGTGAAAAAAGGGGGGAAGAGAGACATAAGGGCAATCATGATCATTTTTTATGACAGCCCAGCCTATAAGAGAAATGCTAACTTATTTTGAGTAGATGATGAGTTTAGGGCATGGAGAATGCATGGGGATGCTTTTGGTGAAGAGGTCAGCGTGTGTGGTACCGTCCCAGTGGAGACACGCCGTCATGCTTTCGCCATGAACCGCGCGGGTGCCTGCTTCAGAGGGGGAGTAATCACATCTGATTTGTGGCTCTCGAGGGCGGGGGGTGTGGGGTTGGCGGGGTTGGCGGGTTTCAGTCATTCAGAGGTCCCCTGTATGGGTTTCAGGGTGGCTTTCAGCTCCTGCTGGGCTTGACCAAGGTCTTGTTCCAGCCTCTTGAGGTGTGACGGCAGGGTGAAAGAAGGGAAAGTCTGTGCTCGGCCTCCCAGCCCCAGTCGCTTGTGCTGGGAGCCGGCGGGATGCGTCCAGACCTCAGCTAATGAGATATACAGAGTAACAGGGCAGCCTGCCCATCCCAGGGAGACAATATTCACATTGATGCACAGCTAATGACTAAAACAGAGCCTTGACCAATACTTGTTACCCAGAAGAAAAAGAGGCACAAAGAAGCCTTCAATGATCGGGCCCTAATTATGCCTCAGAAGAGGAGCTGTATGCAAGCCAGCACAGAAAACTGAAAACATTGACAAATTCCAGAGTGGAAGAGACCATTATCCACTTAGACACACTGTCAATACACCTGCTTATTAAATGTAATTTATGTAACGCCTATTTATGAAGGCATTATCTTTTCCTGCTGCTTTCGACTGCCTCCTCGTGAGTCCATTTCAGCATCACCAGTCAAGAAACTGGGAACTATGCACTGCAATTTCAGTAGTAACATCTTAGGAGATAGACTGTAAAATAGTCTTTTGCTTGTGTAAAATGCTAATACATGAATTAAGAGTGTCTGTGAACACACTCTTGTGATTTTGACATAAAGAGGACAATGTGTGATTCTCCAGTGAAGATCAGGGGAAGTAGCTGTGTTTGTACTTTCTGTTATTATTATATTTGAATATGGACGTTTTATTGATTGTGATTTAGGTTTATGTTGCAACTGGGAAATTAGCATGGTCGCAGACCCACCACAAGTTCTCAGGAATAATAATTTAATGTTAGGCACAAAAATCATGGCTTTAATTAATGTAGCATGGTGATAGATTCTGCATAGGAGGTGCTTGCTTTGGAACTTTTTAACACCAATTTATTACACTGACTCACCTGCCATTGTGCGCCCCCATTTTAAGTGTGAATTGCCCTTATGCCTGCCATTCATTATTAAACACCTCACCTGTAGTTCACAGTAAAACACCATGCCATTTTCAATTAGCTATAAGGAAGGAGAATGTATCATCCTGAAGGCATGGTTTTGCATGTCACTTTTCTTTGTGTGTTTCCACTGTGTGTGCATATTTGTAAGACTCATTACATTGCCATGCATCATCCTCAGTCCTGTATGTGTGCATGCATGCTTGCATGAATATGTGTTCCTGTACATGTGTGTTTATGTGTGTCCATGTGTTTATGTGCGTGTGCATGTGTATGCATGTGTGCGCATGCATGCATGTGTGTGCCTGTACATGTGAATGTGTGTTTGTATACATGTGCATGTGTGTGTTTATGTGCCTGTAGATGAGTGTGCATGCTTACATGTATGTGCCTGTAAGTGTGTGCATAAGCATACGTGTGTGTGTGTGTGTGTGTTTGTTATGCCTGTACATGTATTCGCGGGCTTGCCTGTGTATGCCTGTACGTGTGTGTGCATGCTTGCATGTGTGTGCTTGTACGTGTGTGCGCGTCTGTGTGCACAGAGGAATGAAATCACTGAACGAATGTGAGCTGTGTACAGAGGCAGCTTCAAAGCCAGGGCTTCACCTCAGGAGACTCGGCTGCTTTGATTCTGTGTATGTCAGCTGAGGCGCTGTACTGTCTCACTGCTGCACTCCTCTCCCTGCTCTTTTGTTAAATATGCAGCATGTACCGCTTGCTCTGCACATGATCTGAGCCCACAGTGCTGAGTGTGCCCTTACAAATAATCACTCTGTGCTACTTGGATAAACAAACAGTTCCACTCACTGAGAATCAACCTGCCAGTCCATGGGCTGAGATTGTCAGGTTGTCCGGGTTGTCAGCGCTGCCACATTCTCATGAATAACAGACTGAACAGTGGGTCCTGTGTACTATTTTTACTATTGTACTATTCATATTATTAGTATTATTATGTACAATTTTTTTTTCATATGTGTCCATATGGTGGCTGTTTGTTTAACAGACAATGTTCAGTAATTGCAGGCTTTTTTCTGGTGCATTTTGATGGTGGTGGTGTAATCAGAGTTCCATATCTGTTATTAAAACTTATGGTCAGACGGTTATTCATTTGCTGGGATTCCATACTGCCCCTTTTCACCCTCTGTGCTCATTGGCAGTGCTTTGGGTCCATGTCTTTTCCTTGTTATTTCTGTGATCAGATAGACCCAGGCAACAGTTCAGCCCAGTGAGCCTAAAGCAGCAGAACATCCCACAGTCAACAGCATTAATTACTGATTCTTTGATGTGATAGAACGCAGCCCTGTTGAGATTGATTACTCTTTGAGCTAAGTTGTCTACCAATTACTCAGACAATTAGTCAACTAATTAAATACTTACCCTGCGCTTCAAAAAGAGAGGAGAAACGCTTTGAGAATCTCCCCTGACATATGAGCTGTCAAGGATTTGCAGAGTGTTCAACTGTATGAGGTAAAAGAGAGAGAAGTTGGAGTGTAGAAATGGGACATGATTTGAGCAGGAAGTCTGTGATAAGGATGTAACTGTCATGTCACCTGTGTTCGCAGTGACGACGGTGGGGGATAATCTGGGGGTGACAGGTTGGTGTGCGCACTTTTCGGGAGACGGCCAGCGAGCCCTATTATTAAATCAGGACTGCAGAGAGATGGAGAGGTTAAGTATGAGTAATTATCAATTGACAGCAGCAAGTAATCCTGAAATGGATGCTGTGATTCCATGGCCTTGTCAATCCTCGCATGCGTGCTGGATGTGTTATTATTAACCCAGGACACATTTAAGCATTTAAACATGTGGTAAAGAACTGGGCATGTTTTATTGGCCGTGATGGTTGTTGACGGCTTGTTTCGCATGGTCTGGTGATAGCATTGTCTGAATTTCCAATGACTTTTTGCCAGGCGGGCTGACCCATTATTCTTCTCCCATTGTGATGTTAATGGAATGTTATCGGGGCAAAAGGAACATTAGAAAAAAATGTGGTTAAATGAAGACACAAGAGACAATGGTGCTGGTACATGCTTTCATATTTATTATGTTGCAGCCATGATTGTTGCTCCGATGATGCTGATAATTAAAGACATGACAATGACCTCTCCAAGATTTAATACACTCCATATGACCACAGTACTTCTTTATTGTGAGAATTACAGTTATTAATGGTGGCAGGCTTGCCTTTTCCATAAAAGCAGCTCTGCATTAATATGATGCTTTGTTGCTGTTGCTCTTTCATAGTGGAGATATTATGGGCAAAAGGGTCATTTGTATACACCCAACATCTATCAGTGAATGAAATAAGCTATTTCCTAGACATAGGATTTCTTCATTTTTAATTTACATGTTGTTTTTTCATGTTGCGTCTGCTCTGTATGTATGCAGGGGTGCTGGGCATGCTGTATGGGCACAACCGCCTCGTGACGCAGGTCTTGAAAATAAAGCTTGAAAATCAGTGTGTCTGCTGTCATTAGCATAACCCAGCCTTCAATTAGCATATGTTGACTCCCTCTCCAGAATGGGCCTTTGTGTTTGTTATTAGCTGTATTTTTTAATTATGAGGGAAATATGGGGTGGGGGATATGGGGGAGGTGGCTGTTGAATAAACCAAAAGAAACAAAAACCCTTCAGATTTGGAAATGAAGGGGGCAGGGTCATATGGAAGATGGCGGTATGTCTGTGGGCTTCTTGTTCACTGCAGAAGTGACTGTGGTTGAAGACTGTGTATCCTTCAGCGTTTGATTTGATTAATTCAGTGATTTTTTTCTTACTTCAGATCTGACTCCAAATCGTGGCCTCGTTTTTACTTTTGTGCTGTTGATTCAGCTCTTCTCCATCATACTAGGCAAGCAGGGTCAGACCTCCACTAGCAGTCTCTGTGTAGCATCTCCATGCCCTATTTTAATGTCTCCATAAAACCGAGCTGGACGTCCGTCTGCATGCCTGCTCCGATTGTAAAATCCCACAAGAGCGTGACATCACTTCCTGGCACCGTGTGTTCTCTCCCTCCGCTGCACTCAGAAGAAAGAGATTATCTGAATGAGATGGTAAAACAGGGGCTGTTTTTTCTGGCTCTGTTTCCAAGCCCTAATAATATTCAACGTGACCAGTTGTCTGTTTTATTCGTCCTCTTATTCTATTATTCAAAAAGTACCAGGTATATTTTTGTTAAAATGGAAAGTACACTTTTCATGCCAATTTAATTCCACCTAAGTATATAGAATGACTTCCTCTGGAATTTGGAAAAACACATCAATTTTTAGCCAGTCAAACTATTCGTCCATCTAAAAGACTTTCTTTGTCATTTAAGTAATGACAGGTGTTCCTGTAAGCTCTTTATAAATACTTAACCATTTGAGACTTATGTGCCTTGTCATTATGCAGAAAAACATCTTGGAATGAGATTTTTATTGGACACCTAAGAATATATTAGATTGTTTTAATAATCTAATTTTTCACAATAATCTGTTTGTTACCATTGAAATACACAGGATAAACTCATTCAATGATAAATTATCCTCCACTTTGTGGCTTTATTATTTTATTTCCCTTGACTAATTTTGCATGTGTCTGGGGGAAATTGTAATAGCAGGTTTGATTTAACTTGCCAGTGGAGTCTGGAGAAAGAGGCCCCCATTGATCAAGAGCGGGTACACGCTAGCACACATCAAGCACTTCAAAATCACTCCCCTAATCAGAGGCAATACAAAATAATTTAACCTAAACGCAGGGCTTGTGATGGTTCTGCAAGCCCTGTCTTTGTTAATCAATCGGACCCTAAGTGTCTGGAGACCTGCCATGCAAATGTATGGTAATGCAGAAAGCTGATTTCCCCTTTGTCTAGTTCCCCACCTCCTGAACTCCTCCTTTTTTCATTTTTGATGTAACATTTTTTCTCCCCGTATCACCTATTGTTTCATAATTGGACTGAAAACGGCAAATGGCCTCAATGTGATCAGTGAACCATCGACGCAGCCCTCCCACATGATCTGTTCTCGCCGGTTTGTGTGGGAAGTTGAACCTTTGATAAAGAGAGACATGATGACTTCGGAGTCCGTTGTTTCCATTACATTGGTCAGTGGGAACTCTGGGAGTACCGCTTAGTATATTTGTACTAAGAGTTTTTTTTCCTGTTTTTGTTTTGGGCTGAAATGAGCCGTTGGCCAGCATGGCAGCAGGGAGGTGTGACGGGCAGGCGCTCGGCCCCTCTCGCTGCATCCGGAGTTTACAGACCCTTCCCGGCGATCCGTGCTGTTTAATGGCCATTCCTGCTGTTTGGGGGAGCCGGGGAGCAGTTCCAGGTGACTGCCGGCCCCGGATCGGAGGCAGCGCGGCGTCCCGATGAGGTGGCAGGACGTGAGAGAGAAGCTCCACGTTTCCAGTGTCAGCGCGCGTGATTAATGACGGAGCACACTAGCTCCCTGCCGCGCTGGAACCCCAAAATCTTCACCATGTGCTTTTCCCCTCTCCTCGGAATTCAGCGCAAAGGGCTAGATTGATGTAGTGCTACTATTATCCATTCATTAAAAACCCAAAGAAAAACATCACGCACCAGCCTTCCTACAGTTACCCATCAGCCCACCCCCGCGTACAGAGATATCTTAAGTCTGTAGTTTAGCAGACCGCGCCCCACAAACCTGTGGGACCTGTGAAATTGTCAACGTTTGTGTACCCAGAACCAAATTTTAATTGAATCCCAGAGACAAACGTCATTAATCAGACTGGCTTTTGAAGATGATGCATGCCAATGTAGAGAGTCTTAATACTTCTGACTTAATCCAAAGCTTTTCTGAAGCAAAAGCCCTTCCTGGGCTCACTGTGAAGGAGTGGTGTGTCTGTATCAGAAAGAGAGAGAAGCAGATTCACAGTGGGAGAGAAAGGATGAAGCAGGATTAAAATACTCTAGGATTTTTTTTTTCATTACCTATCATAATTATCATTACGTGTAGATAAAAGAAAATGCTGTTGTGTTAATTATAGAAACTCCACCATCACTAGAGGTATAACAGTGCAGAAGAAAACTATTCACTTTAATATTCCACACTCTTACAATATTATTTCAACAAAACAGCACCAAATTAACTGTAATTATGCTTGCCATAATTAGTTTTTTCTGCATCTACAGTTACATAATATCAATATGGATGTTCTATACTCATAATTATTATTTAAAGAGTGTGGCCATTGTTGGTAGATGCAAGAAAGAAGCTAAATTACATTTGTTTGCAATCTGATTTTGGAAATTTACAGGTTTTAAGTAGTACATTTCTTTATATTCTTTCATTTTTTTCAAGGGTTGTTGTTAGTTAACTTTCTTACATACTCATTGAGGACATCACAGACCTCCTTCAATTCATTATTTCAATTAATGTCTTGTGGTGATGTCTATTTAGGTTTAACCAGTCATTTTATAGCATCTAAGAAGATATTAAAACTGTATAGCCACATGTACAATGCTTAATTTATGCTGTAATTAGCCACCATTGTCATCACAGTAGCAGTGTCTGGTTTTGTCAGACTCGCAGTGGAATCCCACAAACTCACCTGCACAGGGTACTTATAATCGTTTAGGTATATGTATATGTTTATGTACACATGTACTAAATTTTACATTTACATTCATTCATTGGCAGATGCTTTTATCCAAAGTGACTTACAAGTGAGGTACAATCCAAGACAAACGAAAAACCATACAGAGTCAACAATACTAGAAGCACTGCATGACAAAGTTCTGAAGGTTGGCCAGGCAAGGTACAAACTAGCAGGTAAAGCTAACGAGTGGGTTAAACCATTAGATTGTTTTATTATTATTTATTTTATAGTTTAGTAGGAGATAGTTTTAGTCATGAGAAGTTCCTTTCGGGGGGAAGAGTTTTAGGTGCTCAGATGAGAGCGGAAGAGCTGTGTCTTCAAAATGTTTCTTGAAGACAGAGAGGGACTCAGCAGAATAGATGAGATGTATGCTCATACGTGTGTGCGTGTGTGTGTGTGTGTGTGTGTGTGTGCGCGCGCGCATGCATGTGTCCTTGTAGGTGCACTGCCTCTTACAACTCCACAACTACAGGCAGAACGAAAAACATGTTTTAATTATTATCAACACCCATTACAAACCGTGGGCGAATAATGCCAAGCTCATCTATCTACTTACCTACCTACCTGCCTACCTATCCACCGACACACAAATTCAAATTGCAAAGGGAAAAAAATTTTTAGTCTTCATTCACCAAAAGAAAGATCCATTTGACAGAGCCTGTCACGGTGATCAAAAGTAATAAATAAAATCAGCTATTAGATTTCCGCCAGCAGTTTTTTCCACATATTCCCATAATGTGCCATGAAGGCATTTCTGTATCATGTCCCCCTTCAAAGTGTACACAATATAGCTCACCATGTTTGTGGTGGTGCTCTCACTCCGCGAGCAGAATATGGACACAGATGAATGAAGTGTCTGTAGCTGCAGGAGATACCGTCCTGACATGAGCAGGACACCAAATCTCCCTCTCACCCCCCCACACTTTGTGATCAGATGCAGTGCGTGATAAGACGGCACCAAATGCTATCGTTTACGCCAAGAGGGACATTAAATGTTTGCTTTATCTCAGGTAGAGCAAAAGTGTTTCAGATCTCCAGTGTGTCAGTGCTCTCGATCTGCTCAGATGAACCTGTGCAGAATGTGAGGGAGAAGGAAAAAAAACAATGTTTGCTAATTAAATCTAACCTGTCTGGTGCAGCACAAAGGACGATATTGTGCCTTTAAGTGGAAGTTAATGCGAGCCTCACTATTTATTATAGCTGATGTAGGTTATGAAAACAGACATTTTTCCTTTCAACACTCCATAATGTCAGATTTAGAGTTTTCCCTCTCCTGATCTGAATGATTTTGCAGCAGTTGTCAGACTAGGAGGCCATTTATCAGTACAGGGCAGAGGGCTCCTACATGACAGTGAAATACTAGCACTGTGATTTATAGGACCCAGCAAAAAAATGTTTTTTTTTTCTTTACTGCTGTCTCGCTGCTGATTTTCACACACCTGTTACTGCATTTTATCAATGGCCTGGCCCCAGCTCTCAGGCTTTACATGTTTAATGGAATTTAATCCTTAGGAACATGTTTCCAGATACCCTCTCTTTTTCAATAAAATGGCCCAGCATTGCTATCCTGATGCTCTAATGCCATGATCCACTGCAACCTACAGGCGAACTTCACCATTTGTTGAAGCCGCCGACGTGAAAAGCAATTAATATGGAGCGCCCTCGTCAATGTTTCATATATTGTTGTATAACTGAAATTTCAGGAGCCTTCTGTCAGCTGGAGCACCGCGAAACTGGTGGCTGCCGATGTGAAAGACACGCGTTGCTTCCATGCACCTTTCACCTTAGATTGAACTGCTTAGCCTGTGGTCTGAATGCAGGAGCTGATCTTGCAAAGTTAGAGGAAAAATGTCCCTGGGGCCAGCTGGAAGGAAATCCCTGCACACAGTGAAACAACTTCACCAACTCCCCAGTTTGTGCCTGCGAGGTAATATGGGGAACACAGGCGCACCAATGCCAGCAGATTTATGTGCAGCGACACACATTAGCTACCACACTGAGCTAGTTAAGACGAGAGCTAAACAAACTTTTATGAAGATTAGTCTCAGACTCGTTTCGCAAGCTTCCGGTGTTGTGTTTTGAGAGCTGAGTACACTGACGGCTTACTTGTGTACATGTGGAATAAGATTTCTTGGCAGCAGAATGTTTGGGGAAGTTTGTCTCTGTCTTTTTTTTTTTGATGAGGAACAATTTGGGGAGTCTGTCTGTTCTCTGACCTCTACCATTAAAGCCTATTTTTATTTCCTGTTTTCTCTGAGGAGTACTAAAAATCATATACAGTCAGAGCCGGTAGAACTCAAATTATATTATTGGTTGTGTTTGCTATTGTTTCAGGCCTGTCAGAGTAATTTGCTTTGGCTTTTTATGTAATGTCTTGGGCTTCCACAAAGGCCCTGGAGAGACACAAGGAGCCTGTGTGCCCCAGATAGCCTGTTCCTCTAGCGCTCTGTGCTCGGTCATGTGACTCGGTGGGCAGCTCAGATATATAGCTCAAATATACAGCTCCATTCCAGAGATGGACTCTGGAGGAATAACCCCCGCTACCACTGCGAAGGCCTGCTTTAAAAGTGCTGAGTCCAGTGACGCAGTGCTTTACATTTGATTTTGTTTTTCATTGTCAAATGAAAATTTCATGGGGGTCAGTGGTGGGAGTTAAGAAAGCTCCTCATTTTGCGGTCGCAGAAGCGCTCGCCGTTAAAGACAGTCTGTTCTGTGCTGTGATGAATGAGAGGGTCAGAGCTCCCTCAGTAGCCATCTTTTTCCGGTAATGTGGTCCTCCTCTATCTATCAAAATGGCTGGACATCAATCACCATCAAGTTCAGAAAGTGACCGGGCATCTCACTGTTTTCCCGTGTCTCCTCTAATAAAGATACAGACTTACAAGCCTACACCTTTGGAGCCATGCACATTTAAACCAAGGCCAGGTTTACCGCCTCTGGGAACATTTAACTGGTGTAAGAAAAAGTCAGAACTGGTTTTTTTTTGTTTTGTGGTGTAATTGCAAATTAAATACACCATGATTATAATACAGGCTCTTTTCCTGGCTTGCTAAATGAGTTTATTTTGGTGCGCCTGTCCAACTGTCAGCGCAGAGGCTATTTCCTGGTCTCTGGCGGTGGGATTTAACACCCTGCCTGTCCAGGAGAGGTAAGAGATTTCCCCATGCTCCTACAATCAGCTGCATATTTTGAATGCGGTCGGTGGAGAACTCATAAATCACCTTGTGAATTCAGTAATTTTATGCCTCATGGGTTCACTAGTTCTATGAGTAATAGATAGGAGCCACAGCATCAGGATGACTTCTGACAGGTTCTCACGGCTTTCGCAAAACAAACCTCGATTCCTCCCGTTTTTCAGCTGTGGCCGCCTCTGAAACGTGCAAAATTGGTCATCTTTATCTTCGATGTTTACGAAATGTCTATACATCCCCCTCCTTCATCTCAAACGGCTCACTCACAAGTCGTGGGAGTCACGCTTCCTCTATTAATTGCTTACATGTTCCAAATATATCTCTCGACATTATCTTGTCCTGTCTTTTGATGCTGTGCTCTTAATCCTTATCGTAATTGACTGTTTTATGCGCCTGTAGTGTTCCAGTTACGTTTCAGATATTTGGCTTAAAATTGTTTTGCTACGCTTTATATTTTTTGATACAGCTCTCTGTAGCTGCCATTTAAAATTTTGTTTTTGTTCCTTCATTTTATTTTTTACCTACAAATGACCTAATAGTTCTGCTCTAGATTCAGACAAACCAAAATAACTTAATATTTGGAACCTTTATGCTTATAGTGTGTGGTATGCAGTTTCCTCTAGGCACCATTCAAGTGTTTTATTATTAAGCCTTCTCAATACTTATTTAGTTTTGGTGTGACAGCAGTCACAACTCATTAGGGAAATGTCACGAAAGACAACAGAATGGAAGAGGGACATGAATAGAATGTGGACGCACAATGTTGCTTCTGCAGCAAAACTTTCTGATTCCTGAAGAAGGTTCTAGAAAATTCTAGGGATCCCAAAGGAAATAGTTCAGAGTGAAATGATTTAATGTGGCATATTGAAAACCAGCTTTGACTCTCATCACAAATATGTTGTTAAATTACTGTCCTGCTCATTGCACCCCTAATTGTGTGCAGCTTTAGGGTCCTGTCAAAGTGGAGGTGTGTGTGGGGGGCATGTCTGTTTATCTGGTGTTGCTGTTGTAATCAGATCAGGGGTGAGTAGTAATATAATGTTTGCACTGTGGGGGTGTACACAGGGAGCAGAGACGCGGAGCTCCCATCTCTGTAACCAAGGGGAAATCAAATGATTTGGTGTTTGTGTTGCCAAGTCATGTAGTACCTGTGTCGCAAGCCCCTGCTCACCGGAATAGTCTTTACTGGAGAGCAGCCAACGTGCAATCTCCCAATCAATCCCCCCCCCCCCCCCCAACACAGACACACACGCACACATACACCTCCACCGATCGACATCATCCCCAGGGGCTCTCCTCACACAGCAGAAATGATCCATTTATTTGCGAATTTTAGCCATCTGATGGGAATTTAATGCTCTGACTGTACACTGGAAAATCAGTTTCCTCTCTGCAACTTCAAACAGTGAGCTGTTAACAAGTCGGCTAAATTAAACGAAGGAGCTACTCATCTAATGGGAAGCTGTCAGGCCAAGATAGATGTGTCTAATCACCTTAGGGGCGGTGTCTCGCTTAAACACTTTCCAGTGGGATACAAAGGGACTGAATGGGCCGTTGAGTCCAACCCCCCTCCCCCCCGCCCCCCTCAACCTCGCCCCTCCCCCCTCCTTTTTTCAGGCTGAAACCAGGAACATATTGTCAGCTCAGCTGGCATCTGTATTGAAAAATCAACACATCTTTATTTCATAAGCAGGGTGACTGATGACTTCTGTGATAGGGCTAGAGAAATAATGAACGCGCATTTATTGTCTAATTGATCTGCTGTGAATCAGCATTACAGGCCAGATAATACCTACAGTTTAACATTTGTGACACACTTTTAAAATGTATCTCAGGCTGGTGCAAGGTTAATACTATTGTCCTAAACGTCATCTTGGAAATAGCAAGGCAGTAGGAACCCTTGACTAAAATCGCCGCAGCTACATTATAGACAATGTTGATCCAGTTTTCTGTGATTAAGTCAAGAGACTTGTGCTGTGTCACTGGTAGTTCCCTACTTGCCAGTACACTTCCTTTGAAATTTGAACCAAATCTATCAAGCATCTTTCTCTTTGTTTGTCTGAGAATCTATATTATGTATGCTGTGAGTGCCTTTTTCATTACCTCTGTTTTATAGATGGTTGGGATTAATGATACCCTCTATCAGTTCCAGGGAGAACTAATAATAATGCAAGTGCATTTCCCATTATTCTAAAGCAGACCAGATTTGTTCTGAAGTCCCTATGTGATGACGCCAAGAGTGTTACTCTGCATGTTCAGCTTTTTGTCCTCCATCTTGATTAATGCTATATTGACTTGGCTGTGGAGGAAGTTTGGAGTGACTGCTGTACTGCAGGAGGTTGTTTTATTGGAGAACAAACCATGAATGATTGAAGGCATGAAGAGTTATTAAGTATGATATCCTTCTTTATACAGACAGCAGTTGGGGATGTGGGTCAATCAGAAATCTGGCTGGCTTCTAAATGCAAAGGATCATCTTATCGCATTCTATTAAGGTGTAATTTAGTCTTGCTTGAGAAAAATATAAATATATGTACACATCTGAAACAGATATGATTTCATCGGAAAATATGTCCACAAGAACCACAAGAACTCTGAAACAAATATTATTTTATTTTAATATGTGTGAATGAACTAGAGTTTCCCAAGGCCTCTTGGTTTGGTTTAGTAATGTTTTATGAGGTTACTATGCTCCACGTATAATTACAACTTTTAATATAAATTCATAACAGTGTACTTTTTAGAGTGCAGTTTATTCTATGTCTAAAATGGTACTTTCTCTATTCTGTTTAGTCCATTATGCAACAACAATCAGTTAGTGAATGCTACTGTGACATGATAGGTTGTATGAAACATGACAATTTCTTCAATAAACACAGGCCAATCAGTTACTGTATTGTTGTTTCCCATTATCCTCTATGTCTAATCCCCTAATCCTCTATAAAGTATATACTTGTATATACTTGAGAAAAACAGCCACAGATAAATGTCTCAAGAACTTCTCATGAACTTGCCGCCCCTTGCTGTGGCTGGGATTTTTTCTTTGCTTTGGCCCATTGATTGTAAAAGAAAGTGAAAGTTTTCTTTAATCGAGTTGTGTGTAGGTGCTCAGCAGTGTCCCCGGTAAAACTCCCCAGGGGTGGGATAAAGAAGGAGGCAGTGTTTACCCAGAATCCCACCTGCTTCTGGTTAAGGGTAATAAGCACAGCATCGGTGGAAAGGAACAGACTGGCAAGAAATCAATTAGTTACAGAAATAAAGACTTCCCAACTCTTCCGTGAGCAGGGGGATGGTGGGAAAGTCAGGCCGAGTGACGGGTTTGTTTACACTAATGCTTTCTTGCCATCCTGAAGCCACCCAAATTTTAGCCTTTAAAGGGGGAAAAATAGTATTTTTTGTCTTCCCAGGACAGCTCACATGACTTGTCTCTTGAGGGCCCTTTTCATCCAGCTAACAGAAGTGCCAGACCCAATTAAAAAAAATTGAACTTTTAAGTTTCTAGATAGCACAAATTCCTCCCCTTGCCTTTTGTGAGGGAGTATTTCATACTTAAAATGGAATGATTCCTCTATCTTCATAAATTTCTCCAGTCTCATACTTATACAGTAACCTTAGCTTTCTGAAGTTAAAAAATCTTTTTTCAGCAGAGCTACCATATAAACTTCAAAATTTAGCTATTTTAGTGATTGACTAATTGTCAGTGTTTTGTTGTCGGAATATGCTATAGTTTTGAATGAGCAGTGTTGAATAACACAAGTAAAAAAAATAAAAGATTAAAACAGTTTTTGTTTCTATAATAAAACCATGAGCCACCCCTGAAAACATAAACCACACATAATTATTGCATAATCAAGTACAATCTCAGAGAAGATTCAAACTTGAATGGGTATGAATAATGTGTGTTTTTCCAGTATAGCGAGATAACATCAAGCAAAAAAGAAGAAAAATAGATAAGAGTTGTGCCATACACAGGTGGTTGTTTCATTTTAATATATTAAATATATTTGATATTTCATATTTAATGATAAATAATGTACAATATTACACACACACACGCACACGTGCATGCTCATATATGCATGATCCTTCTTCATCTACTCTAGTCCTAACAGAATAAGCTCATTTGCAGAGAATAGCCCACAGAAGCACTGAGCATTGATCCAGTTTGTTAAAGCAGACATAAGTGTGTGGCTCAGTCAGGGCAGACATGGAGTACACAGAGAAGATTAAAGCTGGTGATCATGTTGTGTAATAAATTTGTCATAACACATTGTGTAAATCTGCTGCTGATTGCTTCACAGAGACTCTCTGGGTCAATGTTTTATCCTAGACTTCGGTCCACCAGCCAGATGGCGACTTCAGAGAGAAACTGACACACCGTTTCAAACCAATTTTATGCAAACTCTCTGGAGACAGAGACAGACCATCGGCTCTGCTGGGAACCAGGATTACAAAATAGCCAATTAAAAAGGAAAGGGTTGAAATCTCGGGCTGATAAGGCTGAGATTAAATTGGTTATAGTTTATTAGGCTCAATGAGTTATTAGAGTCCACACCTCACCAAACAGATTTCCATTAACAGGCTTTAACCTTTTATCGCTCGTATTCTGAGGTATTATTTCTCTTTCATTCTTACAAAAATGATTTTTATATAAATAACATAATTCTTATATAAATAGTACAATCAAGCACATCAGTTGGCACACAATCAAAAATTTTACACTTATAATTATTTAGTCTATTTATTTAGTCTATTTAGTTATAATTTAGGGTCAGTCAAGGCGTCCCTCCCTGAAAGTCATCCGTAGGGAAAAAAACGTTCTTAACTTCGAAAGAATCCAGAGATCTCCATTGTTTTATGTTGTAAATAATACCTTTTGAGATTTTAAAAAAGTGTGATTTGAGTGTAGGGAAAAACAAGTGTTCTGTTCATCAAATCTTTCACACGTTCTTAAAATGCAATTATTCGTTTAGCACCAGCAGAAACACTGTTTTTCATCATAGGTTTTTCTTTCTCATGCCTGTTTATAGTCCTAACTGCCTCTACAAAGGGCATCATCTGCTCCTGCCACACAGTAATTGCTCCAAGAGAACTGTGAAACAGATGTGAGGGCTCAGTCAGCAGGGCTGGGGAGTGGCTTGCACAGGGTTGTTTGGGAAGCCTCTGTTTGTAGTGCCAGGGTCCCAGGACAGGCATCTGTCCCACACCTGTGGACAGTACCCCTTCCCCTGCCTGCTCTGGAACATCAGCTGTCACTCCGCGCCGGAGTCTGGGCTCCACTGAACCCCCGTCCCACTATCGCAGGCCGCCCCCCAGGTCAGCCAGGTTCATGGGAAAGCCCTCTCCCGGCCCTTCTCACCTTCTTCATCCAGGAGTCTCGCCAACATTAAAGAGACTCAGCGTCCTCAGCTGGTCCGAGGACGATTTGCTAGCCTGGAACGTTTCCTGACCTCAGTGGAACCCCTGACCAGCACTCCACCTGACCCATCAGCGGACTCACATGAAACACTATCCTCCGAGCTGTAGGCCGAGAGCTAAACTTGCCAACAATTCATTATGTTCCCTCTCTTCCAAAGGGATGCAATCTGTGAGTGTCTGTCTCCAGTCGGCATCCTACCAGACTCTTCATGATCAAAGTTTCCTATCAGAAAAGGGATTCCGGCATATTCATGGTACTATCAGCTGGTACAAGCACTATCGCTGCAACAGAAAGTGGATTTTAGAAACCTTTGTGCTTTGATTGATCCTGAGGATGCTAGCTTACTCTTGTACACAGGGGTTTCCCATACATATAATCTGGCACGTTTTTGTCTCAACAACACATTTTTATAAGTGAACAATGTAAATTGTGCTAATAATGTGAAATTAAGTGTGACTAAAGGCCAATAGGATTCTGACACTGCTACTCTGTTATGCGTTCCAAGTTATTAACCAAATTATATGTATCCTGGAGCATCCATCTTACATTGGTATGTAGAAACCAAAACTAAATAGGAAATATGGGGCAGCAGTTTATTGTTTTTGGAGGAGTGTCTAAAACCAGTAATGCAGTGACTGCTCTAGTCATTGATAAACAGAACTATTGTAACAAGGATACTGCAGTATGCCTATCTTAGGTTAGATGCAGATTTCCGCAGACAGCAGGATGTACAATACGCTAGCATTTATTCTAAAAGATCCAGTAGGTTTTCTGACAAGGTAATGCTTCATAACGGTGAGGGTGGGGTTTGGGAAATCAGGACCTGCCACCTCTTAACACGTTAAGCAAATCACTCATTTCCTATAGTTACTCTGACAACTCCCACCAGTAACCAATTAACGACCTACCATGCAGATGGTTCTAACTTAAAGGTTGAAGCACCACCACATCCCCTCCTCTTTCAATTCACAGGTTTGGACCTTTTAATTTAAGTCTTTCTTATCGTGATAATGTACCAAAATGAGTGGGGACAGCGCACAACAGTCATCTGTTTATGACATATGAGCTGTCATATTTTGGGGTAAGTACATATACACACATATATATATATACATTTACATATATATATATATATATATATATATATCCCACAAAAGGTGACACTGATTCACGCAATCTGAAGCAGCAGCTAAACTGAAGTGAAGATAACAGAATTTAGACAATGGAAAAGGGACAGCGGTGCTCCCTTTTATTTCATTAGTGGGTAGCATTTGATGAAAATTTTGATCTCATAGGATATTAAGCAGTATCTCTGGTCAACTGACAGCCATAATGCTGTGTGATTTGTCACCGGAACAGTCAGATGGCTCACGATGCATTTTCCAACACAGATTGTTTCATATGATTTAACAGCGGAGGGCTCACCAATATTAAACAGTTTTAATGCATAATGCATGGCTATCTCCATATTTACTGCACAGGTTTGATTTCTTTGCTTTGCCAAAAGGAAAATGCACTCATGTTGTTCCATGAATATCAAGGCACTGCCATCGCATGATATCAAGTGAATGCCGTAATCCATTAATGGATTCAGCCAAATTCACCTGACAGGAGTCAACACGAGGACTGTTTTATTCGCAGAATTTCCACAGCGTAATCAGCGCTGCTGGTGAGAAATGACCCGCTTTTAGTGTTTTTCAAAGCGGCCGTGGCTGAATCTTTTTTTCAGGATGTTGAGCGGAGAAATTTAACCACGCGTTAGCACAAAAAAAAAAAACACATGTATACAATCATGCCCTCGCGCGGCACGAGCGAAAATCGCCACCCTTCCCTCAGCGGAGGACGCGCTGCAGTGACAGGGGGATCTTTCCGGTGCGAGCCAATGATAAGGCTCCTCACTGCGCCCGGGATCTGCACCCTGCAGCCTTCCCCCGTGAGCGATATCGTGTCGCCGTGGGCCGTGCGTGCCAGGATCACAGGATAGTGTTTGATGTGACGGCTGGAACTGGCTCTGTGGAGCCAGTGGAGACCGTTTGCTGCTGCCGCAGAATCAGAAGAAAAGACCCACCATAAGCGGGTCTGCCAAAACACGAGCCTCGCATTCAATACGGTTAAAGACTTGCCAATGTTGCGTTCAGCGCAGAAAATGCGGCATACATAATCGCGTCTTCCATTCCCCATGCTTCTCCGTGTCAAAGGCCTAAAGGAGTTTTGGGTCAGGCAGTGAAGACATGGAGTGAATGTTCTCAGACTGGAATGAATGAATGCGGTATTATCCACTGCTGGTATGGTGCTGGTAAAGTCAAACCATTTAACACACTGGACAGGCTTTTGAACATTATAAGTAAAAGATTTTTCCTACTGTGTAATTTTTTTCCATTATTGCATTGTTTGACTAAATTCAAGTCAACTTGTATTCCTCTGTTTCAATGGCTTTTATGCATTTTACTGCATCCATCTTTATTAATTCTGCTCACAATTTGATGAATTGTTAATAGTTTGTTTAGAACAGAAGTACAGACTGAACTCCTTAATTATAATCTATAGTCTATAATCTTTGTTTGATATCAGCCTCGTAGAACTGTCACAGTGCCTTAAAGAGGAGACGCACAATGAAATACGTCTGTTGTGAGTGGTTATTGGTCAGGAGAAGAAAATTAAAATGGGATCTCTTAAATTCCAACGCCCAACAATAGCCATGACAAAGATAAGCACCGAAGCTGAAGGCAAGCCTGCACAAAGGCACTGTGAACAGAGTCAAGGGCTTTGTTTTTGTGTTCATCACTTTCCCAGTTTGAAGCACTTAACATAAATTGCATGTGCACGTGACAAACAATGGCGGTATCAAACAGAGCTACTTCATCCAGAGAGAATGGTTTCATGTTATTCATAGTAATTGCTAATCAGGTTCTGATCTAGACACGAATCCTGCTGGGAGTTAAAGAAGTAAGGAGAGACTCAGAATTCAATAGACTAAAATCTTTTCAGCGGGATTCTGTGTGTTATGATCTCTGATGCTGGAATTTAAAGGGCCACTACTCCACAGTTTCTTATCATAACAAGAAAAAGATGTCGAGAATAATGTATTGATGGCAGTTTTTCCTCTTGGGGTTGTTGCAATGTGGGCCCTAATCTGAATGAAATTGTGGCTGTCCCTTTCTTGCTCTAAATATAAATTTTTAATACACACAACCTTAAGATCTTAAGGCATGTGTGACAGAAAGCAGGTTAGTCTGGTGAGGGAACAGTGAGAGGATGAGATCTCAAAGATGTATGTTTTGCCTCGTGTTATTATATGCATTTAATAAATCCAACTATTTTATCCTTCTTGTAATGCACTAATTCTACAATTGCAAAGGAATCAGCCAGTTTCAATGTAAAGCAATATCAGCTTTTGATAACAACAAAAAATATTCACATGGTCATTATTACTTTTGATAGATCAGTAGTTTGACCCATCAAGTAGTCTGCAAAATGGATGCGGCACTTCACCTGGAGAATGGGAATTGTGACATTGTTGTCATTGTGTGAAAGAGACTAGGAACAAATGATATGCCAGGGTGATGTTCTGCCCACTTCAGATCGCCCTGTGAAGTAAATTAAGTCCAAGTGAATATTTCTTTTTATTTCTGATATCTTTAAAATGACAAAGGGAAATTATTTTAGAGACTAAAAATATGGGGATTTGGTTGTGAGGAAAGGGCCCGAAAATAAATAATCTGCAACATGTACTTGATCTGTCCAGCCCAAAACATTCAACTGCAGCAAAAGTTGTGCAGTGCTGCCTCTGGCTTTCATTGCCAGCAAATATTTAATTTTGAAGATAGACTTTTTTATCAAATGAAATTGCTCTGATTAATAAGATGCCACCAGAGGCAGACAGCTTGCAGTGTTGGATAACATGATGAAAGGAGAAAAAAAATCCAGATTTGAAAAAAGCAGATATGGTCATCTTTTAATCTGTGAGAAAATATGTGGTTTCGATAGCTTTGGAGTCCATCTCTTTGCATTTGAAGTTTTAGTCACAGCATGACACACATTGAAAGTGAGGCATCTTCAAATACATGAACAGATTGCTTTCATTTGTAACAGAGGCATTTGTGCCTAAAGTAAAGCAATCCCTCTCACCTGGTCTGAAGCAGGGGCTTTAGATGTTAAAATGTCTCCTATCTCCAATCACATGTACTTGGGGGAAATAATAATGATAATAAAGAATCAATAAGCAGCCCGTTTTATCGGCCTGAGCAGTGTCGCAATTTCTAAAGTCCTCTGCCCAGATGGAGAAAAGCAAGACAGTTCCGCAGAATAACAGTATACATCCTGTGCTCATTAAGCCCATGATGAAGACAATAGTGCCTCCAAACACAATCCCCCAGTCATGTTTCCTCCTTCAGTGCCCCCTTGCAAATTTGTTTCCACATGGCGTCCCATTCCAACTGGCTGTCAGGTTCTCCTGTGCCCATCCACGACTGACAATCACACTTTATCGAGAATGGAATAGTGACGGCTAATTGATTTTACAGCGATTCCGAAGGACAGACAATGAAAGTACCATCAATTTAATCCACTATTTAATGGTTCCAATTTAGCCTCTGTAAACGCTCACTAAACTAATTTCTCTGGGTTCAGCAATCTGAAAAGCTATCATATCTCTAATCTCCTTCAATATATTCATTGGGAGAAGGGAATTTAGCCAATTCCGATGTGCGGAGATGATCTGTTAGCGCAGTGTAAATGTTTATAACACGGCAATCTAGTTCGTTTATAAGGATATGAAAAGTTTTATTGGGGAGGTCAGTGGAGTGGAACTGTTGGATAATAGGCAGTTACCCAGCAGTCTTTGAAAGCTATGAAGCATAGAGATGTAGGGAATAAAATACCGGGACTTACCTTAATCGGAAGCTAAACTGAAATTCTGAAACTGCACGGCCCTTAGATTCCCACTGATAGCGGGTTCTGTGGTGCAGGCAATTTCTATTCAGCCTTTTTATTTATTTTTTTTTATGTGTAAGCTCTTCAATTTTAGCCCAAAACTAGAAAGCAGCGAGCCACATATGCCAAGGTCAGTGCAATGTAACATGAGATAGAGATGGAGATGCAAAACGCCCGCTTTTTCTGAGTGTCTCATGAATCTAGTGATGATCGGATATGACTTTGACTTCAAGAAGGGAATGAGTTCAAAATGACAACATCACCATGTTCAGAATACAATGAGAGTGGCAATAGCATTTTTTTAAACAAAGCCATTTTAGCTGTGGGTGTGTTTCTTTGTGTATGTGCGTTTTCTTTTGTTTTTGTTTTTTAATCTCCCCTCATCCTTACTGGGCCAGTTTGATTAAGGAAAATAGAAAATATGTTGTTTTCAATGTTCAGCAGCACCCCTCTTCTTGCGGAGGGGTAATGATGAAGTCCTTCGTGAAGTGAACAGCGCACTCATCTGTAGATAAAGAGCTTGTGACTTTAATCCGCAGTGATGCTCGAGTCATAGCTCATATAGAAATCTGAAATTAATACTCGGTCACAGAATGTTGAAATGCATACACACACATATTATTTTTTTGCAGAGATTTTCCCAGGACTGATAGGCTAATATACTCCTTAGGCAGTCCATGCCAAAAAAAAGCAGTTGTGTGCCATTTAGTACTAACTGATGCATGGACAGATACTGTAGCAAATTCAAATATTGCACTGACTACCCGGGGAGTACAGCCCTTTTTGTGGTGTTGCTGTGGCACTTTTGTCATTGTTTGCACTCCCCTCCATCCCGGTAAGCATTACTTCCTCAAGCGGCTTCGTGCATCAGGCACTTTAAAAGCCAAGTTCAAATAACAGCCAATTTGGTCTGAACTCTCAATTGTGCAGGGGCTCCAACGCTTATTTTGTTAACAATTTGCAGCTGTGAAAATTGTTTTTGCATTGTTGCCGTCATGTGTCGCAAAATATCACAACCTGGACGGGTTCCAGCTGAGATATGATATCCCCGGGATCCCTTTCAGCAGCCGAGGAGAGGTCCCCACAGCAACACCCCCGGAGTGGAACACGGAGCAAGCCTGGCCCCTGCTCCACTCCACTGCTGCCCCAGGGAAAGCCCCTCTATATTTAAAAGCCAATGCAGCGGACACATTAAAGCACATATGAGGTGTAAAACCTTATTAATGAATATCAACTACATGGAATTTGTTTTTTTTTTCCTTCTAAGCCTCTAAACAGCAGTGAAGGGTGAAGCCACCCTTTGTTAGAAAATACACTTCTGAGTCATACTTTATGCCTGTATCACTTCAGTATTGACATGAATTTTGTCTAAACAGGAGACATGTGTTTTCATTGCAGTTTTAGTCAGAGTAAATCAGAACAGTAAATCTGGTGCTGCGGACATTTTTGGCATAACAACATTAGGGTGAGCATGAGTGATAAAGGGACATGCGGGGTGTCAGGATCTTTGTGTCCCCCATTCTGCAATGTGTTATCAACGTCCCCTCCATGGAGAGAGCCCCTTGTCATGCTCAGTCCCAGGAGAGAATGTACAGTAAATATACCATCTAAATGTGTCATTACAAATTGTTACCATAGAAACGATTCACTACTGGCTGATTCTTAGTGAGTCTCCAACCCCTTAATAAGCTATCTCACTACGCTAGAGCGTACCACATGTGACGCTCATAGGAAATGGGGCTCTAGCCAACAACCATGGTAGCTGAGTCAAATACCTAAACCATTGTGTTGAAATAACTTATTTGTGAATTATGTTCACATAGGCCATGTTTGAAGCCTGTCATTGTTGCTAGTGTTTTTGTTGACATATCATTGCTTACTTATTTCTCCGCTGTTTCCGGCTCAAGTAAGTCTTTTTAGATATCCCTTCCGTCTTAAACCTGGATTTTCTGAGCAGTCTGCAATGATTGGAAACCACCATTGAAAATATTGGAAAATCAGCTGGTACAGATTTAAGCAACTAGTTTAAGCATCAAGCTTATGCTTTTGCAAAGCAGAACACAGTGGCAAAGTAAATTTAAGTTAAATTTTAAATATATACTACCAAATAATTTCACAAAATAAAAAATGGCTATAAATGTGCATATTTTTCAGTCAGTTAATTTTCAAAGTTTTTCTGTACTGGAATTTTCCTGTTCTTGTAC
This sequence comes from Megalops cyprinoides, assembly GCF_013368585.1. Taxonomy (NCBI): domain Eukaryota; kingdom Metazoa; phylum Chordata; class Actinopteri; order Elopiformes; family Megalopidae; genus Megalops; species Megalops cyprinoides. The sequence continues at coordinate 31,568,459 of NC_050583.1, forward strand.
AGCTGTACATGAAGGTTCCACAAAAACACCATATATCCTTCAGAACACCTTATGGAGGCACTGGGTAATGGGTTACTATCATTTAAATGCATCTCTCAGATTAGCAATACATTTCATAAATGCACAGGTTGTACCCTTAACTCTGAATGTTGCAAGGTTAATTTATTTCATAGTAAAATAATTCATCATCACCTTGTGTTCACTGTCTAGGTAATACCAGTGAGGGGTAGGGGCTTATATTGTCATTGTAAGTGAGACATAATTAAAATATCCATTAGAAAATCATATATTTAGTGTTATTCATTTCGACATTGTGGGTTACTTAAATACAAACAGCCTGGTAAAATATGGAGCTAGGCCCACAGTCCAATGAAATAATAATTATTGCAGTTATTGCTTAAAAGTGATTAATTGTTCTCTTCATCTAACAGAGCTATTCAGGACCATGATCTCTTCCGCACTGTTTTGATTGAAGTCTTTCTCCCATAATGTAAATTGCACAGGGCATTTACTTTGACCTCAAATGTTTCCTTTTTTCCCATGTGAGGGATGGAGCCTTGCATGGATATATATACGACTGAGCTTGCGCAGGTTTATGTGTGCTAATTTGGCTGGGTTAATGGCCTGATTTGATTAGGGGGAGGGCGCCACGGCTGAGTTGCGTCGCTGATGTGGGTAAAAAGGTTTAATGAGCAGTGCAACAATGGGGGGAAAAAACCCCAATCCTCCTCTAATGGGAAACTTTGCCTGAAAGGCCGCGTTACGTTTCGAAATGGTGGGAGTGTAGAGCGAGAGTTAAACACAGAGCCAGAGTGGTCAGGGGAGCCCAGTTCAGCACCGATAAGGGCGATCATGCTGAAAATGACTCGCAGGTAAGACCCCTATCTCTGGCAGTCCTGCTAGAACAAGCCTTATCAGTCAGTACTTATTTACAGCCCAGATCTGGATCTTAAAGAGCGAACTGGATGAATTCCCCCAGCAGTGTGATAAAACAATAAGGGAAGCGACCGCATTATTACCTTTGAAATTGTGGGCTTACCCTTACCCTAATCAACTCAGAAATGGGTGGTGAAGGCTATTCCCAGTCAGAATGACATTAGTGTGCTCTGTCTCAGGAAGTCATAAGCAAAGTCTAGACTGTCCAAATCAGAATACATCCTCAGAAAGTGACACATCCATGAAGCGCTGCAGAGGTGCTCTATCATGATCATACGTAATGAACCTTTTGATTTTTAATACTGATATTTCAAAATGGCATTGACTGGTGATATAAAGTTATATCTGAAAGCACTGTTGATTACATTGCAGCAGAACAAGAAAAAAGGATCTTTTAATATCTTAATTGCAGGAAAGACCTTGTAAATTGAAAGCATGAAGTAAGAAATGCAGTATAATGTGTTTTGATGCTTCCAGTATGTGATAAATAAAATTATATTTTTGTGCTGTCCTGCAAGTTGCCATGTGACCCAGTAATACATTTTTATTGATATTTTCCTGAGGATGCAGCAGTTCTTTTTAACTGAACTGAAAATTATATTTTACCAACAAAGAAGTGTGTATGTATAAAACTATTGTATGCAAAATGTAATAGGCATATATGTTCTTGATGTGCCTGTACCCAAAAGCACCAAGGTAAGATATTTTATTGTATTCTTTTTAAATGTACAAACCTCATTCTCAGGTTCGTATCAAAAGCGGGGGGAGAGATAAGGATATTTCCATGAATGTGAAGTGCTTAATTTGAAAATCACATTGCCCAGGTTCCCAGGTGCTAGAGTTTGAAGGAAAGGGATTAGATAAAATAAAGAAAGCGTTTCTCTATTCAATTAAGAATAGGAAGATCTATGCCACATGAAGGGGCGATCTGGGGAGCTGAACTTGCTCATAAAAAGAGATCTGAAACACTCCCCTTTACTGAAAATGTATAGGAGTAGAAGAGACACTAAAGATGAAATTAATTTGAACATAGAATAAATATCTTCATAACAGAAGCAGGATGGTGTGATGCCCCAGCAGTGCAAATTGCTGTTTTGCTGACCGTTGCTCTGTGTGCACTGCCTAAATGCAGATCAATTACAAGGTGGAGAAGTCAGTGTCATATATGATTCACAATGTCAATTTCATGCTTTCAGGAACCGTTTAGAGGAGTGCTCCGTTAGTTTACATCTGGTAACCAATCAGAGGGCGGCGTGTTTGAGAGAGACAATTTAATGGTGTGACAGTTTACCAGAGATTGTCATGTAGAGAGGTGCCCACAGCAGCCCCCGCCTGTCATGGGCTGATATTTATTTATTTGCGGCGCCTTTCCGCACAGCACAAATGAAATGTCACATCTCATTTACACTCTCACTGTGAGATGCAAAGGATCTCTTTAAATTATAACTTGGGAATCAGAGAGGACTGATTAAAGCTCTCTTGAAAGCTGTTCATGCCATAAACATGGCAGACTGCGGCTCTGACGATCACACAGGGAAAATTGAAACTTAATGTAAACAGATATCCCGGTCCCAGCTCCTCTGTGACTTTGGGAAGGTGGGCAGTGGTGTTTCACTGCACAGTGGCCTGCTGTGTCCCTGCCCCATTCTGTGGAGACTCACGTTGCTTCAGTAGCTATGGTCATATGGTTTTGTGCATCTTAAAAACACTGTGAGATTATTCTGTTCTGTGAGTATCCTGAGACATTTCATTCTCCTCAGATAGTATTGGCATAAAGATTTACAATTGCTTGATTATATTTTTGTGGTGTGAATGTGGAGGGGGGGGGGGGGGGGGTCTCTGAGCAGGAAGTTACCCTTCGATGATTTAACAGTGGAGGGGATTCAGCAGCCTTGCATTCAGGGTGAAATGCCACTCACCTCCCTTTCACAAGCATGAGACAAAGGAAGCTGCTGAACTGCATGTAGGGGATGAAGGGAAATAAGGATGGCCTCAAGAAAGGGGACAAGACGCTCCCTCCGTCCTCAGGTGCTCGGGGTTTGGAAATAAACATGTCGCGGTTCCAATGTGTTTGAATGCCCTGAAAGGTACAGTCCGCTAATCTGCGAGATTGTGGATGATGAGCCCAAGAGCCCCAGTGACAAACCGTTATCACTGTGTGGCATAGAGTGTCCAACCTATTCAGTCCCCTCTCACAGGCCATTGCAAAGATTATGTCACCATAATCCCCCCAGCAGTAATATTGTTGACGGGACAGGCAGGTGACTCTGTGTGCAAGTAAAAGCAGCACTGCGAAGGCGGCAGGATTGATCACTGTTTATTCTTGCCTCGGCAGCAGCGTTCTGAGCAGTCTGTGTGCTGTCATATTGTACATTTGTGTTCCTGGGCTGTAAATATCAGGGCGGGTAATGTAATACATTTTGGGCTTCCTTTCAAATAGCTGAAAAGGATTTAGCAGGCCTCCTCTCAGCCTGTTCCTTGTTAACAAAGTAAGGCCTATTTTCACAGCAGCCCTAAATATTGAGTCACCTAACTACAGTATACAGTGAGATGCTGTCTTTTCCCCTGAATGGTCTGTCTTACCACTGGTCTTTGGCACGCTGGCTTAAACAACCAAGTGAAACAGTTGAATAAGAAAAAAATGAGAATGGGATACCTTGGTAAAATGGGGAATCTGTTTCTGCCTTAATCCCAGGAGAGGAAAGAAGTTTCTTTGTGTGGGCCGTTAATTGATTCCAATGGTGTTATTGATTCCTTAAGAGCTTTCCATTTATGTTAATGGAAGCAATGCCTGGTTCTTCACACCTTCATAAACAAATGTGTGCAAATTCCTCAGTTTTATGGTGCCAGTGTAGTGCCTGCTGAGGGTGTTCCTGCACTCAGAAACACATTAACATCTTGGAAGGCCTTTTGGTTGCAATGAATCCTGTGTCCTTGGTTTTGTTTGACTATGGCTGGATGGGGTTTAATTTAAATGTTGATGTAGCTGCGGTTAAGGTCATTCACAGGGCCGTGATTCAATGCAATGTAATTGAAGCACTTTAATTTTTTTTTTAAGATTGGGGAATTAATCACAGAACATTCAAGGACACCAAGCCAAGATGTCCAGAAATTAGACTGGATTAATTGATAACCTTAATTACTTTCTGGGGGCAAAAACATCTCAATATCAATTATAGTGTGTTTTCACCACACTCAGAGGATATGAGGAGCAACAGTAATTAGATGGAGAAACTGACAAGCTTACTCAGTGGTTTCAAAGTAAGCCCACAGATTAAAGTGCTGTAATTCAAGTACATAAAAACATTGGAGCGTTCATACTCATGTGCCGCTTGAGTTTTCACCTGTCTTGTACACATAGTGAACCTTCACAGAGTGAGTTGTTCAAAGTTGAGCAAAGTTAAAGGTTAGATACATAAATCGGTCATGGTCATTATTCACGTTTCTGGTTCCTTCATTTAAACAGTGCACATTTAGTGAAAAAATGTGATTTGGGCTTATAAGAGAATAATATCCTCCAGCAGCATTTGCTTAACTGTGTGGTTGAGTGGGCAGCCGAAGGGCTGCCAGAGAGATGGCACAGTGCTAAGAAATGCTTTGGAGGTGTTACAGTAATTATTATACAACAGAGACCCATCAACCATTGCTGATGGCCAGGCCATGGGGCCTGCCAGTCATCTCAATGAATTTTAATTTTTTTTTTTCAAAAGTACGAACTTGAGAAATTCCAAAACATTTATATGTGCTTTTTCTCCCATAATTTTATACTTGTTTTAACAGGTCCTGCCACAATTTGACAATATGCAGTAATTTCCCACTATTATCTGTGGGACTCTGTTCAGCTGTTGTTTATCACCCATTGTCTTTCCATTCAAAAAGAAGAAAAAATCAGACATAAAAGGGGGTAAAGTGCAGGAGCAGTGAGCCTGTGCCTTTCACTGGATGAGAAGTGTCTCACCAGTCATGAACCATTTAACCAGAGGGAACAGGAAGGCTGGGTCTTTAGACCTGGGTTTCTGGAGTTCTCCCTCTGTGTGCTGACCCATCTGTGCAGTGTATTAGAATTGTAGAGTAATAAATGAACAGTGGAGAGGTTTGTAATGATGATTAGAGTCTGAAATTGGTTCAGATTTACAGTGTCACTCAGAAATGGAGGGAGAGGAAAAAGCGGTCTAAGCGGCCTAATGGATCCATCAACTCGTTTCGGCTGCTCAGTGGGCCGAGCAGGGTCACCAGCCTTCCGCTGGCAGCACAAAAGCACTTCAATTTTGTTAGGAAATGTATCAATTTAACTGACTTGAGCAGCACACTGAAAACCTAATGAATCTGGACTCAATTTTCCGCCACGCTGCTTCTGTGAACTGTCGGAAACAATGTTGGTGGTGAAGGGATGAAGGCAGGCCCTGTGATAGGCCAGCACCGGCTCCGGCAGCCTCTGTGGCGGCCAGTGGAGGAAACAGGGCCGGCCTTCTGTTATCTAGTGACAGCCCCAACACCAACCACTGCCACTAGTCTAACAATGATGTCATTAAAGGTAAATTGGCCTCTATTTCAGCGGGATGATAGTGCTAATTGAGTGGCAAAATATAATATAGGGAGCTGTTGTCTGCAGTTAAGGGGAGGAGGGGGACAGATTAAATGGCCGTACAATAGTGGGTGTCAGGCACGGCAGATGTTGCTTTATGCTGATAACTGCATTGACATATCTCCTGCTTGTCAGGCTGGGGCTTTAGGAGAGACTTACAGCAAATGGGACCAGATGGTTTCATGCTGAATCCGAATAAAGCAGTTAAACAGCCGCTGGTTTAAAAACTCAGCCACTAAAAGCTGTTAGTTTGTAAATAAAAGGAGTTGGAGTGCCTTATCGATCCTGCTGCCACGCGCCGGCCCAAACTACAGGCTAATGAATGGCCCCCAATCAGCAGGCGTCAGGTTTATTTAGGGGCAGGGCTCTGATCACTCCTGATTCCCCCCCCTCAGAGGAGCTGTCGGCCACGCTGTGCGAGAGGGAAGGGAGGCAGGGAAACTGCTGCTAATGGCGGGAGGCTTTCAGCCTCAAATCCCACCACACACGCACTACTGTCTCGCCCAATACCCGTCTGTCTTGGAAAGCAGTCGTTAACAAATTATGCGAGGAAGGCGGAAAAAAAATCACTCCACGTACAAGACACCCAGATCTGTTTTTGAATGAAAATTTAGATTTTTTTTTCAAGTGTTCTTGAGTAATGCAGGATAATGTACATCTTTATTAAATTACTTGCAATAAATTTTGGTCATTACTTAGAGCAGACTTCATACCATTTCCTGTAAATTTACAGTTAAACGTGACTTTTGTAAATAGTGAAGATAGTGAGCCATACGTCCTGTACGTGGACACAGTTCACACACTGTACACCGCTTTCATGATAATATTCTATCATGTGCCAATTAGGACCGGAAATGTTGGAAACAAACTATTTATACTATTCATATTCATGTGGAACATAGATACATTTATTGTGCTTATCATATTATTTAAGGATAGAATGAGTAGTATGTAATAATTCAGTGCTTTCACATATTTTATGCTCACACTTATTATGCTTGATGACAGAAAACTTCATCTGAGGAGATTTTTCAGTTAAAAATGATACACTCATGTGTATGGAATACAACATCAGCTGCACTGCAAAACATTTACACATTCCAAGTATGTGACAATGTTTTAGTGCTGGTCAGTGATGCATATTGACCTATATATGGCCTTTTACGTAAAAGCCAGTTGAAAATGAACACTCAGAGGCCAATAATGGCATTCCTTCTCTTTAATTCTGTATAAGATCTGTGTAATTCTTTTAAAAATATTAGTCCTGCATCTAACAAATCACTTCAATCGATTTTTGAAAGGACGTACTTGACATGAAAAAATGTAGCAATGACACCCTACGTGGACAGCAAATTATTTAAAAACTGAAATAAAGAAATTCACAATCAGTCATGTTTCATTGTAGTGAATGCTGAACCATAATCTAAAAAGACATCTAATGTTATATGTTCACTTGCTCCTTATTGTTAAGATAATTAACCATGTTCTAAGCAATTATTGTTTTTAACACGGAAGCGTGTCTTGATGCCAGGATGACATGTTTGGAGCCATAAGGCAGAGTGATGTTTCAAGTTAATCTAAGATTGTTTGGATAAGAGACTGCGTAATGTCTGCTCTGTGACAGCAGTCAGGCCTATTCTCCACCCCATCAGCTACACAAGATAAAGCATGGTAATTGATAATAGGCACATGGATGTACTGAGATAGATAAAAATTGATCAGTTTAAATAATATTAGACACCCATGGGTTTACCGCAGTGTTTTAATTTGGCACTGTAGACATTGTTGAGGCATTGAGACAATATGTAGGTTATGTGCCCATGTGTTTATCTGACCATGATGTGTGAATTATCTTTACAACTCCACCCCTCTCTGCTGCGTTACTGTGAGTTTATATTTTTGGAGCTAGTTTTATTCAAATTGCATTATCACTGATATAAATATCATACTGCAGCACGTTTGTATATCTGTCTAAGACTGATGCAAAGCATGTATCCCACACTGTGCTTAAAGGAACATGGTGGTTAAATTGCCAGTAAGAATATACACTGAACATTGAGAAAAAGTGATTAATGTGGAGAAGCAGCCTCCTTTCGGAGAGTATTTGAGGGAGGCTCTCTCCCGCTCTGTGGCAGGTATGCAGTGTGATATCGGGGCGTATGTTGCTGCTGCGGGTGACAGATTTCTCCCTGTCCCTCCCACCTGATCCTGGGCCCCAGCAGAGGCCCAGAGTCCCAGCAGGGCAGTATCACTCAACCACGCACCTGCTGTTTGCACACACGCACACATTAACAATGTTATTATTCACCATTCTGAACATTTGAATGAAGCTTGGAGCGGAGTGGCGCCGCAGCACAGCGCCCCGGCACTGTGTCGCACGCACAAAAATGGCCCCGCGCCCACATCTTGCCGCGCACAGAACGCACGGCGAGGATGTCCGTCCACCACCGAGCACTTATCTGTTTGGAGGAGCAATTCACAGGGCGCAAAATCTCCGTCTTCGCTCTGAGAGAAAAAGCAGCCTACAGCAGGAGCGGTGCTGAACGGCTCAGTAGAATTTGGGTCAACGCAAAGTGTGTTATGATGTAACACTGATAAGCTCCTGAGAGGGTCTGTGCCTGGCAGCCCACCTGGCATTCTGACTGTCTGCAGACTGGGCCTCATACCCACACTGGATATTAAAAAGCTCGGGTTTAGCACCAGCCGCGGTTCAACGTGTGGGGGGAGTCGGCTCCCTCACACTGCGAGAGCAAATGTAACATTCACAGAGCCGTCTCGAGGAGGAGCTTTTATTGGCTAAGGTTACGCAGCAGCGGCAGCAATCATTCTCACTGTCTAGGCAGCTAATGTAGCAGACGGGGGTTGAATTGCCATAGCGCTTAGCGCTTAGCAACAAACATGCGAGGCTTTACGTTGGCAGAGTACACAAAAAGCCCCTGCACATTGCATAGTGCTAGGTCTCAAGCTCGAGGAGAGATGTGAGACACTACCTCTCCTCTCTACTTGACCTCATCATTAGTGCTAGGACTGATCTCATTTGGAAAAGCAGGCACCAGCAGTATTTCAAAGTGTCTGACACATTTTTGCAGCAAATCCTCTTCAATTCCGAACTAATTGGGGAATAGAATGAAACTGAATTTTCATAGGGTATCTGAAAGCATCAAAACCGGGGTGCCGTGGTGAAGTTCTTTTTTTATCCTTTGGTACAATAAAGCAGGCTCCTCGCCCGCTGAATAATCTATGGTAATTGTCCCATGGGGCAACGGAAATCTATTCATGTTTATTGTAGCATGGTGTGCCCTACCAGGGCAAGAGACAATGGGACTGAGCGGGTTCCAAGCCCACATGCTACAATTCCCAAGATGCAACATGGCACTTTTGATGAGAGACTGAGTACATGTTTGTCTATTAAGATATGTAAATTTTTAATCCCTCATTCCCCTTTTACACCATCCATTTCTCACAAAAAAGGATATTAACAAAGCTATTATAGTTGTACTAAAATATTTCAGTGTTATATCTGTGTGCTATCCTTAGTAATAATTAGTGTTGGAGGGGAAGAACAATGATCATTTCAGTGTGAAGGAAGCAAAGAGATTGCTTTCATTAGTAAACAAAAACAAAACAACTGCTATGTGATTGTGTGACCCTAATGAAAGGAATACGGTGCTGTCTTGATTTGTTCTGAAAGCCCCCTAATTTCCCTATAGTGTACATATCTTATTTACCATTTGCGCTTTCCTATTGTTAACATTAAGTAAATACCAAACATGCACAGCATATTGTAAGATAGCTACTTGGCTTGGCACAATACCAGAGATTGAGACAGAAACTGCATCCTTGGCAAACACTGAACTTGACTCTTCTCTCCAACCCTCAGCCCAGAGACAAAGAAGTTTCTCCATCTTTGGTGCCTAACTGACTAAGGCAGTCTCTTCTTTCAGATATGTGCCTTTACATTTTTATTAGCTTAGCTCACTTCTTAGTTCAGGAAAGATGACATGATTCCTGCAGTTGTGTCTATATTGTGATCAAAGTATTAAAATGCTGTCTAGAGTAAAATCCTGCAAATTAATTGAATTTTAATCACCAGTATACTATATATATATATATTTTTTTGATGCTGTAATAAATATACACAAATGAGACAACATTCACATTCATCCTGAAAGGACAAAAAAAAATTGACATTTGTGTTTGTGACAAAATATTATCAAACACATTTGAAATCACACGATTAAAATGCTTGCCAGTTTGCTATTCTTCACTTGAGTCTCCTATGATTCTGCCTAGATGTAAATGTATTGATTCAGTAGTGATGACTGAGCTTTAGAACAGTAGAACATCATCTCATGGCAACAGTCACATGTCTCTGTCACCCCCTAGACAATACATCCATATTTTAGACCAGCATGCAGATGGGAGAAGAAAACCAAATCAGCAACAAACACAACACCACAACACTGAAAATGTGTTGGCAGTGTACGCAGTGGATGAAAGGAAGGGGCTGAGGTCCAGTCAGCAAACAGACGTCAGTGTCTACAACACCCACAGCATTAGTGAGGATTGTGCTATTGACCTGGCCTGGCACTGTCTCCAATAAAATATATTAACCTTACTGTGTGCGTTATTGCTGAAACCGTACACACTACCAGTGCATCACACTTATTTGGGATATTACTCTTCTGGGTGTTGTATAGTATTGAAACATATAAGGCTTGAAATGTTTGTAAATTGCAAATTTTTTGTCTTCTTCAGATTATTGATTTGTTTTGTTTTGTGTAGTTGTGTGTAGTTTTCAGTAAATGTACATGTATGAAGTCAATCATATGAAGAATTGTAATGACTTGTCCTAGGAAAGGTGATTTTGAAAAAGTCCAAAAAATGATGTGTATATAGTGAAAACTTCAGAGATGGTAACAACAAAATATTAAGGACTATCTCTGAGTGAAGGAACACTCTTTAAAATGAAATATTGTGGAGACGAATATCTAGAAACCAGGATATGTGTATATGGATATGCCTAGGTTATTGTGTGCCTTCATTCTTTAGGATTAGATCTGGACTGGATTATCTGGACCATATTATTTTAGATCTCAAGATTCTTTGGAAATACTGCACTTTGGATGGTGCTTCTGTTGTGGTTTGACTGCTTACCTGATAAGTGTGTAGAGATGTTGTAACCCTTAATGTGAAAATTGGTCATTTGTTTTGGTACTTGGTATATATATATGGGTAATACTTGGAAGAATTTACCCATATGTATAAGATTTCTGAATGCTAACTCAACACAACAAATCTACTAAAATCATCTCCCAGACACGGACCTTCTGCTGGGCTATCTGTGTGCCCCAATACAGGCTCCTAACTAAAAGTCCAAGTGGATTCTGCCTTCATATTCAAGGCTATTAGCTGGCTATGCTGCCCCAGCATGGCAAGGTTAGGGAAAATACAGAGAATTGGCTAAATCTGATAGATTGTTGAACAGGAGAAGATAGCTCTGTGCTTCTCAATATTTCCTTCTCTTTCGTATTATTTTTGTCCGTGTCTCCCTCAATCCGCCTGTTCCCTCGGCTTTGTTATTTAAACGTGAAGAAAAATAAATAAGCAGACAGGTTTGTGTTGAAAGACTTAAAGCCCGAGGACAGGAAAAGTTAGAGATATTTATTTGACAGGGTCAAGGTTGCTGCTTTCCCTCTCTTTCCCTTGGTCCCCTAGGTGTTAGACTGTGAGACATTTAATCGAGGGAGTAGCGGTTTCATATCTATAACAAAAATCAAATAATGCAAGATGATTTACTCCCCCTAGCAACCAGGGAGCATACCCTTAGCAACCAGCCTAGCCTCGGGCCTCGGTGTAATCAGCTTGAAAATATTTCAATTATTGTGTTGATTTTAGTGGATTTGAGAAGCGGTCGGCGAGCGCCTCGGCATATTCGGCCCACGACCCAGAGAGGAAGATATTGATTTAAACAGGTGTCAGAAAGGAAAAGTGGAGTAAATTTAAATGGAATAGGATAGCAGAATCATTGAGCGCAGTTCAGTGTAGGTGTGACATTTGCCCGCTGCTGCCGAATGAATGCGACTCTACTGAACTAGAAATTTCACCTTGAGAAATGGGCGTCGGTGGATGGATGGAGCTAAAGGAGGGTTATTCTGCACGGCTCCATGTTCCCTCAGCTTGCCTCTGGTATAATTACAGGCTGGGGGAGATGAGCGGAGCCCTCCAGCCTCACCAACGCATCCGGAGCATCTCACTAATGTAGCTGGGCAACTTTCAGAGGTAGAATGTGAAAACACGAGAGAAGAAATTGTTTAATTGAGGCTTCAATACTCGTATCAAAACATGTTGCAGCTGCATACTGCAAATGAACTATGCCAACACAGTCTGCAGCCACTCAAACTGACTCTTTGACCACTAAGCTTTCACCCAATTGTCACCTGTGTCATGTTGAGTGCTGTTGGGTAATACACCCGCCAGCTCCTCTCCGGTTTCATGTTGGAAATATTTCAGTTTGACCCATCAAGGCCAAAGCAGAATGTCACCCCCTTGTTTAACAAACTTCACTTGTGGATCAAGCTGGAGATTCAAGAGGTTCATACTAGAGCAATGACTTCATACTAGAACAACAATGTAAAACAAAAGTATAAGCCAGAATCATCGCTCACAATGACTAACAATGAATAGAAATGACCTATCAAGCAATGCAAACAATGACCATATTTACATGGAAAAAGTAGTAAAATCTGTTAACAAACATATTTTTTTGGAATATTCCAGCAATGGTTACAAGCTGATTGGTGTTGGTGATTAACAGTAATGCTAATATGTGTAGTTTTACTGCCTCTGAGGAAGCAGCTGTACAAAGAGATATAAGGACAGTGGTGCAGTGGATTTATGTTGAAATATCAGTAGCAGATAGCTGCAAAGCATACTAGCATGACATACATCCCAAATTCATATATTAGGTGCCTTCATTTCCAAATATGTTCTTTCACCTGCTCCTACCTTTTGAAAATTATTAGTTTCACTCTTTAGTTTTTTTTAGCTGGTACTTGCTGGCACAGTGAAAACATGTAGTTTCATATCTGTAGTAATTTGCTATGTACGCACATGTACATTTTAAGTTAAATAAGCTTGATGGACTAAGCATTCTCAACATGGTATTACATGACTTGCATGTCATGAGATGCAATTTTCACAGAATATTCTACCCTTCTTGTACTAAATCTTCACTTTCATAATACTGCATTATTCCAAATGCTTTGTATGCAATTAACTGTTTGTATGGTCTCATATTTTCGGAATTGTTTTAAGATTCTAACTAATAACAGAATAATAGGATGCATGTAAACGTGGCTGTTGTGACACAATGTGGCTGGTACTTTGCATTTACTTTACAGTCAAATGAATGTCTTTTTAAAATAATCCTTTTCTTCAGAAGGTTTATTAGGTCTAAATTAACCGCCTTATTTTCCAGTGATGGGCCTTCGTTCAGTTTAATGGGAAAAATAATAACTCTGATCCCCTTCATCAAATTTTCGGTATTATATTTAGCATGCAAATTGATTTCTCTTGCTGTTTCACAAAACAGATCATTTGAGCAAAGCTAATTTGGTGATTGTGAGAATCGGCTGTAATTAACATAAGTCTTTCACCCTAAAGTACACCAAACTCCATCCCTCACCTTCTGAACATTGTTCTCCAGTCTGTTGTTTTGTGACAGTCACATGGCTAAGCCTGTCTTCAGCTACTGCTAGGAATATTTTCCCTCACCAGCCTATCTGTTACTTGTTTGTATAAAAAACTGTCAGAAATACACAGAGTTTTGCCCTGTTTACGCCTACCGATTTGTGCTAGTCATTAAATGTCTCTAAATCAGATATGCAGCAGGGCTACAACCTGAAACATGGGAATATCTGTTTTCCTCAAATTTGTGTTGCTCCAGCCATGCATTGTCACATTCATTGGGCCAAATAAGAAGTAATTAACAAGCCACTTATCATATGTGACTTTAATGTATGGCAACTCAGAATAAAACAAAGCTGCCTTCTACGTGGGTTTCATATTACTGTATTTGCATGTGGCTGGAAAAATCTTGAAAGTGGAGATGGAATGTGTCTACCAAATCATATTCCAGGACAGCTTAGTCACTTTGTGATTGCACTGGAGTATTTAATATTTGTCCCATTAAAGAAACACTAGCTGAACAAGGAACGATTGACATGTGATTGTGGCGAACACTTGATATACACAGCATGTTTGAAATCAAACCACAAAGGTGCCAAATCTGTGTTTGTTTGCAGTGGCGTGCAAAAGCAATTAAACATTTTCCTGTGCCTGGTGATCAGATTGTTTATAGTTTGAATATTGCCTCTGTTGATATTTAAATGTCTTCAGTGCCATGCAGAGTGCAGGGGGAGCTATGTTAAGTGTAGGTGGTGTTTGCGTTTGAAATGTGTGTGGGCGTTCACAAATGTTTGTAAAACATATTCCAGACGAGATACTTCCTCTTGTATAAACTCAGCAAAAGCTGGAGCCTCAGTAGTAAGATACAGGCATTGGGGGTAACACTTGAAATTACATCGTCTATACACCTGTGTAATTAATCATAAATTACACAAGTACGTTCTGCATAACCACTGTGTAACCAGACTTGTAATCAGGGTTTCTCTTTCAAAGACTACAAATGTACAGTTACTATGCTCATGCTCATTGCTGCTAAAAACATTTTGTGTAGGTCTATGTGGAGAGTGCATGATGCAAGATGATGCCATAATTAAAACGCCGGGTTATCAACTGAACCACTGGTGATAAACAGATGAAACTGTGAAGGCTATGACTGGGATGCCATTAAGATTTGTCAGGTAAATGCAGGAATTATTGGGTGAGCAATTAAAAATGTATGTGCCTAAGATAAGTTTAGCTTACTGTCATATTACCTAAAAGGCTTGCCAGTAAGATAACAACATGTAATAGACAAGCTACATTTGAGATTTGGTATGGACTAGCTAGCTACTTTAGGCTTAGGCATGCTTAGTACAATCCCACTATGTAGCCCGAGTGCTTGAGGTATGGTGGTGTAATATTGGTGACTTATGAATGGAAAGAATTATTACTGGCTGTACATCCACATGCTAGGGTTTCAGGTTATAGGGAAATTGAATAGACCTTGCAACACCAGAAATTTCAAAATAAAATAGAAGTTATGGTATCTGGTTCTACAAACTGGCAATTGTTTCTGGCAAGACAGTATTGAAGTTATTTGAAAAGGAAAACTGTGTTCTTTCCGAGTTTGTATAACTGGAAAAATTATTGTATTGATTTTGTAGGGACTTCATTGAAACTTAGAAAAAAATATTCCTTCGAGAGTGAAGCAAACAAACAAATTTTGTGTGAATCAATGCTGAAATCACTGAGTGACACTGATGATGGAGTTTTGCACTTAAGTCTGGTTTATCCTTAACTGTGTGGTGTGTTAGTGTGCACCACCACAGAGTGCTTTCTTCACTGCACTGTTTTCAGGACCTGCAACAGGACAAAAATGGCAGCTCTGCATTAATGCCCCCTGTCAGAGACCCAGAAGCAGCACGATGGTGTCTCGTCTGTCTGTCTTTGCTTTCAGAGCAGTGAAGATGTGTGCCCCTCGTGAGGCCCATTACAGCCTGCAGAGTGATCCCAGGCGCTGTGTCATTACAGCAAGGCCCAGAGTGTTCATACGTCTGACTCAGCACCTTCAGCACAGCTGTGATTTTAACTACTGCTGATCAGAGCTACTGAGTCCTCTAAGTGCCTTCTTTGCACTGATCTCTTCCACATGTCGCTTTAAATGTGTCTGCCTTTTCCAGCACTGATACTGTTGGGTTAGAATTGCTGTGCTTTTTTTCCAAGAGTGTGTTATTTAAATCTTAAAAGCCAGGCTTAAAGTTTCAATGCTAAACATTTTCAGAGAGTAAAACAGTTTTCCACTGGAAGCAATTCTTAGAAAGAGGGAACCCGGGATATCAGTAAATATAAGAAAAAATAAGACAACAGAGAGGGAAAAATTCAGTAATAAAAGACATTGTAGTTTATTTATATTTCCAAGTATTTTCATGTTTCAAGTTATTTTGCATTTTTGTATCAGGCTCACAAAGAACTGATTACCACCCATCCCCCAATAATCTGCCCAGGAGTGCATTTTAAATGCAGATTTAAAATACAATTACTCAATCCACCCATAGAAATATTCAATCTAATTCAGCGTGACTCTTTCTAACCATTTAGCTTGGTAATTTTTCATTGTTTGACCTCACTTTTAATTAGAGTGTAAATTATTCATGCACTTTGATGGGAGACAAACTATCTGAGTGTGGGGTAAATCTATTGGTTAGGCTTTCTGGAAAGGTACAATTGGGTTTTGTAAATTTAAAATCAAATTCAAGTGGGCAAAGGTACAAAAACAAAACTGGAGACAAAGACATTATCACCACTACTAAACCCTCCATCACTGTGAAGTTAAGCTTTTTTAGAGCAATTGGAGATCAGGTGAAATGAAGACAAAGGTTGTTATTTGTGTTTTTTTTTTCTTCATGAGCTACTAGTAGTGTGCATGTGTGTGAGAGAGAGAATTCTCCACAGCCCCCAGGAAAAAGCTGTTTTTCCACATAAACCACTTCTCCCATAAACCACTTCTCCTTAGTGCGTACACAGCTTGTGTGTTTTAATAAAAGCATTCCATCTACATTTCTTCAACATTGATTAATGGGCACTGAACGGAACTCACTGCCCCTCTGTATACAAGTTACAAAATTGAATTAGTCATTGTTACGAATTATGCACACAAGGTGATTCTAATCCACAGTCCCTTCCTCTGTAAGCTTGCATTTGAAGATTAAGGCTATTCATATTTTTACTTGGATGATTCTGTCTAATATGTATGTATGTCTCTTCTCCGAACAAGAATTCCAAAATTTCACGTGCAAGAGGGCACCATTGTAATATTTAATATATGCCTATTTCTGTCGGGTAATAATTTCTATGGATGTGAGCAGAACAACACAAACTTAAAAACAACACAAAATAATTGCTACAAGTCATTAGTAAAATACTGTTATAGTTCACAGCAAAGTACACTCATTACAAAATAATGGTATTGTATCTTTTTTTGTTTTTCATGACTAACCTATTTAACAGGAAATGTTTAGTTTTACATACAGTATATGTTTATATCCGCCAGGCACTAAACACTGATTTGGTTTTTTTTTGTTTGTTTGTTTTTTTTTTTTGACGTTGTCTGGCATCATTTCCCTCACAGCATACCACAACCAAGGTCAAGCAAAGCATGTAGCAGTGTGTCATACTGGTGCCCAATCTTCTTTTGCCTGTAGAAAACCAAGAGGTTGACAGCATATTTTTTATCAATTCCTACCTCATTAGCCAGAATGCAAGAACCTGGGCAGCTAAGGGCAAAGTTAAGAAACAATGTGTAGGTTCCCTTAGGTCTGTCCTGTTCACTGAATCTTCAGACCTGGGAAGGTACTACCCTGATAAGGAGACACTCACAGCAGATGTCAAGCCAAGCAAAACATCAATGTAATGTGTTCTATTGTGTTTCTAAGCAACTTCTAAAATTTTAACCAGCATAAAATCATCTTTGGCTGTGATTTTAGTTTTAAAAAGAGAGGGTGTACCTTATAGCATGAAAATCTTAGCAATTCAGGAGATGTGCATTTTTTTGTTCTCATGTGCCCTCACTGTCAGGACATTAAATATAACGCCTTCCTTTTAGCTAACTGAGCTTTCTGGAGCAACATCTCACATCACACAGGAAACCTTTTTGAGGGTATTTTGGTTGACATGTAGGCCTCTTGGTACTTAGCATTTGAGAGTCATTAGAGAGTGTCATGTGCTGGAGGTGCTAATATGCTAGGCTACACTTTCTAATCATCTTATGTCATGTTTCATTGTTTGGCACAGTCTATTATGACTGTGCCAATGAGACATGAGACATGATTTACGTATCAGGTGTCATGATTACATAGAGACGTTTTCTGTCTGTCTTCAATGGCCAGGGTGCCTGAGTCTGTAGAGCCCATGACAAGGCGACTCTATTTTTCTTACAGAAGCTGATTGACTATTTCTACAAGGAAATAGATACACAATGCATTCACACCACACTTCATAATAATTGAGGCCTTGGATGGCCTACTGCATTCAATCCTAGCAGCTAGAGGAAATATGGAAGAAAGAATATTAGTTGTAATTCAATCTATATTGCTAAGGGTGACTAGAACTCAACAGGGAGAATGGCAGATTAACCAAAAATAAAACAAATGTTTGTGCAGTTGGTTTTGGGATTTTTTAAATGTACAATGTACAGTACAACAAGAAAAAACTGAGTTCTCAGATCAATAGGTTCAGAGATGTGGAGATGGGAGTTCTATTTGTCAGTTACAAACAGGAAAACAGAAAGAAATTGACCATTTACAATGGATTCTCTGAACCAGAGGAATATGAATTCAATCGGCACATATGATGTCTTGAGAAACAAAAAGGGGAAAAAAGCATGCTGGAATATCTTTACACTCCACAAATGGAGGTCCCAGCAGGACTCTAACCCATAACACTGTGGCAAAGCAGCCAAGGAAAAGCAAGACAAATGTGCCCCCACAGTCTGCCCAGTCACATGAACTCAGTCCAGTTGGAAATGTGAAATATCGTGGAAAAAGTTGTGAGCCAGCGCCATGACAATAAAAAACACCAGCTAAAAGACACAATCCTGAATCCAGGTTAAATCTTAAACAATTCATTAAAAAGCATGGTGTGTGTGTGTGTGTGTATGCTTGTGCGTATGCTTATGTGTGTAGTGTGTTTGCTTTGCCAGTTCAAGGCCAAGGTTTACTCTCATCCAACACTGTGAAGCAGTTCAGTAGCCAACTGTGGTGGTCGTTGGATTATGCAGTTTTGTTTGTTGAATAAACATGCTACTGCATTTTCCCAGGGATCACAGAAC
The DNA here is from genome assembly GCF_013368585.1 of Megalops cyprinoides. Lineage (NCBI taxonomy): Eukaryota > Metazoa > Chordata > Actinopteri > Elopiformes > Megalopidae > Megalops > Megalops cyprinoides. The sequence goes on from NC_050583.1 coordinate 31,586,974, forward strand.
GGGCTCAAAATTATTACAGTCTAAATTTCCCAATCGGAAGCCATGGCACCGTCAGTGCTCTCGATCAGTACTTTCAAGGATTAACACATGACTTCTGTACAGAGGGCGTCCCAAAGCTGGTAAACAGATGGGATTAGTGTGTCAAGCTGCAGGGTTGCTGAACGGAAATCACTAATGAGGAGGCATCTGATTATGACACAATATTGTGGAGATGTGAAAGGCCGTAACACGGTTCTTTCTCCAGTCTCGCCCTCTGTTTATTTATTCATTATTGTAACCATTACGATTAAGCTTAATTCCTAATGTCTTGACTAGATTTAGAGAGCTATTTGTTGTCTACTCAGAGGCATTGCATGAACACAATAATGCAATAGTAATTAGAATGTAAATATGACTATATGCCTATTTGAGCACCTTGAATTACAATAAGCGGCATATTTATTTATTTATTTAGTTTGTAAAGAGGTTAAAGCTGTACCTGCGCGTCTCTTTTTTATGAGCCACAACTGAAAGTGTATTAAAATTCCACCTGATAGCTGATTTACATATATTACTTTTAATTGAATTCATCTTTTGGAGTTAGCCTGCTAGAAGAGAATCTCAATTTGTTCACGGAAAAATTAATGCGCTATTGCTGCCCATATATCTGGCTTAAAATGCTATAGGTGGCACTTTAATTATTTTCTCTCTGCCTTAATCTTTTATTTTGAAAGGTTGGGCTGTTTATCAATAGCGGGGAAATAAGTGTAATGTCTTAAAATGTTCCTTCCTCAGCTTTTCCTCGAGCTGTCAATAACGTGTTTGGAAAAAGCGATCAGTTGTCTTCCCTGCGCTGACAATAAATACGGTCACACTTCAGAGGGGTAAATAGAATCGACTGAGTCCTGCTATCACCTCTAATTCTCTTCCAGCCTCACCACAATGGTATCCTTTATGACTAATCACACCCACTAACAAGAGTACAACGGGACTTTCTTATTTTAAGTACTGTGCCTGAAGCTCTGAGACGGCGCACGCCGGTATTGAAGTGTTTCTTTCCGTTCCTTCCCTCCCCGCTTCCTTTGCTCTGATGTGATCGATTGATTGGATCCGTGACATGGGCGGAACATGCGCTCCTCCGCTCTTGTGCTTTTATGGGGACATCGGTGGGGCCTGCTTGGGCCCCCTGTTTTCTAGATGCTGTATCAAAAGACTTGACCCAAACAGAATCTTGTTTTGGGGGGTTTATCTTATAGGTTCAAGCATTAATAGCAGCACACCATGCATGTCTGTACCTCCAGTCGGTTCAGAGGATTAAATTCCTCCAAAAAATATGCCGGTAATAGTTTTGATATAAAAGTACAATTTGATTTCTCAGCTTCAATGTGGAAAAAAAGGCTTTTGCAGCACTAGAGGGGGAGAAGGCAGTGGGCTGGCGACTTGCATATTTAGAGGGCATGTGAGGAGCTTCACGCCAACCATTTTAATTGCAAACAGAAGCTGCCTATTAGCTTGCACTAGAGCAAATGAAAGCTAAAATAAGATTTGTGAAATGAAACATTGGACACTATTTAATTTAGGTTATGAGTAATGCCAGCTCAAACCCATTATATCTTATGGACCTGTGCCAGGGTGCCGCCGTCTTTAAAAGATATTTTTGTTTAAATAAACTGCCAGATTAATATTTGCTAAAGTAATGCCGTTTCCAAGAAGCCAAGGATGCAAGCAGTTTTTTTCCTTTCGTAGGGGATAAAAAATAAGGAAATAAAAAACAGAAAAAAGTGGGGAAAGTTTTTTTTCTGGTCTACACTGTTTTTGAGCTGTAGCCCATCCCTTTCCTGATTGTGCCAAATCAAGACTGCTTTGGGAACTGTAATGGATATCAACACCCACGAATACATGTTAGGCAAGGGGGATTATAAAATTATCTTCAGCCATTACTAACCACATTTATATAGCTCCAGATGTGCCAATAAATTATTACCATTAAATGGCGCATGTCAGCTTTATTTATTTAATTAATTAATTTATTTATTTATTTATTTAGTGAAAAAATTGTGCAATTGTGTTCAACATAAAATATGTTCCCCATCCTGCAAATTCAGAAAAAAGTGTGGTACAGCATGGTAACCAAAAAGAAAATCATAAGATGTGCTGTCAGCACAGAGCAAGGGAACCATGCTCGGTTTTTCTTCGCACAGAGTCAGTAAAAGCTATAGCTGCAAAGCCTCCCCTCATAAAAACAAAACTGAAAATTGCTACCTCATGGATACAAATGTTTCCCCTTAAATCTGAGTTTTTGATCTATTTATGTAGTTGCTGTAGCTGTCAAAAACTACTGCAAAAACATCTTAATTAGCAGCATAATACATATAAATTGTGTCTCACCTTCTGATAAAACATGCAACCCTAAAATACTGTTCAATTGAATGAAAATTCTTAACATTCTATTAATAATAATGATAGTATACTGAGGCATTAAAATAATAATAATAATAATAATAATAATAAAGAATAGTTTTTACAGTTCAGATGAATGGCAGCACATTTGCTGAAGATTATGTATTGCTGTCAGTGTGTGTACCCTAGTGAACCAGGGAAATTATATTGAACAATTCCATCTTTACATCATGAAATTTCTATCAATAAAACTGATGAGGCAGCACACAGGGCTGTTATAACTGGATGTGTATGAGATGCCAAAAATGCCACCCTAATACTTGATTATAACAATAGAGGGCAGAGGAAACCTGTATCACTCTGTGAATGCTGCTCTCCCCCCATGAGTGCTGCTTGCCCATTGTTTCATTTTTAAATGGCATCGCTCGCAATTGCATTCCTGATCTTTATTTTTACTTAGAAGATGTTCAGTTTATCGCACCAGATATGTGTCAGGCAGCATACATCTGCCCTCACATTTTCAATGTTCATAAAAGAACAAAATGGATAGCCATGATGGCAATACATGCGGTTTCCATGGTGTATATGATATTATTCTGAGAGGGGTCAGTACAATGGACAAAGGCAGACAACAACAAAAGATATGTGTGGGATCATGTTTTTTTTGTATTGCTTGTAAATGTGTCATGGACAGCACATTCACTGTGGTAAACCTTGTGCCTGCACTTGGATAACTGGACATCTGAAGTGGTGTCTTTTTTCGTCCACTGGAAATATGCATACAGCATTATCTGTGGCAGTGTGTCTTGTTGTTTCCACTGCCACGTTAAACAATTATTGGCTGAGGTAAATTGGGCAGGTGTTATATTTTCTGCTGGAAAGATTTATTGATGCGGGTCTCAAGCATTGAGTTGTCTCTCACCATGCTTCCAACAGCTCAGCAAAGCTCCTGTGTCTCTACTCAATAGTCCATGATAAATTACTCAGGCGAAAAAAGTCAAACAAACCACCAAAAACTCAGCACAGCAAAACTCCACTCCATATGCCTCCACCTTTGTTTTCACTGTTTTTTTTTTCTTTTTGTGGAACCCAAATCAAATAATTTATGTTATTTTCCACCCCTTGCTCTCGAGACATTGTGTTAATATTGGCCAAACAAATCCACTTCAAAGTGTAAGTGATCAATGTTGGAGTTCAACCTGGCAGTCCCTGTTTGTCTCTGGATTGGACTTTATCACCTGCAAGGGAGTGAACGCTGTGTTCACAGTTTAGCCCTTAATGTGACACCCCAAAACCCTGCCTTATCCACACCACAGATCTCCTGCAGGAGCCTTTCTTTTCGCTCTGATTATGTTCACGTCTGATTTTGCATAGCAAAAACATGTCTTCAGCACTGGGTAGCATTTGTAATTTCTCTTCCCAGGCCAAATCAGAGGGAGGCCACCTCGCCTCACCCTGTCTGGCTGGTCCTAACTCTTTAAGAAGATCAGGACGTGAATAAACACAACCCTCCAGACCCTTCAAAATCGCTTTTTTGGTTGGTACCTAGCTGCTATTTACTCGGCTAAATCCAAATATTCCGTGAGAGGCGGTCGTAGGAGCACCTCCGAGACTGTGCGCTATTCATTTTCAAGCATGTTTCTACACAACCATGACATTGTGGTGGCAACTTCCTCTTTCCCAATGTGCTTATATATTTAGCGATTAGAGCAGACGCCCAGAAACGCCAGTCACTAGGTAACTGGCACGTGCTGATATGAGTTATAAGGCTCAGCCATGTGACTCCAGAATAAATAATTAGAGAATTGGCTGGAGAAGGGAGTGTGAAGAGAGATGTTATTATTTACGCCAGATTAGGGGTGCTGAGCAACGGCAGGGATGCCTATTCCACCGGGAACCACTGTAAATTTTATTATTGTCACTTTTATTATAATAATCTCCTAATGAATTACTATTGAACTGTGCAGTTAGTCAATTATTAAATGTAATTAATTACCTTAAAAGTGTTTTTTTTTCCCATTGTTCCTGTGGTATGCAGGCTACTTAAACTTAATGAACAGGTTTCACTGAAGGTATCAATGATAATTACTGTGATCATGCTAACAGTAATGAGGAGGAAGAAGACAATGTTATTGCAGGAGATCATTATTTTCACTGATGCATCTTACTCCTGCCAGAAGATGAAGAGAGCCATGGATTTAAAACAATGCCTTTCAGGTGAGACGATGAAGCAGACCTTCCTTTGTTCTTTAAATACATGAAAGGTATGCAAATCACAGACATGTTTGTAGATACGATGAAATAATAAGATAGTAAGACATGTATCCGTGTCCTCCACATCCCATGCACAGAGCGTGATTATCCCTTAAACAACACAGCAGGACAAAAGCAAGCTCCAGCCAATCTGTTCTTAATGGACACGACAACAAAGTACAGGAGTTCAGCTGGCGGTGAGCTGAATGCACTGAAGCAGGGGTGATAACCAAGAACATTCAGCTAAATAGAGCTGATGTACCTATAAAATAATACCTGCAGAGCCAAATGGCATTAGTCTATATATAGAAAGAGAGAGAGTGTAGAACATCATTTAAGATTTATTGTAAATTAACCATTTTATTTTTATTTATTAACCTTTATCATGAAGTAAGTAATTATTATAATCGATAATAATTTCCACAAGACCTTATTATTAACTATAATATATGATGTGTTATGGAAATTTCTATCACAGGCTATAAAGTAATGTTTAGATTGTAATGTCTCACAACTGATACCCCAAACTAACATGTCAGGAGCTGAGCATATGACTAATGAAATGTGTTTCTTCTTAATTGTGCTGATCTTGTAACAGAATAAAGTTCACAGGTGTCACAAACAGCTTTGTGCATTCACATGACCACAGTGAGCTGGCATGATGTTGCCTGTCCTCAGCTAACAGTGGGCAGCTATAATCTTGGCCCAGGCCCCTGGATGACTGCCTCTGAGGCCAATATCCCAAGTCCTTTCTGTCTCCCTACATTATTGATGTCCATTCACTCACTGAACACTCACTTATACCATTAGGTGTGTGTACCCCTCCTGCCATCTTTTTTTTTCATCTAACAACAAAGTGCACACAATGTGTAAAGGCACACAGTTATGCAGATTCATGCACAGTTCAATCCAAAGCCTTTTTCATTCTGCTCTTGCTATAATGTAGACTGGTGTCTGTTACTCCAATCAGGATTTGAAGAACCTCTTCCTGAATTAAAAGCAGTTAACCAGCCTTTCTCTGCTAGCATTCCCTTTGACACTACATATTAAGTGATATAACTTAATTCAGATACAGCATTACTTAACCTGGATGTCCTCTAACTGTCACCACTTTTGTCTTATGACATAGACCATGGTCTCGATCTGGAGCTAAAATCAGCGTAGACTTTGACTGGAAGAATTGCCCCAGCGTCCCCTCACAGAAACGGCTAAGCACTCATGACATCGCCGTGTTATCTGTACACTAATTAACACTGCAGTTTCCTTGAGTTGGCTTGTTGTGTTGTTCTGCGAGCAGCAGAAGATCAAACATTACACATGCATTTACAGCTTTACCCATCACAATGAAAAGAATGAGAAATATTCCTGTTACTAAACGGAATTTGTCGCTGAATATACAGGAAAAGTAAACATATTGAGTCTGAGGACAGGGTATGATTTTTTTAAAAAGAATCTCAGTGGTGCTAAGGTGCTGTTATAATTGAAAAGGCTTTCGGTGAGGAAAATGCTTCTCTCGCACTTCTCGAGGAGATATTCCCTGTCTTGGAGGGTCTGTTGAAAGAGCCTATTTACACTCTGCACCCTCTGAATGTATGGGCCTGTTAGAGGATGGTCCTTCCTGCCAATGTGACTGGTGGAATCTGTGTGTGATCAGGAGTAATCCCTGTGTAAAATGTAAAAGGTTAATGCAGTTTGAAATTTGAAATAATAGCTAATTATCTTTAGGTTAACTACACCCTTTGGCCATTTCCTCCATGTCCTGCTATGTTGGGCTCGACCCAAATCAATGAAATCATTCCCTCTATTAAATCCCTTAACAAAGCTGAACCTCCAAAACCCCCACCCGTGACCACAGAAGAACAGAGGGAGTAAATTAAGACAGGAAGTATTTCTTGCAAAATAATGCTCCCAGATGTGTGCTGAGCAATATGTTGATTGGCGTAATAATTGGTAGTTAATGGAAAATGCTTTATATATATCGTTTGAAACATAGAGCCATGACTTAATTTGTTGTTGTTGTTTTGTTGTTGTTGTTGTTGTTGTTCTTCTACTACTATTATTATTATTATTATTATTATTGTTATTATTATTATTATTATTTAGTGCATGCTCTGTGAATATTTACAATTTACAATTTGGCCTTTTGCAGACACTTTTTAAATCAAAGTAACTTACAATTATATTTAAATGGTATTCTTACAACCCCACACAGAGATGCCAAGCACAACTCAGAACATGCTCTTGTACAAAAAGGATTTTATATCAATTAAGACAAGAAATGTCTTGTAATCAGTAATCTGTGTTGATTAGTTGTGAATATACTGATATTAATAATGTAAACTTAATTTCCTTCCATTCAGTGATTCAAGAATGAGTTATAATGTGATGTGAAGTGATCATTTTGATGGATATTTACCAACATGTAACAATATTTGTATTGATAAAATCCAAATAGTAGCAGATACTACAACGTACCTACATTTGACATTTTTAATCTGTTTCTTCAAGTCAGGTCTCAGAAAGTTAACATGCACTATAAATTTTCTTCATTCACTGTGGAAAAGGTAAATAAATTGATTAATAAAGGTTGCAGCGGGTGACAACAAGTGCATGAAAAAACACATCCTGGACATGGCTGTGTATAGTGGAAATAAACACTAAATTACTGGTGAAACATCAAAACCATCTTGTTCAAATGTGTTTTTGCTCTTGTGAGTGAGTATTAGCGTGGACTTGGATGTTTCATTTCAGATTACGCGCCTCCGGTAGTGCCTGCTTGGAAAATACTGTACTTAGATTAACTATAGCCATCGTAGGCTCTTGTAGTGAACAAAGCTGGCAAATGGCTTGGGTGGGGCCTGCTCATCTTTAAAATATCTGGGGTAAACCATTTTAAGAGCCGACCGCCTCAGATAGATTTAGACAGTAGCGCCTCACATCTGGAAATACTGTTTAACTCATCCCATCTCAGGAAGTTTTCACACTTCACGATTCATTAACCTGTGAGGCTCACATTCCTTGGGAAGTAGAGATAGGAAAAAGCCGGTTTACACAGTATTTTCTAAATCATTATCAAGTGGTTAGCAGCCACTGTGGCAAATAAACACGGGTGATAAATGTGCCGCACAGTAAGCTACAGAGTCAAATTGACAATTGTCTGTTTTCAGCCCGGAAAAGTAAAGAGGTTATTTTTTAATGCCCTGCTCACTCCCAACAGTGGTCCTACCTAGGCTTCTGCGTAAAATGGGTAAAGAAGCTTTGTTTTCCTAAAGAATGTATTCTGCTACCCTAATCGAATCACCATTTTAGTTGTTTTTACCCTCAACTTTCCTTGAAGCATATGTTCCCACCCCTGACTTCATATATAGCCAACATGTCTGAGCTGGTGGTGGAGTGTAGATGAAAGATACATCTGTGCTGTGTGTGTCAAGTACAGTACCAAATAATGAAAATAACTGGATGGGTCAGAATCCCACACCCACAGACTTTGAGCAAGTACAAAGTGCTGTAATATTGGAGAGGGTCCCTCTCTTCAGTCCAAATCCTCCCAATTTGGTGATAACACGCCACAGGGGCTAATGAAGGCTGTGACTGAAGGTCTTCATGGGGAAGGAAAAGGTTTTAATTGCTAAATGGTGTCTTATCATCTTATCCATTAAAATGAGTGAGTTTGATAGTGAACTAATCCAGCTCCTCTCCCAGATGATCCAGTGACTCTGTTGTTCTGGAGTGTGACGCCTTGCCATGATTATACATTGTCTTTATTTTCATCAACAAGGTCATAGTTTAATTTAGCTATTAATTTACTGTGTATGGACTGGTATCTGTTAGCCTAGATGAAGGCCAACACCATCTGACTGTTTCCAACAAAGCAAATTTGAAGTCAGCTAGCCTGTGATGAAGTGTTTATAGTGAACACTTTAACACATGTGCGGACTTCCAAATAGCCCAAAAGAGGCAGCCCCTGTCTCCAAAAGGCATATTAGTGAAAGTCACGTTTTAATTGATCTACCACATACCAAGCTGTAATACTGTAGTGTAAACTGATACTACCGTATATATTGCAGTCATTCTGCAATATAATACAGTATATGCTAGTGTTATGAGCATTGCTCACACAGGCCCACACTTGAATCAGCTTGTCCCTTAATATATTTTCTAGTGTAATACTGATATAAATAAGTAATGAAAATGAAATGAAAATATCCAGATAAAACAAATAAACATTGATTAACATTGATTGACATGTCCACTTTGACAGAATTCAGAGAAAAGGGCATTATGTTCATGAGTTTAAAATACACAGCGTGTAAAACTGTACCTGTGATTAAAATCTACTAAATTCAAAACCAACAGAAAGGTTTTCCCATGTCTGAATCATGGACCCACATTCAGTTGTAATGGCATATCATTGTTTCCCTAAATGTAGAACAGGATAAATGAAACAGCAGAAAGTGTTTCATTTGAACAACAACAACAATAATAATAATAATAATAATAATAATAATAATAATAATAATAACAATGCTATTATTTTTGTCGCTACTACTACTAGTATTGTGTCAGGATTGATGTGGTGAATATTTAATGGATTTATCGCTTTCTTACGTATCAGTTTTTATTTTTTACATCAAATGGCCTATATATATATTTATTTTCAGCATTAGGTATACATGGTGGGGGGGATTTTTTTTCCTGTGGTCAGCGTTCTGTTAATAATTAATCAATGGGGAAAAGAACTTAATGAAACACTTTTCATAAGGTGATAATTAGCGGGGAATAGGATGGTTGCAGACGCTCGCTGTTAGATATTTAATAACCACAATGAACAAGTTCGGATCGTGGGGGTGGGGAGGAGGGTCAGATATATAGAACATGCTCACGTGGTTGGTTTTAATGCTGGGTGCTGTTTACTATGTCGCTGCATTGAAGTCAAAAGTATGTCCCATAAACCCCTACAATATAAGTAGATATCACGTAGTGCTCAAATATGTTTTATTTACAGCATGAAGGGAGTGGTTTGGCATTTACTTAGGTACTGTATTAATGTAATCGTTGTGGAATATGAAACTGTTATTTAGATTGAAATAGTGAGGGGAAAAATCAGACAGTTTGAAATTACATTAAATTTCAGACCGTTTCTCTCCTTTCATTCCCTCCTGATTTTAATCTAGTTTGCAAACATGAATGACAGGTAATGCTTCAGCATGTTGTCATTGTCATTTGAAATCATATTGAAACGTTGTAAAGTTTGAGATAAAGCCGAGAGGCGGGGGAGGGAGGGGTTTTGCTGATGAGATTATTGATAGTTATTGAAGGTGCCCAAATAGGCTTTAGTCAACAGACTCCTGTGCCCTTAATAGAATTTCAGATAATCTTTTATCACAACAAGACACCCACAGAATTATTTAAACAGATCGGACTATACCGGCAGAACATTTCAATTATTCTAACGCTTTAATAGATGTTTGGTATGTATTATATTCAAACTTGGTAATCCAAATTTTACGATTTAACAGTTTTGATTTTTCCATTAATTCTTGACACACATGGAGCAATTTGCATTCCTGGCGTTTA